>NC_090296.1:112537366-112844866 GCF_039906515.1 Pseudorca crassidens
AAGAAGAAGACTGAAGGTCTGAAGCACAGGAACTTCTGGGTACACAGATCCTAAGATATCTATTTTGACTGCTAAGAAATTTTTTATTTTTATTGTTGTTTTGGTTTGCTAGTCCTCAGCTTTGATGGAGAGAGCTGGAGCTTATTAAGAAAAATGATACCATGTACAGTTTTACTATAACATGGATAAAAATTTCAACAAATGTAATTTATAATTCTAATTTACATTAATGTTAATTTATATTCTACATAAATTTTTGTGAAAAAATGCTACATTTAGCCTTGTCTATTCTGAAATATGAGTATTTTAGAGTAAAATAAAACTGTAGAAAAATAATTACACTTTCATCACTGATGTGTAAATTTTCTGCTCTATATAAAACTAATTTATCTAGCAAGCTAGAGAGAATAATGTGTTATAGTTCTAATAATAACCTATCTTCATGAACATGTTTATTGTGTTATTTACTTATAATAATAATAAAAGCTAGAAGAAAACGAAGCCCAATTATATAGTAACGGTTGTGGTAATCCACTTGAAGAAACAGAATAGCCATTAAACTTATAATTACGAAAGTCACATATAGGAATTTAGTAAATAAAAAAGGCAGAATCTCAAAGCACAGCCAACTTCGTTTATACCAAAGTACATATATATGTATATGCATGTATATATAGACATATATACATTTACACACAACTAAACAAAGAGCTGCTCTAATTTTCTGTAATGTTACAATTCTGTCTACAAAAACAAAACCCAAACAAACAGAAACAAAACAAGCTTCATGAATTGGAATTACCATTAACTTCTCTATAGGCTAGGTGCTCAAAACCAAACAATCTAATTATTATTTAGATTACTCTATCTCTGAAGTAGTTTATAACATGAAGTAGAAAAAGGAACATGACAATCTCAAAAAAAAAAAGCTAACTTTTAGTTTCACAGTACAGACATTAGCCTAAACTACCTACAAGAGCCCTTTAATCAAAGAAACACTTAGAATTACTTAAATCACAAGGCATTTACTGTTTCAGCTTTCTATCATCCAGACAAACTGGAGAACTCCCCTATTATCCTTTAATATCAGCACCACTAGATAAAACAAGACTGCTCTGTGTTTTTTAACAATACAGAAAAATGATACCTTTTGTGGGAAGGGGCAGTGAGATCAGAAGTTCTAATTAATTTATGATCTCTGCGGAGGGGCGGGGTACAGGGGTGGAAAACATGACATGCAATTCCTTCCAAGTTTGTTTTGTGTTTTTTTTTTTTTAACTGCCTACAAGACAAAGTCCAAATCTGTATCATGGCCCACAGCTAGTCAAGAACAGACTGCTCACATCTCTACCCTCATTTCCCACTTACCTTAGTCAAATAAAAAGCTAAGGGTAGAATAAAGAACAGTGTTTATAATCTCCTCCACTTTGATTTTACTCTAAATTTAAAATCTATACTTTGCAAAATTAAAAATAATAAAAAATTAATTATTAATCAATTAGCCAATGTTTTCCCTCCTTACCTCCCAGAAAATCCCTGAAGATTAAAGTTGGTTCAACATAGAAACTAGATAGTGATACTTAGAGAAAAGATTATTGGCTATCATTTTATACTTTATATTTCTTTTCTTGGTAATAGGTATAATTATACTGAATGTAAATGATTATAACCTTTGGAATTTAAAATTACTTCTTATGTCCTTTTAAACCTTTTTTTTCCCCCAGCATGTAGTATTTCAACTGCACACTTAACCAATAAGTAGGGAAACTACATGGTATATAATAGAAATATCTGTCTGGGATGTCCCAGACCTGGGCTCTAGTTCCAACTCTGTGGCAAGCTAGTTTATTTTACCTTGACTAAGTTGTTTAATTTCTAATTTCTTTCATTTTTAAAATGATGAAGTTTGGACTAGACAATGCCGAAGTTCCTTAGAGGTCCAAAACTTAAGAAAGATCTTATCTATTAAATCATTCTAAGTTACCATGAGCTTTTTGGGGGTAAATCCCACTCCTGTCTCATAGTAAACTCAGAGCCAACTTTTTCATATAAGTGTCGCCAATCTAGTTGTCAGACTTGAAACTGTAGAGTAGGATTCTTGAATCATGGTCAAGTCTTTTGTTCAAGTCACTGCTTTTTCAAAAAATTTAATGTTGAATCTTGATTCTGTTAACCAGTCACTATATTAGCTGCCCCACCTCAAGCACTGTATTATGTGAGGATTTCATTACTATGTCCTTCAAAGATCTCCATCCAATTCACGGTTGAACTGAATGGAATCAAAATACAGAGCTCTACTGTTCAGCATCAGTGATGACAATGATCCGATTCTCTTTGGTGAGGTGGTTAAAACAACTACAAATCTCAACTATCTTCCCAGCCAACTCATATTTCTAAATGTGTTACTAGACTATCACAAAAGTCTGTCAAACAAATGCCTTGCTGAATAAAAATATGAGATACATAGAGACATCTGGTTTAACACGGCAGAGAAAATGTAGGCATTTCACTCTATTCCTTTCCAAAAGCCCAATGAAACGACAAAAGGAAGAAGACAGAACAAGTAAAATAGGTGGGAAAAAAGCAGACTATAGATGTCAACATTTTGGAAGATGGGCTCCATTTCCTTTGGTAAGAGCTTTGCCATTTTCTGGAAAAGTATGGCCATAAGTTCAGACAGTTTTCTCCTTAGGATGCATGATCATCACATAAATATTGAGTCTGAACTCTCTTCATAATTAAATCCTTAATCGTCCTAGTTTTGTACTCCTGCTGAACAATTCCAAACTGGTTTAGCAATCCTGAAAATTTTACTGTTAAGTTCTCCTGATTAACTAGCCAAGATGTCAATGCATAATCCTGCAAGTTATCATATCTGTGATAATTCTAAAGTTACCATATTAACATGACACAGTCTGTGCATCAGCGAATGTGGTTAAAACTACTTGCTCCTACCATTTTTTGGTGGATTATGCTACTGACAAAAAGAATTCTTCCTCAACATCTGTTAAAGCTGTTTAACCTCAGCAAACTGTGCTTGAGTTAGAACCAACAGGATGAAATTCCAAAAGAAATTTAAACTACAATACTATTAGGAACAATAACTTTACATTCATTTGTAGTTTTCCAAGAAAGTTAAAATACATTATTTCTGGGATCATAATTTAAATTGAATCCCTCCACAACATACTGCAGAAAACAAATGATATAATTCGTTACATATCTATGAAGCAGGAACCTAAGTATCCCCTTCTGAGGGGGAGAAAAATATGTTTTATCAGTCTTACAACTTACTACAACACATAAACAAATGTACACACATACATATCTCCAAAGAGGTAAAGTACATGGGACAAAATATTAACAACTGGTAAATCTAGGTGTTATTATGGATCCTCACCATCCTATCCATTTTAGTTTTTTGTAAAATTTTGAAATTTTTCTTCATACAAGTTGGAAAAAAATAAAACAAAAATTTAAACAATGTTTTGTATTATGTATACAAACCAAGTGCTCACTATCTGTCAATCACTGTCTTAGGTGATTATATGCATTATCTAAATTTTATCTCTACAACAAATCTGTAAGATAGATATTATTATACCCTCCTCTTACGGAGGAAAAAAAATGAAACTTGGAGAGGAAATCTGACTCAGGGCTCTTACTTTTAACCACTTGAGGCAGAAAGTAATGACACGACTTCTAAAACTTGTTTTTAGTTTGTTCCATCCACAGACCCCCCCAACATTTGCAAATTTATAGGGAAACTTTAACAATGTTATAAAAGCACAATACAGTAGCCCCTTACTCTCTGTGGAGGACTGGTTCCAGGACCCCCATGGATACCAAAGTCTGTGGCTGCGTACGCTCAAGGTCCCTTTACAAAATGGCGTATTATTTGCATATAACCTAGGAATATCCTCTGTATACTAGATCTAGATCTCTAGATTACTTATAACACCTAGTACAGTGTAAATGCTAGGTAAATAATTATAAATACAATGTAAATCCTATGTGAAGAGTCACCTGTAATAGGGCAAATTTAAGTTTTGCTTTTTGGAACTTTATGGGACTATTTTTCCCCAGAGTGTTTTCCACCCCTGGTTGCTTGAACCCAGAGGTGAAGAACCTGTGGATATGGAGGGCCAACTTTGTATCAGTTTTTTTGTTTCGCTGACTGGCTTGATTTTTGGCTGATACAGATTGAGTTTCATTTGTTCAAAATGCTAAGATTTCCTATGAAACTATTAATAAAAAAGTAAACATTTGATTTTACAATGCTTTCACTTTCTACTAGAGAAGAAACACTTTTAAATCTTATTTTATCTTAAGCCTATATTCTTTCAGATGAATGCTTTTCAAAAAATTTTAACACAACAGACCCATACCTTTTAAACAAAATCTTGCTGAAAACTCAATATAAAGGTAAGAGAGAGTCCTGCCTGCTCACTTTTCCTTTCCCATTCTCTTGAAGTAGGAAATCAAGGGCTCCAAGACTTTGTGGGATGTAATATGAAACCAATTGCTTTATATAATATGCAACTGTAAACTGTTAATTATCACAACTGCCAGAAACAGAACTGGCTGGTAAGAGCTGAAGTTGTAAGTCCCAATTTAAGTTCATTAGTGATACTTAAGTAATTCAGATATGGAAAGAACAATATGCAGAGAAGTTGTCATGTACACTCTACTTTAGTCATAGAAATAAGTGTCTTATTTTAGAAGCAAGGGAGGAATGTGTCACAGGACAAGCTGATACCCTTACACAATTTACCTTTGTCAGAAACATCCTTCTGTTCTAATGTACTTTTACATATTTCACCAGATACCAAAGATGGAATAGAACAAAAAGGTCAATTCTTTGTGCCTCCATTTTCTTATGTGTAAGTAAAAACATTCTCTAACAAGATACTATTTCACAAAGACAGTATACAAATTATTAAAATTTATATGCAAGATTGTTTAGTCTAAATGGTCTCCCATAAACATAGGCACATACTTGTTAGGATATGAAATCACCTATCTACTTATTCTTGCAACTAAGAAGGAAAAAAAGCTGTTATTTGTAGACTAGGGATACATATTTTCTAAATTCTGGAGGAATAGAATCATTTTTATCTTAATGTTTACATGATTCTTTCCAGGCCTGATTCAGGAGACTCAAAACTTTAATTAAAAAAAAAAAAAAGGAAAAACAAAGGGCTTCCCTGGTGGCACAGTGGTTGAGAGTTCGCCTGCTGATGCAGGGGACACGGGTTCGTGCCCCGGTCCGGGAAGATCCCACATGCCGCGGAGTGGCTGCGCCCGTGAGCCATGGCTGCTGAGCCTGAGCGTCCGGAGCCTGCTGCTCTGCAGCGGGAGAGGCCACAGCGGTGAGAAAGAAAAAACAACCTGCAGATCTGTTTCCACTCCATTGTGTCCTCCTACCTTTTATCCACGATCATCCTTCATCAATCTTCCTTTCTCAAATCTTCAAAATTCCCCTTTCTATTGAGGCAATATACATAGGTAAGATGCCACAGAAATAATCTTTCCATTGAAAAATATGCAAAGGCCACAAACAAGCAACTCTTAAAAGAAGAAATATAAATAAATGTGTAAAGATGTTTAACTTCACCCATGAACATATACACATTTAACAAGATACCATTTTCCCCTATCAGACTAGCATAGATGAAAAGATTCTCGATAATGTTCAAGGTTTTTGAAGGAGAAACACAAACACACACACACACACACACACACACACACACACACACAGGCTCACACAGAAAGTAAAGGAAAACCATCTCTCTGGAGGGCAAATTGACAATGTGTAAGAAAATCACAAATATGTATGTATCTTTGACACAGAAAGTACACTTCCAGGATTTATCCTAAGAAAATAATCAACCAAGCTTAGACTACTACAAGGATGTATTTATTACAAGTATCTACAAGGACGTTCAGATAGTATTACTTATAATTAAAAAACAGAAATAATTTATATGTGTATTAAGACTAGCTAATAAATTTCTACATACAGACATTAAAAATGATCTATATTTAAGCTGAAACAATAGAAATTCATGCTGTATTAAGTGATAAAAGCAAGTTTACAGCACAGTTTGATTGCATTTCTAAAATATGTCCTGATCCATATTTGTTATTCTGGAAAATTAAATTAATTAAACAAAATTAGTAATTATCTTTGGAGATACTTTTAAGAAAAAATTTTAAAAAACTTTGGGCAACAGCATGTTTTCTTTTTAAAAGCATTCCTTTAAAGGATATGTTTATTGCTATTTTTCCCCTGGTTACAAAATACAGGTATTCATTAAAATAAACGAAGAACTAAAAGGAAGGAAAAAAGGAATCATCTCAGAAATATATAAACAGAAGTAAAAGACCAAAGGCTATAATAATCAGCTTCCTGTTTAGCCTTAGGGCTCAGGCTGTGCTTAACACCCCACCCCTCTAGAAACTCTTGTCTTGACTTTTCGACTTCTCTACTCTTGAGGCTCTTCCTCTTCCAGCATCCTTTAAATGCACCCTCTTTCTCTCCTCACTCACACAAGGTCCACAAGCATCATATCATCACTGATGATTGCATGCTCATTAACACCTACATGGTAATGATTTCTTAATCCCAGCTGAAGTCTAATTTTTCTAAGTCTCAGAGTCACATTTCTGCATATGTGCTACATAATCCTCAAAGTCAATATATTCTCAAAGTCTAACTTACTTGCCTTCCCCATCGCCTACTCTAATCCCATGTTTCTTAGCTCTATTAAAGGTTTCCTCATTCACTTGGTCTTCCCACGCTGGCAAAATAACTGGTAACCAAATCCTGCCTAAGGTCTCCTTCTGAAATTTCTCCCTAATTCATCCCTTCCTCTACATCTCACTGCCATTTTCAGAGCTAAGGCAGGCCTGGCCACTTCTGACCTGGACTACTTAGGGTACCCATTATATGCCATACACAGTAAAAGGAACTAAGAATACGAATAAATATGAGAATATTAATAAAGCAAATTACTACCATCAAGCGTATCTTGAGGTAGAGAGATGGAGGAACATGACACAATGTGACAAGTACAATTAGAACAAAAATCCACACGATGTCAACCTCTTTATTATCTGATCTAATCTTATACTGGGAATTATCTTTCTAGAATACAAACCAGATGTCACTCTTCTGTTGTAAAACCCTTGAGGATTCTACTCCACTGCCTACAGGATAAAGTCCAAATGCTTTAATACCAAGCAAACACTTCACAATCTGCTCCCAACGTATCTAATAGCCTCATCTATTACTCTTCTTTCACTTCACACCCCATAACTCAGCCGTGTATAACTAGTTGCTGCTCTGACAATATGCTAAACAATTTTACAACACATAGTGTTTGTGCATCCTGCTGTTGGACAGTCCTTCTTCCTTGTGCTCGCCAGTGAAGTCCCGTACTACTCTCAATCAAACCACGCTCCTCTGTGAAACCTTCATTAACCTTCTCTGCCAGTGTAGTTTTTATACACTCTATTACAATACTTATCACTTTATGTTGTAATTTGTTTTTCTTTTTCTGTCATTAGACTGTGAGATTCTTTTTTTTAAAATTTTAGTTGATTTATAATATTGTGTTTGTTTCAGGTATATAGCGAACTGATTCAGTTATACATACACATATATATTTTTCAGATTCTTTTCCTTTATAGGTTACTACAAGATATTGACTACAGTTCCCTGTACTATACAGTAGGTCCTTGTTGGTTATCTATTTTATACATAGTGGTGTGTACCTGTCAACCCCATACTCCTTATTTATCTCCCCACCACCTGATACTGTGAGATTCTTAAGCACATCTTATAATTCTTTGTATCCTTCCCAAGTCTAGCAAGACAGTAAATATTCAAGAAGTGTTTGTTAAATGGATGATGAGGTGGAAACAGATTTACATAGAGCCAAAATACACTAATCATCCCTTTTCTTTTTTGGCTCTCTGTCTGGAATTCAGGAGTCTATTGAAGCAGTAATGCCACTACCTACCACGACCCCCACATACCAGGAACCCAAAGGAGCCCATGTATTTTTTTTCTCCCCTCTTCCTACTCATCTGGCTATCTATCCATCCAGCCCACAAATAACATCAGCAAATAATACAGATAGAATCCCTGCCCTCCAAGGGGCTTATACTGGAGTAAGGAGAGACAATTAACAGGTAAACAAATACATAAAATAATGTCAGACAGTGATCAATGTGATGAATAAAACAAAGCAGTTTGATGAGACAGAATGTGGCTAGGGGAGTAATGTGCTATTTTAAATGGAGGTGGGAAAGAAGTCACAGAAGGTTTCTCTGAGACAGTAACATGAAAGTTGAGGCCCAAGGGATGAAAAGCAACCAGCGAAGCAAAAGTTTGAAGAAAGAATCCTTCAAGCAGAAGGAATTGTAGGTGTAAAAGCTCTGAGGCACAAATGCACTTGGCTATTTGAGGGACAGAAGAGACAGGTAGCTAGAGAAAGAAATGAGTTTGGAGAAGAAAGCACAGCGTTGTAATGGCAGCCTGGGTGGAGGCCTATCTGCTCCTGCCTTGAGTTTGGAATTTTCCAGTTTTCACCTCCTGTTGTCTGCACAATCTTCTACTTCCTAATACCATAGCAAGAGGACAATGGAATGGGGTATACAGCACACCCTGTTGTCAGGAGACATCAAATGATTCTGAAAGTTACTTTTCTGGTTTCTGTTGATAAAAAGTACTCCTAGATACAATGCCCTAACAATAACGGTCCCAGGGCTAATGAAAACCTCATCAGCACACAAGAATAAAATCACTTGAAAAGAGAGACAAGTTCTTTCTACTGACTACAATGCAAGTCAAAATGGGATCCATCATATTCACCCTAGATTCGTTAGAGGAAATAAAACACAACACTTTACCACTCTGAAAATATACATGAGCTATCCTTCTACCTGAATAGATTTTTCCATTCCTGTGTAAACGTCAAGATCATATAATACAAATCTAGACTTAAGTAATTAAATACATTTGCAGTTTTCATTGACCAGGATTTTTCTTCATCTTTATAGAAATTAAACAATTTTATGATGTTTTGAGAAAGCATGAATTTATATGCATTATAAACTGCCTCAGTAATTTTGTGGATGTTTGTCATAATCTATTTAATTCAAGTACTACTGTGATGTTAGAGCAAAGTCAATCCACTATATAAATGTATAGTCACAAAACTAGCTACTAAAGCAACTCAGTAGTTGGTAGGAACTCAAGCAGTGTGAAATTACACATCTTACTCCTATTTTCAGTAGCATCTGCTGGCTTTACTAACCAGAACATGAACACATCACTAAATATAAAAGCCTTTCATTATCCTAGTCAGGTCTTAAAATTCCAGGCTCCCAGCCTTCTAGTGGTAAAAATAAATTCATTCTCAGCATCCCTAGATTCAATTCTACACCCAGTGATCTCTGGCTAGTACAGTGATGTTTCCCTGAATCTCTCTATGGGGGGATGAGAGGTAAGATTTTTTCGATCTCCTTTGGAAAAATCATGAGAAGTAGCAGAGGTAATCAAAAATAATCATCTTATACTCCCACGCTCCCACTTCCTCAAAGGGCAAAGCCTCTTACGATGGGTCTTCATAATACTACATAGTCTCAACAGCTATGAAAAATAAGAAAACACTTTAGCTTAAAAAAGGACCTTGTCACAATCTGCACCAATACAGATTGGTGACCAACTTCACATATTCACAAGATCCTTCATTTTCTCTTCCCCATTCACCTAGGGAGGGCCATAAAAAGTTTCTAAATACCCAATGTACCTTCTTCCCAATTTCACGTCTTCAAACTGGTTCATTTTATCATTATTCATCAACTCACTCATAAACCAATACCTGAAATAAAAAATCCTTTCCTTGGTTGGGTAATAAAAATTGCAAAGTTTCTCCCTGGAGTTCTAGCTCAATCCTGATGTTGGGACTTCCGGGAAGGAATGCAAACATGGTATCAGTTGGAAAACCTCTCTAAATACTGATGTATCTCCTTGCAGACTAAGTATGGATATTACAGAGTAAGTACTGACTCTTCCCTTACTAAGGGTAGATTCTGAATTAAAACAAGGCCTTAATCCCTTCTCAAAGTGTGGTTCAAGGACCAACAGCATCTTAATCAACTGGGAGTTTGTTAAAAAGACAGTATACAGGGCTCTACTCTCCAACCAACTAAATCAGAATCTTCGTTTTACTGATATCTGTATGTAGATCTCCCTACATCACAAAATCTCAGAACTGGTGGAAAATCTAAAATCCTATCACACACAATGAGGGATGAACCCTGGATAACAATTATACCTGATAATGACTATAGTCTCCTTCACAAATTCTTCAGTTCTTTTAACAATAGGTCCTCATTATAAGAACTTCTCATAAGATTATAAACTGCTGGTCTTGAAATGCACCAAAGCTTATTATAGCTGCTGTTGTTCTTGTTAGGCTAAGCCAATAATATAACCAAGTTCTTACCTAATCTGAGCTCTCCAAAGTTCCCACACCCTATCTTCTTGCCAACCCTGAAGTTGGGTCCCACCATAAGAACCCCAGAGGATGTTGTGGAGCCAGATGGTCGGGAACAGTGTCCACTCCTTTGTGCCATGGGTTTAGTTGTCCGTTGTCTTTCATCCTTTTCCCTACTAGGATGGTCCATGATCCTACACGACAGAGTCTCTGCACAGGTATCCTTAATTTGTATACCTCTCTTCAATACAAAAGTACGTCCGAATAAACTGGAGTTAGAGTAAGGTAAGGAGTTCTTTTGGCACCATGTTTATGTTTCTAATTTATCTCCAGGAGATGAAAAACCATTGATTAGTTCTGGTAGGACACGTAGTCTGTAGGTCTCAAGCATAGGAGGATATTGTGTAACCTAGGTAAAAAATCAAGAAAGCATACAGTTAAAAATTATATTTTAAAACAAATTAAGAGTTACCACTAATTAGAATGGACTCTATCCAAAACTGAGCAAAGTGGACAGCTTCCTGAAATGGATTTTGGTTTTACATCCTCCAACAGTTTAGCCATCTGGACTAGTAATTCATCTGGTAACATAGGCTCAGTAGGCTACAGACCAGGGCAGCTAATGGAACACAGAACCCTTTAACATAAAATGCTTTCTTCTAGTGTTGTACATATGACTTAAAAGAAAGCTATTTGTTGGCTTTTTCATCACTGGCTAACAAAGATATGGTGGGGTTCAGCCAAGTTAAATAAACTGAGGCCAATTAAAAGCTCTTCCCCTCAATTTGGACAGAACCTATCAGAAACAAGCTACTCACTACTCACTGTCCCCCTCCTCCATCCCCACCATTTATAAAGCACTGACAGCAATCACGAAATCCAAAACAAGTTACGGATTGACACAGACTACTTCTATGAAGGCCTTTCCAAAACCCTAGTGGTACAAAGTAGTACTAGACTAAAGGTTGGGAAAGCTCAACTTTTGGTCTAGTTTTCACTGTGGGCTGAGTACACAATGACAGAGTGCCTGAAGCAGGTCCTTTGCACAACCCCAAAGTGAGAATAAATCTGAAGAACAAAAAATCTTAAACAAAACTCATCCCTACCAGAATTCTCCAGTTTCTCAATTTAGGACTAAGCCCAAGACAAAGTTTACAATGAGATAATTTTGATGATATTTTTGATAATCTAGGTGAGTATCCTTAACAAAAAAATATTCTGTTACCACCAATCACAGACTAAACCATACTTTTGTTTCACTTTCACTGACGATTTCCCTTAAAATTTTAAGGAAGAAGAGAATTAGAACTGCTTGGTTACTATTGCGTGTATACAAGAAAGCAAATATGTGCAGACTGTAAGCTTCTTATGGACACCTTTAATTCCCTAGTACAGGAACAGGCACATACGTGTGAGCTGAATGTACAAATGGGCACATAATCCAAGAACATACTCTGTTTACTTCATTATAGTAGTTAACTGTTTATTTTCATCTTTTCTGTCTGCTTTCTTTGCATTATTAAAACTGCATAATGACTTTAGGCTTCCGTAAAGCTAATCATCATTAAAATACATTTCCCTGTGGGCTTCCCTGGTGGCGCAGTGGTTAAGAATCTGCCTGCCAATGCAGGGGACACGGGTTCGAGCCCTGGTCTGGGAAGATCCCACATGCCGCGGAGCAACTAAGCCCGTGAGCCACAACTACTGAGCCTGCGCGTCTGGAGCCTGTGCTCCATAACGGGAGAGGCCGTGACAGTGAGAGGCCCGCGCACCATGATGAAGAGTGGCCTCCGCTCGCCACAACTGGAGAAAGCCCTCGCACAGAAACAAAGACCCAACGCAGACAAAAATAAATACATTTATTTAAAAATAAAAAAATTTAAAAAAATAAAATACATTTCCCTGAATTCAGGAAATTATACATCTACATTCAAAATGTATATTCTGTTAAAGTAAAAACTCAGGGTGGTAAGAATAGGTCAGTAATTACTGGATTTCCTACATGAACAACATTATGAATTTATATTTCTCCTCACTCTTTCTCTTATTATAATTTCATCTAATATCCTTCAATTATCTTTGTTGTCTACCCAAAGTCCCTCAAACAATGTGAGTAAAGAAAGAGAAGTAGGGAATTCTCTGGCTGTCCAGTGGTTGGGACTCCACGCTTTCACTGCCAAGGGTGCGGGTTCAATCCCTGGTCAGGGAACTAAGATCCCACAATACACGCAGTGCACACCCCCCCTTCAAAAAAAAAAAAGAAAGAAATGAAATTTAAGATGTTTTATTTAGATAGTCCATCTTAACAGGTGGTCGTGTGTCTATAGATGATAAACTGTCAGGCTATACTTTCTTCCTTTATATCATATATTTTTTTGAGAACAGGTAAAGGGTGTCTTAGCCTATCCAGACAATTTTGAGCATTGAACTAACTCCTAAAGTTTCATCAGTTATCATTAGTATAACAGTCTTATTTATAAGATTTGAAAATCTGTACTACCTTGTCTATTGCTCTTCATATTTTTCATTGTGTTCACTTCTTTCCTAACAAAAGGAAATTATTTTTATAATGTTTGTCATTAGCTTTCTCCATTGCACTTAGACTCACGTAACATCAGGTTCAGTAATCACTCACAGCCCTCATATCCAAGTATACTTGCATGTATGTATTCAAAAAACATACAGTAGTACTTGCCAGGTTAGAAAACTGCCGAAAGCCAACAACCGTATTCAGCTGGGAAAAGGATGTTTCTTTTTTTTAAACATCTGCTTGTAGATTAGAACAATCATTTTACGTCCCACAAACATGGTAAACACACTTATCAATGTTGTAATCTATTCATGAGACATTAGCACAATTTAATTTGTAACTATGAAAGATGAAATATATTCAATACTACTTTATGTGGCACCTCTCATTAGAGAAATCAAATTGAATGATTAAATTTTTTAAAATCCTATTTCTTTTTCACCACTCGCTGCTCAAAACTATTTCCTACTTCCCAATTACAAACTCTTTAGCTTGTCACTTGAGTCCCTTCAATATCAACTCCCTAAATAAATTCATGTATTAAAGCTACTACATAAAGCAAAGGAACATCCACCCTTAGCTCTTACACCTAAAATGGTCTCTTAAGTCTTGTCTTATTTAAGGCCTGACTCATATCTTACATCCTTTGTGAAACCTTTTATAATCAATTCATCATTAATGCTTGGAGCACCACTATCTATACCACCATTTGCTACTTACCATATATCAGATTATATTGATATGTATTCTAATATTCAATTGGATTATAAGCCCTTGAAGTTAGGGATCTTGTCACATCTCTTTTAGTTTCTTGCATATAATTGGTACTTAATAAGTACTGAGTAATAATTATGATCTTGAATAATAGAAGACAGATTCCTAGCAACATAACCTAATATTTATACAAAATAATATGTAAAAGTAAGGAGAACCCTAAATAACCCTAAGAACTCCTAGAATTCATCTAGCAAGAAGCTGGTATTATTTCATTTAAATTCATTAGTGTTAAGACATAGGCTACTTAGAATTTCCATTTCACAAGGATATTAAATGGTTTATTTACAGTTACTAGCAAATAACGTATGAAAAAGTTAGCTCAAGAACCAGGTGAAATGGAACACCCAAGGTAACAATTATGTTATACTTTAACCTTATTTTAAAAAAATGGCTTCTAAGGACAGCAGTAAAAGATAAACTATATGTTTATATTATATAAAATTATATAAATGCAGTAAGCAGATGTTTGTTTTTCTGGGGAATAAACTATTCAGCAATCACTTAGATCTCATTAAACATGTTAATGTTACAATGCATATGTATTTGGATTTTTAGAGTCATACCAGCAAGTTTCTTAAAAAGCCTAATTCTAGTAGTTTCTACCACTCTAGGCATGCCTGAATTAAAGAAAAGGTATTTTTAAAATATGACAGGGGCTTCCCTGGTGGCGCAGTGGTTGAGAGTCCGCCTGCTGATGCAGGGGACACAGGTTCGTGCCCTGGTCCGGGAAGATCCCACATGCTGCGGAGTGGCTGGGCCCATAAGCTATGGCCGCTAAGCCTGCACGACCAGAGCCTGTGCTCCACAACGGGAGAGGCCACAACAGTGAGAGGCCCATGTACCACTAAAAAAGAAAAAACATAGAAAAAAATGACAATGAAGACACGACAACCCAAAACCTACGGGATGCAGCAAAAGCAGTTCTAAGAGGGAAGTTTATAGCAATTCAATCTCACCTCGAGAAAAAAGAAAAATCTCACATAAACAATCTAACCATACACTTAAAACAATTAGAGAGAAAAGAACAAAGAAAACCCAAAGTCAGTAGAAGGAAAGAAATCATAAAGATCAGAGCAGAAATAAATGAAATAGAAACAAAGAAAACGATAGCAAAGATCAATAAAACTAAAACCTGGTTCTTTGAGAAGATAAACCAAATTGATAAATGCTTAGCCAGACTCAACAAGAAAAAAAGGGAGAGGACGCAAATAAATAAAATTAGAAATGAAAAAGGAGAAATCACAACTGACATTGAAGAAATACAAAGGATTATGAGACTACTATAAACAACTATATGCCAATAAAATGGACAACCATGAAGAATTGGACAAAATTTTGGAAAGGTATAACCTTCCAAGACTGAACCAGGAAGAAAAAAATATATAAACAGACCTATTACAAGTAATGAAATTGAAACCATAATTAAAAATCTTCCAACAAGGGCTTCCCTGGTGGCACAGTGATTGAGAGTCAGTCTGCCAATGCAGGGGACACAGGTTCGTGCCCCGGTCCAGGAAGATCCCACATGCCGCGGAGCGGCTAGGCCCGTGAGCCATGGCTGCTGAGCCTGTGCGTCTGGAGCCTGTGCTCCGCAATGGGAGAGGCCACAACAGTGAGAGGCCCGCGTACCACCAAAAAAAAAAAAAAAAAAAAAAAATTATCTTCCAACAAAAGTCCAGGACAAGATGGCTTCACAGGCGAATTCTACCAAACATTTAGAGAAGAGCTAACACCCATCCTTCTCAAACTCTTCCAAAAAACTGCAGAGGGAGAAACACTCCCAAATTCATTCTATGAACCAACCATCACCCTGATACCAAAACCAGACAAAGATATCACAAAAAAAGAAAATTACAGACCAATATCAATGATGAACATAGATGCAAAAATCCTGAACAAAACACTAGCAAACAGAATGCAACCGCACATTAAAAGGATACACCACAATCAAGCGGGATTTATCAAGGGGATGCAAGGATTCTTCAGTATACGCAAATCTATCAATGTGATACACCACATTAACAAATTAAGGATTAAAAACCATATGATCATCTCAGTAGATGCAGAAAAGGCTTTTGACAAAATTCAACATCCATTTATGATTAAAAACTCTCCAGAAAATGAGCATAGAGGGAAGCTACCTCAACATAATTTAAAGGCCATATATGACAAACCCACAGCAAGCATCATACTCAATGGTGAAAAACTGAAAGCATTTCCACTAAGATCAGAAAGAAGACAAGGATGTCCACTCTCACCACTATTATTCAACATAGTTTTGGAAGTCCTAGCCACGGCAATCAGAGAAGAAAAAGAAATAAAAGGAATACAAATTGGAAAAGAAAAAGTAAAACTGTCACTGTTTGCAGATGACATGATATTATACATAGAAAATCCTAAAGATGCCACCAGAAAACTACTAGAACTAATTAATGAATTTGGTAAGGTTGCAGGATACAAAATTAATGCACAGAAATCTTTGACATTCCTATACACCAACAACGAAAAATCAGAAAGAGAAGTTAAGGAAGCACTCCCATTTACCACTGAAACAAAAAGAATAAAATACGTAGAAATAAACCTGCCTAAGTAGGTGAAAGACTTGTACTCAGAAAACTTTAAAGCACTGCTGAAAGAAATCAAAGATGACATAAACAGATGGAGAAATATACCATGTTCTTGAACTGGAAGAAACAATACTGTGAAAATGACTGCACTACCCAAAGAAATCTACAGATTCAATGCAATCCCTATCAAAGTACCAATGGCATTCTTCACAGAATTAGAACAAAAAATTTTACAATTCATATGGAAACACAAAAGACCCCGAATAGCCAAAGCAACCTTGAGAAAGAAAAACAGAGTTGGAGGAATCAGGCTCCCTGACTTCAAACTATACCACAGTAATCAAGATAGTATGGTAGTGGCACAAAAACAGAAATATAGATCAATGGTACAGGATAGAATGCCCAGAGAAAAACCCACACACATATGGGCACCTAATTTATGACAAAAGAGGTAAGACATACAGTGGAGAACAAACAGCTTCTTCAATAAGTGGTGCTGGGAAAAGTGGACAGCTACATGTAAAAGAATGAAATTAGAACACTACATAACACCATACACAAAAATAAACTCTAAATGGATTAAAGACCTAAATGTAAGACCAGACACTATAAAACTCTTAGAGGAAAACATAGGAAAACTACTCTTTGACATAAACCACAGCAAGATCTTTTTGACCCACCTCCTAGAGTAATGGAAATAAAAACAAAAATAAACAACTGAGACTTAATTAAACTTAAAAGCTTTTGCACAGCAAAAGAACTCATAAAGGAGACAAAAAGACAACCCTCAAAATGGGAGAAAATACTTGCAAATGAAACAACAAAGGATTAATCTCCAAAATATACAAACAGCTCATGGAGGTCAATATCAACAAAACAAACAATCCAGTTAAAAAATGGGCAGAAGACCTAAACAGACATTTCACCAAGGAAGACATACGGATGGCCAAGAGGCACATCATGTAAAGATGTTCAACATCACTAATTATTAGAGAAAAGCAACTCAAAACTACAATGAGGTATCACCTCATGCCAATCAGGATGGCCACTATCAAAAAATCTAGAAACAATAAATGCTGGAAAGGGTGTGGTGAAAAGTGAACCCTTCTGCACTGTTGGTGGGAATGTAAATTAACACAACCACTATGGAAAACAGTATGGCAGTTCCTTAAAAAACTAAAAATAGAACTATCATATGACCCAGCAATCCCACTACTGGGCATGTACCCTGAGAAAACCATAATTCAAAATGAGTCATGTACCACAATGTTCATTGCAGCACTATTTACAGTAGCCAGGACATGGAACCAACCTAAATGTCCATCAACAGATGAATGGGTAAAGAAGATGTGGCACATATATACAATGGAATATTACTCAGCCATAAAAAAATGAAATTGAGTTATTTGTAGTGAGGTGGATGGACCTAGAGTCTGTCATACAGAGTGAAGTAAGTCAGAAAGAGAAAAACAAATACCGTATGGGAATGCACATATATGGAATCTTAAAAAAAAATGGTACTGATGAACCTAGCTGCAGGGCAGGAATAAAGATGTAGACATAGAGAATGGACTAGAGGACATGGGGTGGGAGGGGGAAGCTGGAGTGAAGTGAGAGTAGCATTGACATATATACACTACTGAATGTAAAATAGTTAGCTAGTGGGAAGCAGCAGCATAGCACAGGGAGATCAGCTTGGTGCTTTGTGATGACCTAGAGAGGTGGGACAGGAAGGATGGGAGGGAGGCTCCAGAGGGAGGGCATATGGGGATATATGTATTCATACGGCTGATTCACTTTGGTGTACAACAGAAACTAACACAGTATTGTGAAGCAATTATACTCCAGTAAAGATCTATCAAAAAAACAAAAGAACATATACGTATGTATAACTGAATCACTTTGCTGTACAGCAGAAATTAACACAACATTGTAAATCAACTGTACTTCAATAAAAAAATTAAAGCAAAAGAAGAAATTAAATTGAACTTTTGGAGCTAAATAATATAGTAACTGAAATTAAAAATTAACTATAGGGCTTCCCTGGTGGCACAGTGGTTGAGAGCCCGCCTGCCGATGCAGGGGACACTGGTTCGTGCCGCAGTCCAGGAAGATCCCACATGCCGCGGAGCGGTTGGGCCCGTGACCCATGGCCGCTGAGCCTGCGCATCCGGAGCCTGTGCTCTGCAACGGGAGAGACCACAACAGTGAGAGGCCCGCGTACCACAAAAAATAAAAAATAAAAAAAAAACTATAGAGCCCATGCTCCGCAACAAGAGAAGCCACCACAATGAGAAGCCCCTGCACCACAATGAAGAGTAACCCCTGCTCTCTGCAACTAGAGAAAGCCCACGCACAGCAATGAAGACCCAACGCAGCCAAAAATAGATTAAGAAAAAAAAAAGGGGCTTCCCTGCTGGCGCAGTGGTTGGGAGTCCACCTGCCGGTGCGGGGGACGCGGGTTTGTGCCCCGGTCTGGGGGGATCCCACATGCCGCGGAGCGGCTGAGCCCATGGGCCATGGCCACTGGGCCTGCGACTCCGGGGCCTGTGCTCCGCGGCGGGAGAGGCCACGGCAGTGAGAGGCCCGCATGCCGCGAAAAAAAAAAAGTTAACTAAATGGGTTCAACAGCAGATTTGAGCACGAAAAAACAAGGAATCAACAAACCTGAAGGTAAGTGAATTCAAATTATTCAGTCTGAGGAACAGGAAATGAGTGAAGAAAAATGAACAGAGCCTAAGGAATCTGCAGAACACCATCCAGCATACCACCATTATGGATAATGGGAGTCTCAGAGGGAGAGGAGAGAAAGAGAAATTATATTTGAAGAAATAATGGCTACAAACTTCCCAAAGTTTATGAACATGAATCTTCATGTCCAAGCAGCTCAACTAACTCCAAACAGCACGAACTAAAAGAGATCAACACCAGGACACATTATAGTCAATCTAATGAGACACAAAGAACCCTGAAAGCAGCAAGACAGAAGGGACTTATCACCTACAAGTGATCCTACATAAGATTAACAGCCAATTTCTCAACCAAGAATTCTACATCCAGCAAAATTTTTCTTCAAAAATGAAAGAAAAACTAAGACATTCCCAGATAAACAAAACCTGAGGGTGTTTGTGACTAGTACACCTGCTCTATAAGGACTCTGAAAGAGAGTTCTTTAGATTGAAATTAGAGGACACCGGATAGTAATTCAAAGTCATACAAAGAAATAAAGAACAAGAGTAAAGATAGCTGGGACTTCCCTGGTGGCGTGGTGGTTAAGAATCCGCCTGCCAATGCAGGGGACATGGGTTCAATCCCTGATCCAGGAAGATGTCACATGCCACGGAGCAACTAAGCCCGTGCACCACAACTACTCAGCCTGCACTCTGGAGCCCATGACCCACAACTACTGAAGCCTGCGCGCCTAGAGCCCATGCTCTGCAAGAAGAGAAGGCACCACAATGAGAAGCCTGTGTACTGCAACGAAGAGTAGCTCCCACTCACTGCAACTAGAGAAAGTTTGCATGTGACAACGAAGACCCAATGCATCCAAAAATAAATAAAATAATTAAAAAATAAAAGAGTAAAGATAGCTACATAAGTACATATACAAGCCAGTATTATTGCATTAATAACTTGTACCTCCTCTTTTTCTGGCTTACATGATTTCAAATAAGAAAGCATAATAACTATATGTTTAAAACTACGGTTTCCCTGGTGGCGCAGTGGTTGAGAGTCAGCCTGCTAATGCAGGGGACACGGGTTCGTGCCCTGGTCCGGGAAGATCCCAAATGCTGCAGAGCTGCTGGGCCCGTGAGCCATGGCCACTGAGCCTACGCGTCCGGAGCCTGTGCTCCACAACGGGAGAGGCCACAACGGTGAGAGGCCCGCGTACCGCAAAAAAAAAAAAAAAAAAAAAAACGAAACATCTATGTAAATAGGAACACAAGGTATAAAGATACACTAACAATAACAAAATAGGGTGCAGGGAGAACAGAGCTGTATAGGAGCAAAGTTTTTGTATACTACTAAAACTAGGCTGCTATTAGTTAAAACTTGATTGGCATCACGTTAAGATGTTAATTGTAATCCCCAGAGTAACACGAAGAAAATAACTTCAAAATATACAGAAAAAGAAACAAAAAGAGAAAACAACAGTACACTAGACAAAATCAACTACAGTTGACCCTTAAACACAGGTTTGAACTGCACAGGTCCATTTATACATGGATTTTTTTCACCACATACACACAGTACTATACAATCCATGGCTGGTTGAATCTGCAGATGCAGAACTGCGGATATGGAGGTCTGACTGAAGGACTTGAGCATCTGCTGATTTTGATAAATCAAAGGCAGGTCCTAGAACCAATCACCTGCAGACACTGAGGGATGACTGTAATCACAAAAGAAGGCAGTGATGAAGGAACTGAGAAACAAAAAAGATATAAGACAAATAGAAAACAAATAGGTAAATAGCAGAACCAAGTCCCAACTTATAAGTTACTTTAAATGTAAATGAATTAAATTCTCCAATTAAATAGCAGAGACTGGTATAATAGATTAAAACCAATCCAACTAAATGCTATCTACACACTTAATTTATATCAAAAAGATACAATAGCTTAAAAGTAAAAGGATGAAAAAAGGCAGTCCATGCAAATAGTACCCAAAAGAGGAATAGGGTGGCTATACTAACATCACACAAAATAAGAGTTTAAGACAAAGTGTTACAAAAGACAAATTGTTACAATGACAAAAGGGTCAATCCATCAAGATGACATAGCAATTACAAACATAAACACACCTAATAACAAAGTCACAAAATAATATGAAGCAAAACCTGATAGAACTGGAGAGAGAAATTGACACTTTTACAATAACAGAGTTCAAAACTTCACTTTCAATAATGAAAAAACAAGCAGACAACAGATCAATAAGGAAACAGAGTATTTGCACAGCAGTATAAACCAACTAGTCCTGACAGACATATACAGAACATCCCACTGAACAAACAGCGGAATACGTATTTTTCTCAAGTGTACATGGAACATTCTCCAGGAGAGATGTTAGGCCACAAGTCTCCATAAATTTTATTTTATTTATTTTATTTAAATTTAATTTTATTTTATTTAAAGATTTATTTATTATTTGCTTATTTATTTTTGGCTGCGTTAGGTCTCAGTTGCAGCATGCGGGATCTTCATTGAGGTACGTGGGATCTTTCATTGTGGTGCGTGGGCTCTTGGTCGCGGCACACGGGCTTTCTCTTCTCTAGTTGTGGCGTGCAGGCTCCAGAGGGCGTGGGCTTGTAGTTTGTGGCATGCAGGCTCTCTAGTTGAGACATGTGAGCTCAGTAGTTGTGGTGCATGAGCTTAGTTGTGCCACAGCATGTGGGATCTTAGTTCCCTGACCAAGGATCGAACCCATGTCCCCTGCATGGTAAGGCGAATTCTTTACCACTGGACCACCAGGGAAGTCCCCATAAATTTTAAAAGACTGAAATCATACGAAGTATTTTTTATGATAACAGAATGAAAGTAGATATTAACAGAAGAAAAACTAGAAAATTCACAAATATGTAAAAAGTGAACATACTCTTTCTTTTTTTAAAATTTAATTTAATTTTCTTATTGAAGTACATTTGATTTACAATGTTGTGTTAGTTTCCGATGTATAGCGAAGTGATTCAGTTATATATCTGTATATATATATATATACTTTTTCAGATTCTTTTCCCTCATAAGTTATTACAAAATACTGAGTATAGTTCTCTGTGCTATACAGTAGGTCCTTGTTGGTTATCTATATTATATATAGTAGTGCTTATATGTTAATCCCAAACTCCTAATTTATCCCTCTCCCCCTTACCCTTTTGGTAACCATAAGTTTGTTTTCTATGTCTGTGGGTATTTGTTATGTATATAAGTCCATTTGTATTTTTTTTTAAGAGTCCACATATAAGTGATTATCATAGGATATTTGTCTTTCTCTGTCTGGCTTATGCACTTAGTATGATAATCTCTAGGTCCATCCATGTTGCTGCAAATGGAATTATTTCATTCTTACAAATGGCTGACTAATATTCCATTGCATGAGTGTATATATATATATAATATATATATATATAATAAATGTTTTTTATATATATACACCAAATCTTCTTTATCCATTCATATGTTGACGGACATTTAGGTGGCTTCCATGTTTTGGCTACAGTAAATAATGCTGCAGTGAACATTAGGGTGCATGCATCTTTTCAAATTATGGTTTTCTACAGATATATGCCCAGGAGTGGGATTGCAGCATCATATGGTAGCTCTATTTTTAGTTTTATAAGGAATCTCCGTACTTAAACAACATACTCTTAAACAACCAATGGTTCAAAGAAAAAAATCACAATGGAAATTAGAAAATGCCTTGAGACAAATTAAAATGAAAACACAACATACCGAAACTTACGTGATATAGAGAAAGCAGTGCTAAGAAGTAAATTTATAGGTATAAATGCGTACATTAAACAAGAAAGACCCCAAATCGGTATCCTAAGTGTACACCTTAAAGAAGCAGAAAAAGAAGAGCAAGCTAAATCCAAAGCAAACAGATGCAATGAAATAATAAAGACTAAACTGGAGATAAAAGAGAATTAAAAAAAAAAAGATAGAATCAACAAAACCAGAAGCTGATTCTTTGAAAATATGAACAAAATTTAAAAACCTTTAGCTAAACTAAGAAAAAAAAAGAAAGAAAAGACTCAAACTACTAAAAAAATCCAGAGATGAAACTGGGGACAATTCTATGGACCTTAAAAATGAAAAGGATTATAAGTGAATACTATAAACAACTATACACCAAAAAGTAAGATAACCTAGATGAAGTGTACATGGTCCTATAAATAGACAAGGTACCAAAACTGACTCCTGAAGAAAAGGAAAATCTGCAGCAAGAAACTGAATCAACAATCAACTTCCACCAGGGAATTTCCTGGAGGTCCAGTGATTAAGACTCTGTGCTTTCACTGCTGAGGGCCCGGGTTCAGCCCCTGGTCTGGGAACTAAGATCCCACAAGCTGCGTGGCACGGCACGTAAGAAAAAAAACAAACAAAACACTTCCCCCAGAAGAAAAGCCCAGGACCACATGGCTTCACTGGTAAATTCTACCAAACATTTAAAGAATAATCATCAATCCTTCCCAAACTCTCCCAAAATCCAGAATAGGACAGAACCCTCCCTAACTCACTGTGTGATGTCAGCATTACCTCAATACCAAAACCAGGTAAAAACATTCAAGAAAATTATAAACCAATATCCCTTACAAATACAGATGCAAAAATCCTCAACAAAATACTAGCAAATCTAATCCAACAGCATATTAAGAGGATTACACATTATGAAAAACTGAGATTTACCCCAGGTGGGTCAATAATGAAGACCTATCAATATAATATACCACATTAATAGAATGAAGGAGAAAAACCATATGATCATCTCTATTGATGCAAAAAAAGCATTTGACAAAATCCAACACTCTACCATGATAAAAAATATTCAAACTAGGAATAGAAAAGAAATCCTTGGGACTTCCCTGGTGGTCCAGCGGCTAAGAATCCGCCTCCAATGTAGGGGACGCGGGTTCGATCCCTGGTCAGGGAACTGAGATCCCACATGCCGCAGAGCAACTAAGCTCAACTAAGCCCGCACATTGCAGTTACTGAGCCTGCGTGCTCTGGAACCCGCGTGCCACAGCTGGAGAGAAGCGTCACAACTAGAGAAGCCCGAGCGCCACAACCAAGATCCTGCGCATGCAATGAAGATCCCGCGCGCCACAACTAAGACCCAAAGCAACCAAAAAAAAAGAAGAGAAATCCTTCATCGTGATAAAATGACTTTTATTGAGAACCCACAGTTAACAAACTCAATGGTGAAAGACTGAAAGCTTTCCCCCCTTGAGAATAGGAACAAGACGAAGATGCTGTTGTTTGACACTTCCATTCAACATTGTACTGGAAGTTCTAGCCAAAGCAGTTAGGCAAAAAAAAAAAAAAAAAAAAAAAAAAAAAGCCATCCAAATTGGAAAGAATAAAATTATCTCTATTCACAGATAATATTATCCTATATATGGAAAACCAAAAGAATAGACACACACAAATTATTAGAGTTAATAAATTCAGCACAAAAATCAGTTGTATTCTTACACACAATGAACAATCTAAAAGTGAAATTAAGAAAACAATTCCATTTATAATAACATCAAAAAATATACTTAGGAATAAATTTATCTAAGGAGGTATAAGAATTGTACACTGAAAACTGGAAAAAATTGCTGAAAGAAATTAAAGAAGACCAAAACAAATAAAAAGATATCCCACTGCTCAAGGGTTAGGAGACTTAATATTGTTAAGATAGGATTACAACTCAAAGCAACCTACAGATTCAATACAATCCATGTCAAAATTCCATTGGCCATGGGGAGGGTGAGGGGGAGTCTCAAGAGGGAGGGGATATATGTATACATATAGCTGATTCACTTCCTTGTACAGTAAAACTAACACAACGTTGTAAAACAATTATAATCCAATAAAGATGTTAAAAAAAATTCCAGTGGCCATTTTTGCAGAAAAGGAAAACCTGTTCCTAAAATTCATAAAGAGATTACCATTTTCTGCTCTGACATGTAAAGAGCAAGGAAGTCACTGTTCCTGTCCTCACAAGAAAACCAAACAACAAAAACTCTTCTTAGCTCCATCAGAGAATTGAGATCACAGGGTAAATCACTGCCCTGAAAACTGGAGAGAGAGGAGGACAGGGAAAATCCCAACTTACTGGAAGCAAAAGCCCAGGAGTATAAGCCCGTTGTCGGAGACATTATTTCTTTTTCATAAATTCTATAAGCAAGGAGAGGATGAAATATTTAAAGTATTAAAAAAAAAACCTAGAATTCTGGATCCAATAAAATTATCTTTCAGTAGAGGAGAAGTAAAGAATTTGTCAGACAAACAAAAACAGGGAATTTATCGTCAGCACATGTGCCTTGCAAGAAATGTCTAAAGAAGTTCTTCAGAGAGAAGAAAGATGACACAGGTCAAAAACTACATAAAGAGCACTAGAGAGGAATAAATGAAGGTAAAACAAAAATTCTTTTTCTTAATTGATCTAATAGATAAGTATAGGTTCAAAATAATAATAGTAACAATGTATTAAGTGATTACACTTTATGGATAAGTGAATGAATCACAGAAATGTTTTAAGGGAAAGGAGGGAGGAACTGAATATCCTGTTACAAGGTACCTGCATAAACCACGAAACAGTACAGTGTTATTTGGAAGTAGGCTTAGATTAGTTATAGCAAACCACAGAGTAACCACTAAAATTTTTTAATTAATATGCAATTGCAAGGGACAACAAATAGCCAAAATCCAATCTTGGAAAGCCTTGAAAAACAAAACAAGATACCACTTATACCCACTAGGATGGCTATAATTACACACACACAGACACACTATAACAAATTTTGGTGAAGATGTAGAGAAATTAGAATGCTTGAAAGTTGCTGGTGAGAATGTAATTGTCACACTTCCTAATATAAGACCTAAATACAAGAGCTAAAACTATATAACTCTTAGAAGATATACAAATGGCTAATAAGCACACGAAAAGATGTTTAACATCACTGGTCATTGGGAAAATGCAAATCAAAAACCACAAGACACCTCATCACACCTACCAGCATGGCTATAATCAAACACTGGAAAATAAGTGTTGGTGAGGGTGTGGAGAAACTGGAATCCTGCTTATGCACTGCTTATAGGAATGTATTTAAAACAACTCAGGGAATTCCCTGGTGGTCCAGTGGTTAGTACTCTGCACTTTCACTGCCTAGGGCATGGGTTCGATCCCTGGTCAGGGAACTAAGATCCTGCAAGCGGCATGGCACAGCCAAAAAAAAAGAAAAACCTCAGCAGTTGTAGAAAACAGTAGGTAGAGTCCTCAAAAGAACTAAACATAGGGACTTCCTTGGTGGTCCAGTGGTTAAGAATCCACCTTCCAATGCAGGGGACTTGTGTTCAATCCCTGGTCAAGGAACTAAGACCTCACATGCCAACTGAGCCCAGTGCCCTAGAGCCCACACACCACAACTAGAGAGCCCTCGTGCCCCAACCACTGAGCCTACGAGCTCTGGAGCCCACGGGCCACAACTAGAGAGAAGCCCGCGCACTACAACTAGAGAAGCCTGCATACCACAATGAAAGATCCTGCATGCCACAACGAAGATCCCGCATGCCACAACTAAGACCCAATGCAGCCAAATAAATTTAAAAAAAGAAAAAGAGCTAAACATAGAATTACCATTGGATCCAGCAATTCCACTACTGGATATGTACCCAAAAGAAGTAAAAGCAAGGACCTGAACGGATGTTTCAAACGTGTTCAACATCGTTTCAGTTAAGGAAAATAAAAAAGTTTGGAGATAGTGGTGATGGTTGCACAACATTGTAAATGTACTTAATGTCATAGAACTGTACACTTAAGAATGGTTAAAATGGGGAAATTCATGTTACACATATTTTACTACAATTTTTCTTTAAAGCAAGGAAAGGCAGAGAAGGAACTATTATGTGAATCTGTGCACTAATCACTTAGGAAATATGACAGATTGAGGAGGAGAGTTCCATTTAATGAATAATTATTTAATGAATAATTTAAGTAATGAATAATTACTTAAAATGTAAAATCTGACCAATCATAAACAAATAAAATGGAAACTCTCTACAAAAAAAAAAATTGGCAAAGGACTTGTATAGACATTTCACCAATAAAGATACACAAATGTCCAATAGGCACTAGAAAATACACTCAACATCATTAGCCATTAAGGAAATGCAAATCAAAATCATAATGAGAGGGCTTCCCTGGTGGCGCAGTAGTTAAGCATCCATCTGCCAATGCAGGGGACATGGGTTCGAGCCCTAGTCTGGGAAGATCCCACATGCCACAGAGCAATTAAGCCCCTGCGCCTCAACTACCGAGCCTGCGCTCTAGAGCCCACGAGCCACAACTACTGAGCCCAAGTGCCACAACTACTGAAGCGTGCACGCCTACAGCCTGTGATCTGTAACAGGAGAAGCCACCCAGTGAGAAGCCCGCGCACCACAACAAAGAGTAGCCCCCGCTCGCTGCAACTAGAGAAAGCCCATGTGCAGCAACGAAGACCCAACGCAGCCAAAAATAAAAATAAATAAATTTATTTTAAAAAAAACATAATGAGATATCACTTATACCCATTAGGATGGCTATAATTAAAAAATAAGTAGGGGGGACTTCCCTGGTGGTCCAGTGGTTAAAACTCCATGCTTCCACCGTAGGGGGCATGGGTTCGATCCCTGTGAGGGAACTAAGATCCCCGAATGCTGCAGCACAGCCAAAAAATGAAAATTAAAAAATAATAAATAAATAAATAGGGAATTCCCTGGCAGTTCAACGTGGCCCCAGGTTCAATCCCTAGTCGGGGAGCTAAGATCCTGCAAGCTGAGCAGCAAGGCCTAAATAAACTAGTAAATAAATAAATAACAAATTTCGGAGGATACAGAGAAATTAGAACCCTTGGACATTGTTGGTGAGAATGTAAAATGGTGCAGTCACTGTAAAACAGGTGGTGGTTCCTCCAAAAATAAAAAGTAGGATTACCATATGATCCAGCAATTCCATTCCTAGGTACATATCCCAAAGGACTGAAAGCAGGTATTCATACAAAAACTTGTATCTCAACATTCATAGGAGCACTATTCACAATAACCAAAAGGTAGAAACCACCAAAAATGTCCATCAACTGATGAATGAATAAACAAATGTGGTATATCCATACAATGGAATATCATCCAGCCATAAAAAGAAATGAAGTTCTGATACATGCTACAACATGGATAGGCCTAGAAAACGTTATGCTAAGTGAAAGAAGCAGACACAAAAGGTCACATATTATATGATTCCATTTGTATGAAATACCCAAAATAGGTAAATCCATAGAGATAGAAAGCAGATTAGTGTTTACCAGGAGCTGTGGAGAGAGAGGAACGGGGAGTAACTGCTTAACAGGTTTGGGATTTTTCATTTGGGGATGATGAAATGTTTTGAAACTAGATAAAGGTTATGGCTGCACAATACTGTCAATGTAGCAAATGCCACCAAATTGTGCGCTTTAAAGTGGCTGATTTTATATTATGTCAATTTTATCTCAATGAATAAGAGGGTGATAGAACAGAACTGATAACATCTTATGAAAACAATTACCCAAACATGTTATTTTACTATTTACTGCTTCCCAACTAAAACAAAATAGCACTTAAATAGTTCTTAAACTGTCTTAAGATGTTCCTGACCTTTTTCTAAATCACAATATCTCTCTAGAGAGGGAAGAGTGGTATTACAGAAAGCTTCTCAGGCATAATTGACTTAAAGACTTATCTACTCTAAAATCTAAAGGATATTTTTAAAAAGATGGATGAGGTTTTAAACTCACTCACCATGAGCAAAAAGGCCAAACAAAACTCAGAAACTCAGCTATCCCAAGTTACTTTAAACTTTTTACCTAAAGAGCACAATACAAAAATTTCCATTGATTACTTCTCACAGTCACTTTTACAATATAGTTTCAAATGGGCTAAATGACTTGCCCTGGTACCCACTGTAAGCACTACTTCCCTTCTGACAGTCACTTTCCCCTTGCTATCTGTCACCTAGGGCTGAAACTTTTGAGTCTTCCTTATCTCTTGGTTTCTAGTTACTATGAGCTGTTTCTTCAAGAGACTTCTGAGGTAGAAGTACTTAGCTTGACATCTGTGTCTCCCACTTATCAACAGTGTGAAAGCTGGAGGTAACCTTTCTTTGCCTCACTTCCTGTCCGTATAATGGGAATAACAGCCACACCTCAGTGGCTTGCTGTGAGAATGAGATAATGTATACAAAGCATTTAGCAAACTCCCATGATATGAACACTAAACAAACTGCCATCACTATTATTACTGTTCTGTGTTTTCAATGATATTTCCCGAGAATAGACCCTCCCTGCTGCTAGATTATATCCACTAGATTATGTCTGCACCTCCTCAACTGGCTTCCTTCATTCCTCTTTCAGTAGTCCAAAGGATTCTGCACATCATAAACAGATTTACCTTGTACATACAAATACATCCTGTTACTCCCCAGCTTAAAAAACCTTCAATGGGTCTGTACTTATTACGACATCAAATCTAACATTCTCTGCCTTTCATTATCCTCTGTTAACAGCTGTTCTCAAACTTTAGCGTACATCAGAATCATCTGGATTGCTTGTTAAAAACACATTGTTAGAACCCACCCCCAGAGTTTCCAGTTCAGTAAGTCTGGAGCAGAGCCTCAGAATTTGCTTTGTAATAAACTTCCAGGTGATTCTGATGCTGTTGGTTGAGGAACCACACTTTGAGAAGTGAGAAGTACTGCTTAAAATATGACCCCCTTCTGCTTCCTTAATCTTAGTTCTTCCTACTCCCTAACCAGTACATACGACTTTCATTAGTTTCACAGGCTGTGCCCAATTCTCCCTCCCTGAGTTAACTTTGCTGCCCCAAAAGACTTTCTTGCTTGCCCAAATCATAACCATCCTGTAAGCCTGCACATTACAATCATCTTGGGAAAGCTTTTAAAAACGATGGATGGGGGAATTCCCTGGCAGTCCAGTGGTCAGGACAAGGGCGCAGGTTCAGTCTCTGGCCAGGGAACTAAGATCCCACAAACTGTGGCACGCCACCCCTTCCCACCGCCCCCCAAACAAAACAAAACAAATAAAATTGTGGATGTCCCACACCTGAGATTCTGATTCAACTGATCCTGGGGACAAGTTGCCCCAAGTGATTCTAATAAGCAGGCAAAGTTGAGATCCACTACTTGACCTTCAATCTCCTTCTGACCAGAATTATGAACGCTCACTAAATTTTCTTCCCCCTAAATTCCTACAGTGTTACCAGATTATATCATGAAGTTTGCACTTAGTTACATATCAAACTGTTACTCTCTTTCATTTTAAATTCATTCTCACACTTGATCAATTATCACATCTTTAATTTCTATATTACTACAATACTAGTATGGTGATAATACACAGTAGGAACTCAGTGTTTACTTCCTCACTGACTGTGGATTCAAATTGGAATTCAAAGCTTTGAGTATTTCTACTCTATACAATTCAGGAAACTATACTCCTTCTTTTATACTCTGCAACAAACTCATTTTGTTACTGAGTCATTTAACTCCTTCCTTCCCCAATAAATAAATTGGAAAAAAATACTAATGCATCAAAATGCTGTGGAGAATAATAAAATGATTAATAGAATCATAATGGCTTCAGAGTTGCTTCCTTAGAGCAAATAGCCTTTTCTAAATCCATTAAAGACTGTTTCAAAACAGTTAAAGAGAATCAAAGCACACATATTTAAAGATGCTGAAGCTCTGAATAGTTCTATGATTTGTTTTCTCAACAGATGTGCATCCTTCAAGCCCTGAATTCACCACATGCATATTAAATTAATCTGTACTTTCAGTTCTATATAACACTCCACTCTAGTTTTATAAATATACCACCACATGAAGCAGAATTCCATAGTTCCTTTATGACATTAAATATTAACAGATTACCTCCACTGTGCAAAGAAAAAATACATTAAGATTCATTTTAGGGACTTCCCTGGTGGCGTAGTGGTTAAGAATCCACCTGCCAATGCAGGGAACGTGTGTTCAAGCCCTGGTCCGGGAAGATCCCACATGCCACGGAGCAACTAAGCCCGTGCGCCACAACTACTGAGCCCACGTGCCACAATTACTGAAGCCCATGCTCCTAGAGCCTGTGCTCTGCAACAAGAGAAGCCACCGCAATGAGAAGCACATGCACCGCAACAAAGAGTAGCCCCCATGCGCAGCTACGAAGAAGACCCAACGTAACCAAATACAAATAAATAAAATATAAATAAATTTATTTTTAAAAATTAACAGATTATCTCCACTGTGCAAAGAAAAAATACATTAAGATTCATTTTAGGGACTTCTCTGGTGGCACAGTGGTTAAGAATCTACCTGCCGGGCTTCCCTGGTGGCGCAGTGGTTGAGAGTCCACCTGCCAATGCAGGGGACACGGGTTCGTGCCCGGGTCCGGGAAGATACCACATGCCGCGGAGTGGCTAGGCCCGTGAGCCATGGCCGCTGAGCCTGCGCATCCGGAGCCTGTGCTCCGCAACGGGAGAGGCCACAACAGTGAGAGGCCCGCGTACCACAAAAAAAAAAAAAAAGAATCTACTTGCCAATGCAGGGGACACGGGTTTGATCCCTGGTGTGGGAAAATCCCACATGCCACGGAGCAACTAAGCCTGTGTACCACAACTACTGAACCCGTGTGCCACAACTACTGAAGCCCACATGCCTAGAGCCTGTGTTCCACGCCAAGAGAAGCCACCACAATGAGAAGCCCATGCACGGCAAGGAAGAGTAGCCCCCGCAACTACAGAAAGCCCATGTGCAGCAATGACGACCCAACGCAGCCAAAAATAAATAAATTTTTTAAAAAAGATTCATTTTAATACAGCCAAATATGTGCTTGCTAAATATAGGCTATAATATCTTCATTATTTTTGAACTGGCTGATTTCTATCTAGAATGTGAAAAATAACAAATTTGCTCTTAACTAAAGATCCAGTGACACCTGGTATTTAAAGAAATACTAACTCAACACTTCAGAAATTAACCAGGATTTCAACTAAATACCTGAATTCTAATACTGTAGAAGTTTAATTATCTACTTAAATTTCCCGGAAATTTTATGTCTTATACAATCATTATTTCTTCATTAACTAAAGAGAACGAATTAGTGTATTATATATGTCAGGAGTCCTGGGTTCCAGTGTGACTCATTAGCTATACAATCTAGATCAAGTCTCTTAGTCTCTCTGCACTTAAGTAGTCTCAGCTGTAAAATGAAAAAGTCTAACTAGACCATTTCCATGTTTTCTTTTACTTTATGATTCCATAATCTATGAAACTCAAGAAACATAAGCATTAACCAAATGGATCCCATTAAAGACAAAGCGAGCTTACGTATTGATTGACTTGGAGAGCAGCTATCTTTGGAAAACCTAAGTGCTTTCACACAAACACATCATTCCTCATGTCTGTTTTTATTTAACTAGGTGAAAAAGCAAACAAAATCCATCAAACATGGAGTTATTAAACAATTTTTGCATCATACTAAAGATGACTGGAATATTTGGATGTCACAATACCAATTAAGTTAACATGTTTAGAAAACAGAAGGTGTCCTAGAAATCCAGACAGGACAATTTTAAAGCCAACTGAAAGAGGATTCTAACAATTACTACTCAGGCTATGTGATAAACAGTGCCTCAGGACAGCATTTTATTGCTTTTAAAATAGATACTTCCACTCTGAATCCAAATTGGAAATATCAGGCAACTACAGCAGTACCCATGATATCTCTTCCTACTCAAACGTTGCCAGCTCAAGTTTCTGGATGGCCTTCAACAAATGTAACAGGAAGAAGCAAATACTGGAGATGGCAGCCAAGAAATCTGTATAGCTGAAACCTGCACAACTATAAAATGTAAGTGGCAAAGGATCTTAACTTTAGTAACAGTTCAGAAATCCTGAATTTAGATCTCCTATCAAGCCCCTTTACCACCTGCAACTGTCATGTGAACAGTACCACATTTAGCTCACACTTCCTAATGCCCAATTACATATCTCAAAGAATTAAAGCACCTGCCAATTAACACCTAATGACGTAGTATCAATCTTTTTGAAAGGGAAACTTGAGACTCTGAATAATGCTTCCAATTACATCTCATAGTTAGAAAAATCTCTTTTCAAAACTACCCCCAGGAATTATTTCATACATTAATTTTCTAAAAAAGAAAAAAATACTCAAGGGTTGGGGTGTGAGGGAGGGATAAATTGGCAGAGCACAGAGGACTTTTAGGGCATTGAAAATACTCTGTAACGGGCCAATATCACCGATGAACACAGATGCAAAAATCCTCAACAAAATACTAGCAAACAGAATCCAACAGCACATTAAGAGGATCATACACCATGATCAGGTGGGGTTTATTCCAGGAATGCAAGGATTCTTCAATATACGCAAATCAATCAACATGATACACCATATTAACAAACTGAAGGAGAAAAACCATATGGTCATCTCAATAGATGCAGAGAAAGCTTTTGACAAAATTCAACACCCATTTATGATAAAAACCCTGCAGAAAGCAGGCATAGAGGCAACTTTCCTCAACATAATAAAGGCCATATATGAAAAACCCACAGCCAACATCATCCTCAATGGTGAAAAACTGAAAGCATTTCCACTAAGATCAGGAACAAGACAAGGTTGCCCACTCTCACCACTCTTATTCAACATAGTTTTGGAAGTTTTAGCCACAGCAATCAGAGAAGAAAAGGAAATAAAAGGAATCCAAATCGGAAAAGAAGAAGTAAAGTTGTCACTGTTTGCAGATGACATGATACTATACATAGAGAATCCTAAAGATGCTACCAGAAAACTACTAGAGCTAATCAATGAATTTGGTAAAGTAGCAGGACACAAAATTAATGCACAGAAATCTCTGGCATTCCTATACACTAAGGATGAAAAATCTGAAAGTGAAATCAAGAAAACACTCCCATTTACCATTGCAACAAAAAGAATAAAATATCTAGGAATAAACCTACCTAAGGAGACAAAAGACCTGTATGCAGAAAATTATAAGACACTGATGAAAGAAATTAAAGATGACACAAATAGATGGAGAGATATACCGTGTTCTTGGATTGGAAGAATCAACACTGTGAAAATGACTCTACCACCCAAAGCAATCTACAGATTCAATGCAATCCCTATCAAACTACCATTGGCATTTTTCACAGAACTAGAACAAAAAATTTCACAATTTGTATGGAAACACAAAAGACTCCGAATAGCCAAAGCAATCTTGAGAACAAACAATGGAGCTGGAAGAATCAGGCTTCCTGACTTCAGGCTATACTACAAAGCTATAGTAATCAAGACAGTATGGTACTGGCACAAAAACAAAAATATAGATCAATGGAACAGGATAGAAAGCCCACCTTCATGAAGAACCTAGGGGTAAGACAGGAATAAAGACACAGACCTACTAGAGAATGGACTTGAGGATATGGGGAGGGGGAAGGGTAAGCTGTGACAAAGTGAGAGAGTGGCATGGACATATATACACTACCAAACGTAAAATAGATAGCTAGTGGGAAGCAGCCGCATAGCACAGGGAGATCAACTCGGTGCTTTGTGACCACCTAGAGGGGTGGAATAGGGAGGGTGGGAGGGAGGGAGACCCAAGAGGGAAGAGATATGGGAACATATGTATATGTATAACTGATTCACTTTGTTATAAAGCAGAAACTAACACACCATTGTAAAGCAATTATACTCCAATAAAGATGGAAAAAAAAAAAAAAGAAAATACTCTGTATATTAAAAGGATGAATAATTGTTACTGTACATTTTTCCAAACCCATAGTAAGTACAGAACAAAGAATGAACCCTAAATTAAACTACAGACTTTGGGAAATTATGATTTGTCCATGTAGGTTCATCAATTATAACAAATGTACCACTTGGGTAGGGGATATTGATAATGGGGGAGGCTATGCATGTGTGGGAACACATATGGGAAATCTCTGTACCTTACTCTTAGTTTTACTGTGAATCTAAAACTGCTCTAAAAAGTAAAGTCGTTTAAAAAATACCATATTAACATTTTTAGAATAGAAAACATCTTAATAACTGGACAGGGACTTCCCTGGTGGTGCAGTGGTTAAGAATCCCCTTTGGCAGGGGACACGGGTTTGATCCCTGGTCTGGGAAGATCCCACATACCGTGGAGTAACTAAGCCCATGCACCACAACTACTGAGCCTGTGCTCAAGAGCTCGCAAGCTGCAACTAGTGACCCCACAGGCCTAGAGCCCATGCTCAGCAACAGGAGAAGCCACCGCAATGAGAAGCCCACGCACTGCAACAATGAGTAGCCCCCCCTCACCACAATGAGAAAGCCCATGCGCAGCAACAAAGACACAATGCAGCCAAAAATTAATAATAAATAAATAAAATTAAAAGAAAAACAGAACAACTGGACATCCTTGTGCAATAATATGAATATAGACACAGTCCTTAAACCTTCTACAAAAACTCAAATGGATCTTACAACTCAGTGTAAAATGCAAAACTATATAAACTCTCAAAGATAGCATAGGAGAAAATCTTTGTGCCCTTGGGTTTGGCAATGAGTTTATAGATACAACACCAAAAGCATGCTCAGTGAAAGAAAAACTTGTAAAGCTGGACTTCATTAAAACTAAAAACTTTCATACTATTAAAGACACTGCTAAGAGAATAAAAAGACAAGCCACAGATTGGAAAAAAATATTTGCCAAAAATATAACTGATAAAGGATTCCTATCCAAAATATACAATGAACACTTAAAACCCAACAATAAGAAACAATTTAACAATGGGCAAAAAGATCTGAAAAGGCATCTCACCAAAGAATATACATAGATGGCAAACAAGCATATAAAAAGGCAGTTCAGGGGCTTCCCTGGTGGCGCAGTGGTTGAGAATCCTTCTGCTGATGCAGGGGACACGGGTTCGTGCCCTGGTCCTGGAGGATCCCACATGCTGCGGAGCGGCTAGGCCTGTGAGCCATGGCCGCTGAGCCTGCGCGTCCGGAGCCTGTGCTCCGCGATGGGAGAGGCCACAACAGTGAGAGGCCCGCATACCGCGAAAAAAAAAAAAAAAAAGGCAGTTCAACACTGTATGTCATTAGGAAATTACAAATTAAAACACCTATTAGAAAGGCTCAAGTACAAAAAACTGACGATATCAAATTCTAGCAAGTACTCAGAGCAACAGGAACACTCATTCATTGGTGATGGGAATGCGTATTGGCATAACAACTCTGAAAGACAGTTTCACAGTTTCCTACAAAATTAAACATAGTCTTATCATACAACCCAGCAATCACACTTGTTCTTTACCCAAAGGAGCTGAAAGCTTACGTACACACAAAACCCTGCACATGCCACCCCCCCAAAAAAATGGAAGCAACTAAGATGTCCTTCTATATTTGAAGGGATAAACAAACTGTTACATCCATATAATACAAAATTATTCAGCAATAAACGGACAGAAGCTAGGAGACTGGTTCAAGATGGCGGAGGAGAAGGACATGCACTCACTCCCTCTTGAGAGAACACCGGAGTCACAACTAACTGCTGAACAATCATCGACAGGAAGACACTGGAACTCACCAAAAAATGATACTCCACATCCAAAGACAAAGGAGAAGCCGTAATGAGATGGTAGGAGGGGCACAATCACAATAAAATCAAATTCCATAACTACTGGGTGGGAGACTCACAAACTGGAGAACACTTATACCACAGAAGTCCACAGAAGTCCACTGGAGTGAAGGTTTTGAGCCCCACGTCTGGCTTCCCAACCTGGGGTTCCAGCAACGGGAGGAGGGATTCCTAGGGAATCAGACTTTGAAGGCTAGTGCGATTTGACTGCAGGATTTTGACAGGACTGGGGAAAACATAGGTTCCACTCTTGTAGGGCACACACAAAGAAGTGTGTGCAGCGGGACCGAGGGGAAGGAGCAGTGACCCCACAGAAGACTGAACCAGACCTACCTGCTAGTATTGGAGGCAGAGGCAGGCGGTGGCTGTGGCTCACCATGGGGACAAGGACACTGGCAGCAGAAGTTCTGGGAAGTACTCCTTGGTGTGAGCCCTCCTAGAGTCCACCATTAGCCACACCAAAGAGCCAGGTAAGCTCCAGTGTTGGGTCGCCTCAGGCCAAACAACCAACAGGGAGGGAACCCAGCCTCACCCATCAGCAGACAAGCAGATAAAAGTTTTACTGAGCTCTGCCCTCCAGAGCAACACCCAGTTCTACCCACCAGTCCCTCCCAACAGGAAGCTTGCACAAGCCTCACAGATAGCCTCATCCCCCAGAGGGTAGACAGCAGAAGCAAAAGGAACTACAATTCTGCAGCCTGTGGAAGGAAAATCCCATTCACAGAAAGATACACAAGATGAAAAGGCAGAGGACTTTGTATCAGATGAAGGAACAAGATAAAACCCAAGAAAAACAACTAAATGAAGTGCAGATAGGCAACCTTCCAGAAAAAGAATTCAGAATAACTATAGTGAAGATGATGCAGGACCTCGGGAAAACGAATGGAGGCAAAGATCGAGAAGATGCAAGAAACGTTTAACAAACACCTAGAAGAATTAAAGAATAAACACCTAGAAGAATTAAAGAACAAAGAGAGATGAACAATGCAATCACTGAAAAGAAAAATACACTAGAAGGAATCAACAGCAGAATAACTGAGGCAGAAGAACGGATAAGTGACCTGGAAGATAGAATGGTGGAATTCACTGCTGCTGGAACAGAATAAAGAAAAAAGAATGAAAAGAAATGAAGACAGCCTAAGAGACCTCTGGGACAACATTAAACGCAACAACACTCGCATTATAAGTGTCCCAGAAGGAGAAGAGAGAGAGAAAGGACCTGAGAAATACCTGAAGAGATTATAGTTGAAAACTTCCCTAACATGGGAAAGGAAATAGCCACCCAAGTCCAGGAAGCACAGAGAGTCCCAGGCAGGAGAAACCCAAGGAGAAACACACTGAGACACATAGTGATCAAACTAACAAAAATTAAAGACAAAGAAAAATTACTGAAAGCAACAAAGGAAAAACGACAAATAACATAAGGGAACTCCCATAAGGTTAACAGCTGATTTCTCAGCAAAAACTCTACAAGCCAGAAGGGAGTGGCACGATATATTTAAAGTGATGAATGGGAAGAACCTACAACCAACATTACTCTACCCAGCAAGGATCTCATTCAGATTCGAGGGAGAAATCAAAAGCTTTACAGACAAGCAAAAGCTAAGAGAATTCAGCACCACCAAACCAGCTCTACAACAAATGCTAAAGGAACTTCTCTAAGTGGGAAACACAAGCGAAGGAAAAGACCTACAATAACAAACCCATAACAATTAAGAAAATGGTACTAGGAACATACATATCGATAATTACCTTAAACGTGAATGGATTAAATGCTCCAACCAAAAGACACAGGCTCGCTGAATGGATACAAAAACAAGACCCATATATATGCTGTCTACAAGAGACCCACTTCAGACCTAGGGACACATACAGACTGAAAGCGAGGGGATGGAAACAGATATTCCATGCAAAAGGAAATCAAAAGAAAGCTGGAGTAGCAATACTCATATCAGATAAAATAGACTTTAAAATAAAGACTGCTACAAGAGATGAGGAGGGAGACTACATAATGATCAAGTCATCAATCCAAGAAGAAGATATAACAATTATAAATATATATGCACCCAACACAGGAGCACCTCAACATATAAGGCAACTGCTAACAGCTATAAAAGAGAAAATCAACAGTCACACAATAATAGTGGGGGACCTTAACACCTCACTTACACCAATGGACAAATCATCCAAACAGAAAATAAGGAAACACAAGCTTTAAATGACACGATAGACCAGACAGATTTAACTGGTATTTATTGGACATTCCATCCAAAAACAGCAGATTACACTTTCTTCTCAAGTGCACATGGAACATTCTCCAGGATAGATCACATCTTGGATCACAAACCAGGCCTTGGTAAATTTAAGAAAATTGGAATCATATTAAGCATCTTTTCTGACCACAGCGCTATGAGAGTAGAAATCAATTACAGGGAAAAAAACATAAAAAACACAAACACATGGAGACTAAACAATATGTTACTAAATAACCAAGACATCACTGAATAAATCAAAGAGCAAATCAGAAAATACCTAGAGACAAATTACAATGAAAACACAATGATCCAAAACCTATGGGATGCAGCAAAAGCAGTTCTAAGAGGTAAGTTTATAGCAATACAAGCCTACCTCAAGAAACAAGAAAAATCTCAAATCCTAAAGGAACTAGAGAAAGAAGAAAAAAACCCAAAATTAGTAGAAGGAAAGAAATCATAAAAATCAGAGCAAAATAAATGAAATAGAAACAAAGAAAACAATAGCAAAGATAAATAAAACTAAAAGCTGGTTCTTTGAGAAGATAAAAAAAAAATTGATAAAACTTTAGCCAGAGTCATCAAGAAAAAGAGGGAGAGGACTCAAATCAATAAAATTAGAAATGAAAAAGAAGTCACAACGGACACCACAGAAATACAAAGCATCCTAAGAGACTACTACAAGCAACTCTATGCCAATAAAATGGACAACCTGGAAGAAATGGACAAATTCATAGAAAGGTATAAACTTCCAAGCCTGAACGAGGAAGAAATAGAAAATATGAACAGACCAATCACAAGTAATGAAATTGAAACTGTGATTAAAAATCTTCCAACAAACCAAAGTCCAGGACCAGATGTCTTCACAGATGAATTCTATCAAACAGTTAGAGAAGAGCTAACACCCATCCTTCTCAAAGTCTTCCAAAAAATTGTAGAGGAAGGAACACTCCTAAACTCATTCTATGAGACCATCACCCTGGTACCAAAACCAGACAAAGATACTACAAAAAAAGAAAATTACAGACCAATATCACTGATGAATATAGATGCAAAAATCCTCAACAAAATACTAGCAAGGGCTTCCCTGGTGGCGCAGTGGTTGAGAGTCCGCCTGACGATGCAGGGGACACGGGATCATGCACCGGTCCGGAAAGATCCCACATGCCACAGAGTGGCTGGGCCCATGAGCCATGGCCGCTAAGCCTGCGCGTCTGGAGCCTGTGCTCCGCGACGGGAGAGGCCACAACAGTGAGAGGCCTGCGCACCGCAAAAAAAAAAAAAAGAAAAAAAATACTAGCAAACAGAATCCAACAACACATTAAAAGGATCATACAGCATGATCAAGTGGATTTATCCCAGGGATGCAAGGATTCTTCAGTATACGCAAATCAATCAATGTGATACACCATATTAACAAATTGAAGGAGAAAAACCATATGATCATATCAGTAGATGCAGAAAAGGCTTTTGACAAAATTCAACACCCATTTATGATAAAAACTCTCCAGAAAGTGGGCATAGAGGGAACCTACCTCAAAATAATAAAGGCCATACATGACAAGTCCACAGCAAACATCATTCTCAATGGTGAAAAACTGAAAGCATTTCCTCTAAGACCAGGACCAAGACAAGGATGTCAACTCTCGCCACTATTATTCAACAGTTTTGGAAGTCCTAGCCACGACAATCAGAGATGAAAAAGAAATACAAATTGGAAAAGAAAAAGTAAAACTGTCACTGTTTGCAGATGACATGATACTATACATAGAGAATCCTAAAGATGCCACCAGAAAATTACTAGAGCTAATCAATGAATTTGGTAAAGTTGCAGGAAACAAAATTAATGCACAAAAATCTCTGGCATTCCTATATACTAACAACGAAGGATCAGAAAGAGAAATTAAGCAAACAATCCTATTCACCACTGCAACAAAAAGAATAAAATACATAGGAATAAACCTACCTAAGGAGGTAAAAGACCTGTACTCAGAAAACTATAAGACACTGATGAAAGAAATCAAAGATGACACAAACAGATGGAGAAATATACCATGTTTTTGGATTGGAAGAATCAATATTGTGAAAATGACTATACTACCCAAAGCAATCTACAGATTCAATGCAACCCCTATCGAACTACCAGTGGCATTTTTGCAGAACTAGAATAAAAAATCTTAAAATCTGTATGGAGAAACAAAAGACTCCGAATAGCCAAAGCAGTCTTGAGGGAAAAAAATGGAGCTGGAGGAATCAGACTCCCTGACTTCAGACTATACTACAAAGCTATAGTAAACAAGACAATATGGTACTGGCACAAAAACAGAAATACAGATCAATGGAACAGGATAGAAAGCCCAGAGATAAACCCATGCACCTATGGTCAACTAATCTATGACAAAGGAGGCAAGGATATACAATGGAGAAAAGACAGTCTCTTCAATAAGCAGTGCTGGGAAAAATGGACAGCTATATGTAAAAGAATGAAATTAGAACACGCCCTAACACCATACACAAAAATAAACTCAAAATGGATTAGAGACCTAAATGTAAGACTGGACACTATAAAACTCTTAGAGTAAAACATAGGAAGAACACTCTTTGACACAAATCACAGCAAGATCTTTTTTGACCCACCTCCTAGAGTAATGGAAGTAAAAACAAAAATAAACAAATGGGACCTAATGAAACTTAAAAGCTTTTGCAAAGCAAAGGAAACTACAAACAAGATGAAAAGACAACCCTCAGAATGGGAGAAAATATTTGCAAACAAATCAACAGACACAGGTTTAATCTCCAAAATATATAAACAGCTCATGCAGCTCAATATTAAAAAAACAAACAACCCAATCCAAAAATGGGCAGAAGACCTAAACAGACATTTTTCCAAAGAAGACATACAGATGGAGAGGAAGCACATGAAAAGCTGCTCAATATTAGAGAAATGCAAATCAAAACTACAATGAGGGGCTTCCCTGGTGGCGCAGTGGTTGAGAGTCCGCCTGCCGATGCAGGGGACGTGGGTTCGTGCCCCGGTCCGGGAAGATCCCACATGCCGCGGAGCGGCTGGGCCCGTGAGCCATGGCCGATGAGCCTGTGCGTCCGGAGCCTGTGCTCCACAACGGGAGAGGCCACAACAGTGAGAGGCCAGCGTACGGCAAAAAAAAAAAAAAAACTACAATGAGGTATCACCTCACACCAGTTAGAATGGGCATCATCAGAAAATCTACAAACAACAAATGCTGGAGAGGGTGTGGAGAAAAGGTAACCCTCTTGCACTGTTGGTGGGACTGTAAATTGATACAGTACTATGGAGAACAGTATGGAGGTTCCTTAAAAAACTAAAAATAGAATTACCATATGACCCAGCAATCCCACTACTGGGCATATACCCAGAGAAAAACATAATTCAAAGAGACACATGCACTCCAATGTTTACTGTAGCACTATTTACAATAGCCAGGTCATGGAAGCAACCTAAATGCCCATCGACAGACGAATGGATAAAGAAGATGTGGTACATATATACAATGGAATATTACTCAGCCATAAAAAGGAATGAAATTGGGTCATTTGTAGAGACGTGGATGAATCTAGAGACTGTCATAGAGTGAAGTAAGTCAGAAAGATAAAAACAAATATCGTTTATTAATGTGTATATGTGGAACCTAGAAAAATGGTACAGATGAACTGGTTTGAAGGACAGAAATAGAAACACAGATGTAGAGAACAAACGTATGGACACCAACGGGGGAAAGTGGCGGGGGGAGGGGGAGGTGGTGGTATGAATTGGGAGACTGGGATTGACATATATACACTAATATGTATAAAGTAAATAACTAATAAGAACCTGCTGTATAAAAAATAAACAAAATTCAAAAATTCAAAAAAAAGGACAGGAGCTATCAAGCCACAATAAGACATGGAGGAACCTTAAATGCATATTACTAAGTAAAAGAAACCAATCTTTAACAAAGCTACAGGGACTTCCCTGGTGGCGCAGTGGTTAGGAATCCGCCTGCCAACGCAAGGGACACGGGTTCGATCCCTGGTCCAGAAAGATCCCACATGCCACAGAGCAACTAAGCCCGCGTGCCGCAACCACTGAAGCCCGAGCGCTGCAACAAGAGAAGCCAGTGCAATAAGAAGCCCGCGCGTCGCAACAAAGACCCAACGCAGCCAAAAACAAACAAACAAACAAAAAACCTACATACAGACTTCCCTGGTGGCACAGTGGTTAAGAATCTGCCTGTCAACGCAGGGGACATGGGTTCGAGGCCTGGTCCATGAAGATCCCACATGCCGCAGAGCAACTAACTAAGCCCGTGTGCCACAACTACTGAGCCTGTGCTCTAGAGCCTGCGAGCCACAGCTGCTAAACCCACGTGCCACAACTACTGAAGCCTGTGCCTGGAGCCCATGCTCTGCCACAAGAGAAGCCACTGCAATGAGAAGCCCACACACCACAACGAAGAGTAGTCCCCGCTCTCCGCAACTAGAGAAATGTGCAGCAATGAAAATCCAACACAGCCAAAAATTAATTAATTAATTATTTTTTAAAAAGCTACATACTATATGATTCCAATTGTATGAAATTTTGGAAAAGGCAAACTATAGAGACAGTAAAAAGGTCAGTGTTTGTCAGGAATTCTGGAGGAAAAAGAGGAGGGATGAATAGGTAAAATGGGATTTTTTTTCCGGTGGTAAAACTATTCTGTATGAAACTGTAATGGTGGGTACATGTTATTATACATTTGTTATAACCCACAGAACCGACCAACACAAAGCGTGAACCTAATGAAAACTATGGATAATAATAATGTATCAATATTGGTTCATTAATCGTAACTAACATAGCACACTAATGCAAGATGTTAATAATGGGGGAGGGACCTCCCTGGTGGCGCAGTGGTTAAGAATCCGCCTGCCAATGCAGGAGACACGGGTTCGAGCCCTGGTCCACAAGATCCCACATGCTGCAGAGCAACTAACCCATGTGCCACGACTACTGAGCCTGCGCTCTAGAGGCCGCGAGCCACAACTACTGAGCCCATATGCCACAGCTACTAAAGCCCACGCACTCTAGGGCCTGTGCTCCACAAGAAGAGAAGCCACTGCAGGGAGAAGCCTGCGCACCACAACGAAGAGTAGCCCCCACTGGCCACAACTACAGAAAGCCCACACACAGCAACGAAGACCCAACCCAGCCAAAAACAAATAAATAAATGTTTTTTAAAATGGGAGAAAATGGGGGGGGAACTGGTTGCGAATTAAGTGGGTATGAAGAGAGATAAAACTCTCTACCTGCTCAATTTTTTTGTAAATCTAAAACTGTTCAAAAAAATAGTCTTAATTTTTTTTAAAAAAGTTGGGCACCCACAATCTCAAAGAGTACCTATTGCTACTTTAAACTACAGAAATCCTAGCAAAGTTGAAAAAAAAAACTAATAAAATCAAATTTGAATAAGCATTTAAATAAATTTAAATGAAAAGAAATTAACTTTTTCTTTTTTTTTTGGCCACGCGGTGCGGTTTGCAGGATATTCCCCAACCAGAGATCAAACCCGGGCCGCCACAGTGAAAGCATGAAAGTGCCAAGTCCTAACCACTGGATTGCCAGGGAATTCCTGAAAAGAAATTAACTTTAATCTCCTTGCCTTTTTATTGGCTTGGTCATATCTCTGCTCACTAGCACATACATCAGAGAGTGACCTCTAGGAAAGAGAGAAGAAATCCAGCTGGGAAACTGCTTCACCACAGTTATGGTTAGCAATTTAGCCTGAAAAACTGAAATTTGGTAATCATCATGGACACTCAAGCGCGCGCACACACACACGCGCACACACACACACACAACTTAAAACATTTTCACATCATTCACTGATGCCAACAGACAATTTAAAGTGTATTTATAAATCTATCAAGATGGATGTAATGTGTGATACTCTCATTCAGAAGCCCAAAAGTCCCCAATGCCTCTTCTTCTAGTTTAAAGAATTAGAAAGTGAAAACTACAGAAACCAATGTGGTCCAATGCTGTTGTTTCTTAGAAAATTTATGTGACATTTTGATGGAGACACCAAACTGTAGCATTTTGATAGGCTTACCCAGCACCCAGAGGTGCTACACCAAGTTCTCTTTGACAGCCAGGGCAATGGCTACCTGTTCACTCAGCTTCTCTGGCCAAGACAAAATCCAAGAGAATTCCCCTTTCCCCAATATGTCTATGCCTCCATAATGATGGGTGAGCAATTAATGAAGAACAATTCCCATCCCTGACAGCCCAGCCCCTGCCATAACTACACTGCCTACTTGGAGCTTCTGGGTGAGGAACAGACTACAAGGGCAGTTTATCTGTTTTCCCACATCACCAGAACATTCCTATTGCAGACACAGCATGGCTCTCTTCTATCCAAAAGACTCTCTCTTCAGATAACTTCTGGGATATCATACCACTTTTACTTTATAGTTTTTCAAAGATGCCTGGGTCTTTCTGGTCCATGCTAAGTGCCCGACTACTGTAACTTGAACTAGACACATTCTTTTCCAGCTCAGTAAATCCAAAAGCTTGTGCTCAGGAGTATTAAAGATTCAAACTGAAAAGTGACAAGTATGTACCCTATGAACTGTATGGTATCACTTAGATGAAAACTATAGCAATTGGCATAAGGTAAGGCAAAACTCACTACTCAAAGAATAAGTTTAAGTGGATTCATCAGTAAATAAAAAAAAACAACAACAGAAACTTCTCTTCTGGTTGTAATATCAGAGGAAAAAAAGGATTTATTCTATATCTCCATAATCCATTTTTTTAGCAACTTCTACCAATAAGTGGACTGTGGTAAGCACTAATGACAAGAATGGTTTATTAAGCAAATGACGACAAAGATGTATGAAGCTATCTCATGTTCAGATAGTCTGAAATAACAATTACTTTTAACCAATGTCTGTGATCCTTCTGTGTAATTCAATATAAAATGCAAGTTCTTTTAGTAACAGGTTCACCGGTATAGCTGAAATTATATAACCTAAATCTACTGAGCGTTTTTATGTAAAAAAAAAAAAATCTGATAAATTCAAAGCCACAAAACATGAAGGGGTGAGGGAACAGGAATCTGAAGCAGATGGCATCTCTCTAATTTTTTTTCCCCGAGTCCATCTTGAACACAGTCCCAATAATGTCAAAATCCAATTTAGCTCTCTAAATAAGTAACCTACAAAACATAAAATGCTAATTCTGAAGTAAATTCATTCTTTTTTCTTTTTCTTCCCAGCTTCTCAAAGTTTCTATATTAGGCAGAAATGAGCAGAGACAAGTTAGATGTTCAATAGAGAAAAACTATCGTTCCACAAATTCTTAAGTTCTTTCATGAAAATCTACTTCCACTTATTTGAAGCCATTGAAGCAGTTTCTATCAAGATTGGTGGTAATAAAATCTGTCTGTGATATCAGCCTTTTTTTCTGGATACAATGATTATTTATCTTTATTAGAGAGCAAATCATAGTCCAAAAAGAAATAAGCTCTAAAATAGAAACAAGCTCTGGAAGAATACTCATTTGGTTTGAGGAAAGCACTGCCTGGTATTTTTTAAACATTTCCACAGTAACTCACTCCTGATTTGGCAGCACCAATAAAGTTAACTGTACTTTGTTCATTATATATTCTAGTATGGTATACAAACCTTCCCAATCTTTCCTAAAGTTTTCTGAGACCATCCAAGACACAGACATTAAAGGAAGGTTTAGTCATTTTTAGATTTCCTGACCAGCAAATTCCATAACTGACAATTGCAAAGATCTGTGGAATGGCCACATACTTTGTTTAAGTGGAAAAGGTCACTGAGAAAAGCATTATCTGTAACAGTCTCTATTATTGCCCACATTTTAAATATACCTTTTTCCAGCTAGTATCCTAACTCTTATACCAAAATGAATTATTTATTAAAGTGTTATGAGAAGATAGGGAAAAAAATGGGAACTTCTCATGGCTTTACCAAAGCAAGATAATATCATCTCAACTTTAAGATTCAAAAGATACTGAAAAATAATGATCCAGGAAAACGCAGTTAAATGCTTACATATACACTAAAGACTTTACAGTGTACAGAAAAGCCACTTAGAACGTTGAATAACCTTACAAAACATGTAGTAAAAACATAATTAGATACCTTATTAATAATCTTAAACACATTCATCCATTCAATTTGACCAATATTTATTTGGTGCCTATTATGTAGCTGCAGTGGTGGATAAAATTTAAAATAGTATTTCTACCTCAAGAAGCATGAAACATAGCTGGACAGTTTTATTTTATTTTTTATTTTTTTGCGGTAAGCGGGCCTCTCACTGTTGTGGCCTCTCCCGTTGTGGAGCACAGGCTCCGGACGCGCAGGCTCAGCGGCCATGACTCATGGGCCCAGCCACTCCGCAGCATGTGGGATCTTCCCGGACCGGGGCACGAACCCGTGTCCCCTGCATCGGCAGGCAGACTCCCAACCACTGCGCCACCAGGGAAGCCCTAAAGGAAGTTATTTGATTTTTATCTTTTGAGTATAAAGTACATTAAAAAATTAATAATTAAAAATTACTGGGAATTTCCTGGCTGTCCAGTAGTTAAGACTTGGCACTTTCACTGCGGAGGCCCGGGTTCGATCCCTGGTCAGGGAACTAAGATCCCTAAAGCCATGCAGTGTGGCCCCCCGCAAAAAAAAGAAAAAAAAATTACTAACTTCAAGTTACATCAAAAAGCAAACTACAAAAAAAAATAAAGCAAACTACATTAGCTGAAAATCTGGCATATAATAGATTACAAATAACTATATTGTTTTAAATCTACAAAACAAATGAATATAAAGACTTCAATGATGTGGGCTTCCCCCGTGGCGCAGTGGTTAGGAATCTGCCTGCCAATGCGGGGGACATGGGTTCGATCACTGTTCCGGGAAGATCCCACATGCTGTGGATCAACTAAGCCCGTGCACCACAACTAGTGAGCCCACGTGCCGCAACTACTGAAGCCCGCATGCCTGGAGCCCGTGCTCCACAAGAGAAGCCACCTCAATGAGAAGCCCACGCACGGCAACCTAGAGTAGCTCCCACTCGCTGCAACTAGAGAAAGCCTGCGCACAGCAACGAAGAGCCAATGCAGCCATAAATTAATTAATTAATTAAATTAATTTTTTTAAAAAGTGGGGCTTCCCTGGTGGCGCAGTGGTTGAGAGTCCGCCTGCCGATGCAGGGGACGCGGGTTCGTGCCCCACATGCCGCGGAGCGGCTGGGCCCGTGGGCCATGGCCGCTGGGCCTGCGTGTCCGGAGCTTGTGCTCCGCGGCGGGAGAGGCCACAGCAGTGAGAGGCCCACGTACCACAAAAAAAAAAAAAAAAAAAAAGTGATTAGCCTGGTACCTGACCAAAAAAAAAAAAAGACTTTATATTTCTGAGATATATTTCCATATTATCATCACAAATGATTTAAAGGCAGAAATTCATTCCATTTGCATTTATTTTATAGAATATTATACATATAAAAATTCTGTAAGTTTTGCTAATAGTTTAAATCTAATTAAGATGAGTCATGCTACTTGTGATTTTATTCTTAAAATTATAACTACTTTCTTCTATTTTATGCCCCAATTTTAATTCTCTCCAGACATGTGATGTTAATTAAGATTTATATACATTACTTTTTAAATTTTTTTCTTACCAATCCATACTACACACATCACAAATCTGAGAAAAACCTTTGAAACATTATTGGTCATTTCAGTTAATGCATATATTCTGCTTTATTTTTAAGAGTTTTAAGAAACTACTGATAACTGAATTTCATGCTAGTTATGATCAATTTCTAGAGGCTACTGAAAGTCCTGTTGTATATATATGTTTTGGAATATTATACAGTTCTGTTCCTATATCAAACCTCATTCCACAAAACTGGGCTACCCTGACTGCATAAGATTAAAATTATTAATAATTCATCTTTCAACTGGAAGGTGCTTCCATTTAAAGTGGACTGTTATTTAGATACATTACCCCCCTCTTACAATACTGATTAGAATTTTAACTCGTGTTACTTATGAAAAAACTGAATCTCTGGTAGGTTCCATGACTTGCCCAAGGCCAACAACTAGCCAGTGGCAGTCCGAGTTCAATCCCAGATTTACCTAACCTCAAAACCAATACTTCCACTTGACCACAATTATCTCCTTAAAAGATTATGAGGCAGGCTCAAAAGCAGGGAATCTTGTCTCTCTGAAGGTTCACGCAACTATTCTGAGACATTGATAACCACACAGTACCTACAATTCAGTCACTGATTGAAATATAAATGAAGAGGATCTGTGTGCTTCATTTAAACTAGGTCAAGCTCACTGGCAGGTAAGAAAGATGTTGGAAAAGGCTTGCCTCAACACGTCTTGCCTAGACCTCTGTATCTTTACGGTTCCCCCAGTCTATTTTCTAAAAACACGCATATCTACCAAAGAAGGCTATGCCAGACCAGCTTACAGTTTGCTGGTTTCCAGAACTGCACTTTTCTAAAAATAATTTAGACCAAACTTAATATTGAGCTGGGAGACTTGGTTGAATATGTCAATCTGGCACTTTCCGAACATTCGAAGTATCATTTGGGGCCACAAGCCCAGTTCCACCCTCTTTCTTTTACGCTGTGATGCCTACCCACTTGGGGAGGGGGCTACCGCCCCTGTGGGACACTGGGGCAAGAGAGCAGTTAAGGAAGAAGTGGGGGAAGCGCACGGAAGTTGGGAGGAGGGAGGTCTCCTTACCCACTCTTCTGCCCTAGCTCTGCCAAGGGCGGCTCCCCACGGTGCCCAGCCGACTCACAATCCCCGAAGCCGGGCTCTGTCCCAGAGGGGTGGGCAGAAAAAGCAGGCAATGGAAGTATGGGATTGCCCCATCCACCCCGCCGGGGTCCATGCTCTCCTTCTGGACCTAGAGGATGCTCCCTCTTTCAGAGCTAAACCTCCAGGTGGCAAACTCCCCGTCCACACCGCCCGAAGTCTTCTGCATCTGAGGGGGCGCCTCCTCCGCAACCTCGACACGGCCACCCGAAACTCTCCGCCAGCCGTCATCCCCAGCCCTTTCCTTCCACCCCCGCAACCCGCCAGGGGCACACACGCCGGCCTGCGCCCCACCCAGGATCTCCGCGCTCCCCTCCCCGAGCCGGAGAAGGGGCCCCCACCACCCCCCAGATACACACACACATCCTCAAGCTCCAGCCTCCCCGACCCCGTCGAAGCCGGAGAGAGTACCTGGCAGTGCTTCGGGGTACAGACGGGGCGGGCGCAGCTCCCTCCCGGAGGCGCCGAGCGCTTCTCTACCCACCCGCAGCTTTGGCTTCTCCCATTCCCAGGAACGGGAGGGAGGAGAGGCGCGGGAGGGGAGGGGGAAGACGAGGAGCCGAGGGGGTCGCAGAAGCCGAACCGGAACCTCTAGCGCTGGCCCCACCCTCGGCCCGGCGCAGAGCACCCTGGCGCTCCCTATAGGACAAACTTAAAGCAGGCAGTGAGAAATAGACACCACCACTTCCGGGTCATCCCCGCTACCGTCCCTCCTTAGCAACCGCGTGGGGTTGCTAAGCGGAAGTGCCTTCAAAGACAACCACCCCCATTACTTACGGGACTAACAGGAGGTAGCTGGGAGCGTGTACTCCTCTTTGGCAACACACTCTTAGCTTCTGCTCCTGGTCTTGGGCTGAGCACGGGCTTCGCTGCCAAAGTCACGAAGCCAATCCTGCTTTCCCCTTCACTTGTACTCCCCCCAGCCACTATTTACTCCTGTTCCCTCCCGCCTTGAATCCCGGGCGGACCTATTGGCTCCTGTTAAGGCTCTCTCAGGTCCCTCGTGGGAGTTACTTTCTGGCGGTTTAGCAAGCATCTCCCTCTTGTGGATTTTCAGTTGTGTTTCTACTGAGCTTTTAAAGTCTCCTCCAATGTTATGAAACCTTTTTCATGCACTTCGTTCTCCTGTGATAGCCCCTGAAACCGAATGGTGAGAAAGTTTTGTCTTCACCCATCTCTTTTGTAAGGATTGCACATGCTTGTGTATGATGTGGAAATAATTAATCCTTAAAAAACAATGAGAAAAGGCCAAAGGAAGCCGGTGATCAAGCTTGGGAAGGAGGAAGACATTTAATCCTCCACTCAGAATAAACTTTCAATCCTATACTGTGGACAAGACAAGTTAATAAGAGACCTAATTTATTCCTGTGTTGGGGTGATCTGAGCTTGAAAAATACTGGGAAAACCACTGCTCGGAGCAAAAGCCAGCAACATAATTAATCCTCTTTCTAGAAAAATGACCTATATTATTATGGCAGTTAAATATTCAGAGAAATGTAGTTAGGCATTCAGAGGAAAATGAGTAAAAATCTTGGCTTAACTTTCCTATCTTGAATAGGTCTGCTTAAAAGCAATAAAGCTTAATAGTAGCTCCTGAATTTGTTCTCTAGTCCATGGCAGTGAATGTCTTTGCAACTGCTGGCTATTGGTCATAATAATTTGGTCATGATAATTTTACTGGTCATGATAACCTCTTAGTCACCGATATTGGACTGTTGTCCACCTAGCTGGGGCAGAGGAAATGACTTTTGGTAACGTCAAAGAAATAGCAGGTCTGTTGGTTTCCTGTACATGTGACACAGCATTAAATTGATTCACCAAGAGAGTCAGTTCAGCAAAACCTTTAGGAAATCACTTCAGGTTCAAATGTCACTAGTAGATTGTTAAAGAAGTCTAAAACATTTCCACCCTTGCCATGGAAATGCATACATGTGGGAGTATACACACACAAAATTCAAATGGAATCTGAGCACATCCAGTCATTAATTGTTCTTTAAAAAAAACCTGGCTGTACTTGACAAGTGATAAATCTGTTACCATGACAAAACAGAGCTTGGTATTTCAATTGGCAACAAATTTAAATATTTAAAAATTTTGAATTAGAAAAGTAAATAAAATTATGAGCCCAATGAGCAACAACTTATCTAAAACTTTGCTGGGGCTTGCCTGGAGGCCAGTGGTTAAGAATCCACCTGCCAAGGAAGGGACACAGGTTCAAGCCCTGGTCCAGGAAGGTCCCACATGCCACAGAGCAACAAAGCCCATGCACCACAACTACTGAGCCTGTGCTCTAGAGCCTGCAAGCCACAACTACTGAGCCCGCATGCCACAACTACTGAAGCCCACGTGCCTAGAGCCCGTGCTCCACAACAAGAGAAGCCACTGCAGTGAGAAGCCCATGCACCGCAACGAGTAACCCCTGCTCGCAGCTACTAAAGAAAGCCCACGGGCAGCAACGAAGACCCAACACAGCCGAAAATAAATAAATAAATAAATTTATAAAAAATAAATAAAACTATGGTGGACTTAGATGTCTTTAAAAAATTAAAAACATGAATACAGTAAATCTTTTCTATAGAAAGAAATGTTTTATTGGGTACAAATAGTTAAGATCAAATGTGGTAGTTTAAGCCAATACAAAAATGCAAATTCCTATGCATCATTCATTTTTCCTGTTGTCTGAAGAAATGACTTATAATAGCACATAACAGCATTTATTTAGATCCTCTCTTCCTACAGTTTTTAAAAAATTATTACTGAGTCACTTTTGTATAGGTGTATGAATACCTGGCTTAACTCCTAAATGATCACGACGTGTATAATTCCATCACTTTTAATATACTCATTACTTGGAGACCTCTAAAGATGTATAGCACAGGTATATACATTTTATTGTACACTGAAAACATATACATTTTATTGTAAGTAAATCAACCTAAAATGTTGATAAATGTTTAAAAATTCAAATAAATAAATATAGCACAATCCACACCTAAAACTAGCTATGTGCGTTTAACTACGCTTTTAGGATTTTGTGAGCAGTATCACAGGAATCCATATTCTTTTTTTAAAATTATTACCCAAATCAACCTTTTATTTTATTTTTTTAATTTTATCTATTTATTTATTTTGGCCACACCACTCGACATGTGGGATCTTAGTTCCCCGACCAGGGATCAAACCAGCGCCCCCTGCCTTGGAAGTGTGAAGTCTTAACCACTGGACCGCTAGGGAAGTCCCCAGGAATCCATATTCTTTTTTTGTTTGTTTGTTCGTTTTTTGATTTTTTTAATTTATTTTTATTTTTGGCTGCATTGGGTCTTTGTTGCTGCGCACGGGCTTCCTCTAGTTGCAGCGAGAGGGGGCTGCTCTTCGTTGCGGTGTGTGGGCTTCTCATTGCGGTGGCTTCTCTTTGTTGCGAAGCACGGGCTCTCGGCACGCGGGCTTCAGTATTTGTGGCACTCGGGCTCCGTAGTTGCGGCTTGCGGGCTCTAGAGCATAGGCTCAGTAGTTGTGGCGCACGGGCTTAGTTGCTCCGCGGCATGTAGGATCCTCCCCGACCAGGGCTCAAACCCGAGTCCCCTGCATTGGCAGGCGGATTCTTTACCACTGGCCACCAGGGAAGTCCCCAATCAATATTCTTAATATGAACCATAATTAAGACAGTGCTCTCAAATCTACGGTAGATCTCAAATAGCCTTCAAGGTCAATATAGTACCTTCATCCTTCAAATCAATATAGGACCTCTAGCCTTTTTTCTCAATCTCTTGAAAGCTTTTTGTCATTTTTAAATTGTCCCTTGTAATCATTTAAGAAAGAATTAGGTTGTATAACGTTTATTTTTGGGAAACCCAATACTCTGTTAATAATTATTACTTAAAAATTCAAATATTCTTAGAGTTCCATTGGCATCTCCAAATACAAAAGACAAAACAGACAAACATAAAAGATACCAAAATCAATGAATACTTGGGATCAGTTAGAAGAAATATAGCCAGATTTACTTTTTATCTGCCTAAGCAATATACCACACACAAGGCATGGCCTCTTGTACAAGGGACTTAGAGAAACTCACTTAGGATACATGTGACATAAACAACATAATGTTTAGCCTTAGGAAGAGAAGGCTAAAGATGTAACAGCTATCTTTAAATAATTGAAGGTTGTTATGTGGAAGGAGTAACTTGTTCTATGTTATTTCAAGGACAGAACCAAGAAGAGGAGGAGGGGAGTTAAGAAAAAAATCAAATTTTTAACTTGTAGCACTTTCGATTGTCGTTGCCAGCTAATAAAATACTCCATCTAATGAAAAGCTATAGCTGGCTTGGGTTGAACAACTTCTAACACTCCTCCCAGTTTTGATTCAGTGACAATCTTTCCCACCTCCATAGGCTATCCTCAAAGGTAAAAGGAACCATTTTAACAATGTTGGTTGGACCAAGGTCCAGCTGAATCTTCAGTTTTTCCAAAAGTGAGTTAGCGTGAAGAATTCTAAGTACAGTGAGATTTATAAGCAGTGTATATATACATATGGGAAAAGTTCAGTTAGTTTAGGCTTTATTTTCTGCTTTTTAGAAAAATGACAAGTATTTGTCATCTCATAAATAACTCTGAGCACACTTTATAATTTTCACTATAGTATTATCTTCCTTTGTGAAACTATGTAAACACAAAATTCATATGATCCTCACAAATTCCATTAGCATTCAAAAATTCCATAAAAGTAGCTTTAATCATTGTTTGCTCCGGAATTGAACAGTAACATTAATTATTTGAATAATCCATTCAAAAAGGAAAATCAGATTAACTTTGTGAAGGGTACAAAATTAAAGCTTACTTTATATTTTTAATGTATAATTTATTTTTTGATTCAATTTCAATGTAAACGGGGAGTCTGTCCTTCTCTTATGTTTAGAAGAGGCTAAATTGACAATCTACATTTTAAAAAACCTTTGACAACGAAACAGATTACATGGGACCTCTGCCTAATAAAGTTAGGCATCACCAAGTATTATATATTTTGAAAGGATTGTATTTGAAAAGACTGTAGGTTCTTTAGGTCAAATTTTTGGGAAACAAGTACATACCAAAATTAGACTTCATTGGACACACCACCATAAAGTTTCTCTCTCCATCAATGAAAAATAGCAAATCAGGTTTCATACCCATCAAAAGCCTAATTGTCAAGGAAGCACTTAGGATGAAAACTCTGGTCTCAATTCAGTATCATTACGTTTAATATCCACCTCTAAAAGACAAAGCAAAAAATACAATCTACAGTCATAAGGACTTATTTTGGAAGTTGATAAAATCAGGTCAGTACAGTGATTTGCATTTGGAAGGAATAAAATAGAAATACCTAGTAGGATATAATCTTAGAAAGCACACATATGGATAGTATTGTGACAATGAGTATTCATTTATTAAAAACAAACTTCAGGAAAGCATTCCTGTTAAACATGGTTAGTTTTGATAACAGGTTGTCAGTGAGCAAAAAGCCTGATGAGGAAGCAAGAATATCAGTTATAAATACTATTATACCCACCTCTTCAATTATACCCCTGACTATCTTGAAAAATATAATAGTAGCTCTAAGGACTTTAGACATAGTTCTGGTCTTATGGCATGATTTGCCTTTCATATTTTATTGATTTCCAACTTGAAAAGTATAGGCCCAAAGAGTAAGATTTTATGACACTAAGCCAATTGCATATTCTAGGAAAATTCCTCTCTTTTAATGTAGTCTATGGAATTTTCCTGCCCAATTCTATGCGAGTATTTTATCTTTTTGTTGTTGTTTTTAGAAGCTTCATCAACCCTTTAAATCCTTAAGACAAAACTGCCCTTAAATTTTTCTAAGAAGAAGGTAGACGGCCATCCAAATTTTTTCAACATTCCATTTTTGGCCCCCTTTCTTAAAAAGGGTATGGGTTCAGTTTAATTAATACTGAATTTTTTAATGTGCAAAAATCTACCTCTGCTTTTTAAAGCAAATAAAAGGAACAAAAATATGGCATCACTCCAATAATCAAATGCCAATAAAAATGGCAACAGTACAAAAGTCTAAGCAAATCTCAAAAACAGCAGATTCATAAGTAGAACACCATGCAATAATTTTAGCAAGAAAAAGCTTAACAGGTAAAAGAAACCGAATACTGCATTATACTGAATACTAAGTTAAGTAACCATAATTAATCTTATAAACTTTCCAATATCATAACTACTTGCTTTTGAATAACTAAATGTAAGCCTCATTTTTTAAATTAAATGCTTATTCAACAAAGCTAATTGGAACAAATATATTTATGCAAATTTACATCCTAGAATACCAGAGTAAACAGGAGACATCAGTCAAGGGTGAATAAGTAATTTCTATTCTTTTTCATCATCTGTATGATCAGGTGGCAAAGGACATGACCTGTGGAAAGAAGAGAGAACTTCGATAGTCACCTGAGTCAAATGTTTAAAAAACAGAACATAAGTAGTTTTTAAAAACTTATGTAAATCAGGAACATTAACAGTGCAGTGTGTCTTGTCAACTGACCAGAAATGGGAGAAAATTAAACTCCATTAATTGACAAACTCCTACATGTTCCAAATACTAGAGTGACAAAATTTTTAATAATCTATTTTGCCTGTTAATTTGCCAAATCACTTTCCCCTTTAGGATATGTTGCCATGTTTATTAAAGACGGAATCTCTATTTCTATAGCATCTTCTTTCAATATGTTAAGTGGATTGATGAAGAGTACAATCCTTCAGCAAGAACTCTGAGATTATGAAAAGCAAAAGAATTTAACCAATCCACTTGAGCAGAGAAAACAGCAAGTTGACATATTTGACTGTATACCCTTTGGAACTATATGAATGTATTATCTAATTAGAAAAACCCCAAAATTGTCTTAAGTTGGCATATGGTAATCACAGCTTTTGAAAAATAATTTATATTATCCCAAAGCCATTTTGTACTCATTATACTTTTTTAAAAATACATTTATTTATTTATTTTTGGCTGGGTTGGGTCTTCCTTGCGGCACGTGGGTGTCTCATTAAGGTGGCCTTTCTTTGTTGCAAAGCACAGGCTTTAGGTGCGCCAGCTTCAGTAGTTGAAGCACATGGGCTCAGTAGTTGTGGCTCGAGGGCTCTAGAGCACAGGCTCAGTAGTTGTGGCACACGGGCTTAGTTGCTCCGTGGCATGTGGGATCTTCCCAGACCAGGGCTCAAACCCATGTCCCCTGCATTGGCAGGCGGATTCTTAAACACTGCACCACCAGGGAAGTCCCTCATTATACTTTTTATAGAGAAAATGTCAATTAAAAACTTAATCATAATTTTTTAGAACTGATAAAGATTTGTGAGATCTATTTTAAAATGGTTTTCAAATTAGATCCAGTGAGCCTGAATGGTCATAGGGCAAGTGAGTGAAGGAAGCTAAAACAAGGATATTCTGACTTGGAATAAGATTACCATTGACTCACCTACTCTTATATTACGAAGAAGTCTTCATTGTACTTTCCTGGAAATTAAATCAAGTTAACAAATGAACACTATCATAACCCAAAATTCTATTTTTTCAAGGACCTGATTTAATTTACTTTAGGTATCATAGTTCTGTTCAAGGTTTTAAGAAGACAGTTTTTCTTGATTCTGATTCTCCCCCATGCATCTGCCTCTGTGAGAATAAAGCCATAGGAGTAGCCATATTCCAGATTAAGAATTAGGGAGACAGAAGTCCTTCTGATATACTGGTAGTTTTCGACCAGTATTTACGACCAATAGTAAATCTATTGAAAGAGCTCCTATCAAAAGGAAAAAAAATTTTCTATTTCTTTAACATGTCAGTATGAGATAGATGTTCACTAACCTATCGTGGTAATCATTTCATGATGTACGTAAGTCAAATCATTACACCTTGAACTCATATAGTACTGTATGTCAATTATGTCTCAATAAAACTGTGAGAAAAAAAAGTCAATCTATTGATTTATTATAAATAAAGGGATAACTACAACTCTCTTAAACAAAAACAAATCTAAGACAGAGGCCTAAAGTAATAATATAAACCTCTATTACCTAGTTTTATGTCACAGATTTTATTATACTATGGATCAAAGTGCTTTATGAGACTATATGTGTAATCTTTTCCATATGATAGGAAGCCTGTAATATAGGTTTTATTGCTGTCATGATCAATGGTATAGCCATATTTGGCTATATTACCAAATATTTTCTTTCATCAATGGAAGTCATAAATAATTCAAGAGGATTGTCATATATTCTAGAGCTAATATTGACTATTAGCTTGTTCACATTAGAATGAGAAAGAACAAGGAAGAATGGTGCCAGTAAGTGAGAAGGAACTAAAGGAGACTTACAGGATCATGAAAACAAGTCTATTAAAAAACTCTACCCAAAAATGTATCCCCTTCCTTGTTGATTTTATTGAAACAGAAATGATAATAGTGATGTAGCAACAAAGTATAAAATTTAGTTACTGCTCCAGAATTTGACACTCCTTTTAAATATCTCATAACAATTTACTAAATGACCTTGAACAGTATTAAGTCTTAAAATTTTATATGCATAAACATCATTTTATACGTCAAATACTTTGTTTTAACTGCTCATTAACCATTTATTTTTATTTAGTTGTGTTCAATGCAAATCAATTCCAAACAATGTACAATCCAAAACAGGTGTACAGTGTTCAGATATGAAGCAAGAGGTGTTCATTCACACGCACAGATCTCACATAACCTGAGATCAGTTGGATCTAGTTGTTCCTGTGTAGACTTCTAAAGATGGCAAATACTGGCTTAAACCTTATTAAGAGTACTATGGCCATATTGGATACTTAACATCTAAGCATCATTGTGTGAACCTGTGAACCAAAGATTTCACAGAGTTTCTATTTCTAAAAAGGTTTCTGTACATCAAGGCAGTTGTAAAGTTTTATTTTCCAGGATCAAGTCCACTTAGGCTTAGAACCATCTAAAAATAATGACTGATGTAGAAAGTGCTCCACGTGTAGCTATTCCTATTCATTAAGTTTTATATTTATATATATATGTTTACGGAAAGGGCACAAAAGAGTTATGAATTCAATGCAGGAAAGTTTCCAGTCTTCACTTCCCAAATACCTAATATACATTATTTTTGCTGCCTTTATATATTTGCCTCTTAATTTCAAGATTTGTCAAATATGCCTTCCAAACAGATCAATTTTTTAAGTTGTAAAAGTTATTCAATATATGCAGAAATAAAAAGCAATATTTTAAGACTGGTTGAAGTCAATGCACTTCTAATCTTTGGAATCAAGTTAAACGATCCAACTTAGCTAAATAAATCTGGATGGGAATGTGTGATAGGAAATACCTGTTATTTGACTTTTAAGTGCATTTGCTGGGATTACTTATGCTTGGATTTGTAGTAGATTCCAATCCATCATTGCCCTGGAACGTGTCAGTTACTGCAGAAAGTCAAATGCAATGTCAAATCCAAAGCCCCAGAGAAAAGAGTTAAGTTCCCAAGAGAACAGTGCAAACAGTGTAAAACCTGATGGAGAGTATATCAGCATTAAACCAGGACTGCTGAAACAATACACAGAGGATTTGCGGTAATACCTGGTGGTTCCTTCCAGTGTACATCATAAATAGAATCACTGAAGCTTTTTATATTACCTAATCATTTTACCGCCTTCTAGATTTCGTGAAAAAAATGGAAACTGAATCTCCATTCCATAGCTCATCCTTTTTCTCTAGATGAAGATGAAATTATTCTTATTTGCAAGGTACAGTTTGAAGTATCCATATTTCTTAAGTTATACTTAATCACATCATTAATTCTCGATGTTGTCTCTTTCCAGTCTTGTACATGAAACTCCAGCAGATTTAATATTGGCTTTCATTATCTGGTCAAATCCTTCAGATGCTCTTTAAACTAGTCCAATTTGGGAGTCTCAACATTCTCTGTGTTAATAAAACAAGGGATGGAATTAGTAGACTTGATGAAGACCTGTTTATTTTCCTTGCCACACTGGACTTCTAGATGGCGTACTGATTGGGCTTTAGAACATAGGTTGGTAAACTGTAGAAGTTTCTTGGCCAAGTCTCTTAACGGTAGAGATGTAGAAGGGCAAGCAAGACCACAAGGAGACTAGCTGTTGACTGCAAAGCACAGCTGACCGTTGTGGTTTCGAACGGAGGACCTTCCGTGTCGGTTAAAGGAACGAATGAATAAATCTGCTTGAGTAGGAGCGGCACCAGAAGCAGCAGCCCCAATCTGAGCCTGGCCACCATCCCCTTGCCCATGGTGATCACTCCGCCTTGGGCAAGGCTCGCTGCTTGGTGCCGTGGAGGAGGATCACAGGCTACTGGCTGGTGCAGGGGAGGTATCTAGCAGGGTCTTAAATCTAGCCAGAGGCTTCATAATGGCGGTGACGTGGCACCACCAGCGCTCACCACTCCCAATCTCCAGTCAAATAATTTGTTTTTGAAACAAAAATTTCAAAATTCTTTAAAGAGTCTGGACACTATTACTTATAAATCTATTTAAAAAGCAGGTTTCCATTGCTTTTTTCCCCCCAATGGTATTATTTTTTTTCCTGATTCTTAAAATATTTGTTGTTGAAACTTGGTAGCACCGAGTATAAGAGGTTTTTACCCAGATATATCACTATTGATATTTGGTATATTTTGTACAGAGATTTGGTATATTTAGATACATATCTTTTACACAATAATTGTACTTTTGTACCAGAATTTTTGCTTAACACTTATCATGAGCATTTTCCTGACATTAAAAGCTTGAAAGCATGATCTAATTATCTTCTTAAAAAGTTTACACAATGAACTCTGCATGTTCGCAGCTTTATCCCCACCTTGTTTTGTTTTGAAGTTTTCTTATGTATTTACAGAGAAGTTGTAAAGAAAATACACCACGGTGTTAGTTTTGGTTGTTTCTAAGTGATGGGGATTTCTATATTTTCCAACTTTTCTACATTGGGTATATATTTCCTGTGGAGGCTGAACTAATAGTTTTAGAAAGGTGAGGTTAATGGAATTCAAGCTAGATAAACCAACATAGAAATTGCTTTTTGAAAAAAGACTATAGAAAACAGACAGAAAAAATTAAAGAATAAAGACCAGAAGTTCATGATTAATAATGTAACACTTATCATCTGAATGGGAACTGATCCTCTTTGAGTGACTGAAATGAGTAAAAATAATACCTTTCTTTGATGTTTGAAATTTGGGAGTGACTTATAATAAAAGGTTAGCACAGTTTAAAAAACCTCTGGTTTGTATTTTCTTATCTGCTCAAACAGAAATTTTAAAGTTACTCAATATTCTGTTGTCTTTTATTTTCAAGAATATAAGTATTCCAGAATATAAAAACTTACTTTCTCTTTGCTTTTCCCAAGCCACTGCTTCCTGCCTCCTCAGGAATCCTATTCTCCTTTTCTGAATCTTTAGGGGACAGCCTGAAGAATTCTCCGATTCCTTTTTGCCACTTGGGAGTTGGGCGCACACAAACTGGATTCCCTCCTGCATACTTATTTTCAGCTATAAAATATAAACAGATAGAACTAAATAAAAATTAAGAATACAATCACTATTCCTTAAAGGGAAAGTTAATTCTTTAACATCAAATCTAAAGGGTATTAAATGGTGTTACATCCATCTTTAAATTTTTAAATGTGACATGATAAAGGTGTATTCAGTTATAATATAATGTATAACACTTTATTACACTTATCCTTTAGCCTAGAAAAATAGCATTAACAAGATGTTTACAACTAGAAAATATTTTTCATATTTTGTCCACAAGCTGAGCTATTCAGTTAGTCTTATGTACTGTCATACTAAAGTTTGACACACTTTTTCCTGTATGTTCTTAACTACAGCTTGTGGAATTAATCTTCCAAACTGTTCAACTTCCTCCTAAAAGGAATGAGACAGCAGATGGCATGGTATTTTCTCAACTTGTCGCACAGAAGGAACGATGTGAAACTATTTCCCTGGCCCGGTTTTCCCTTTTAATGTCCCAAAAGCGGTAACAGGAGCTGCAAAGTTGTAAAACACACACACCGACACCAAACTAAAATAAAAGGAAAGAAAGGAGAGAGGGAGAAAGGGAAGGAAGGACAAAGAAAAATATGTAGAAATGAAAACAAAAACGTGAATAGCACTGTCAACTATAGTCCCGATTCTTAATCTAGTAAAGAGGTACTTAAATAGCCTCTTACAAGAAAAAGCCCAGTTGTCAATACTAAGAAAAATAACAACGCTAAAGTAGAAAAGAAAAACGAGTTTGAAGAGAAACTGTGTCCATCCCTAACCCGAGACTTGAAATTCTTCACAATGCGACCCACTCCGCCCCGCACCCCTACCCCATCCCGCCAAGAGACAGGCCCGCTCATTAGAGCAAAAGGCAAGGAAGAAATTCGGGGGTGAGGATCTCAGGAAAAGAAATTCCACGGTGGGGCAGGGGGCTCGCAGGTCAGGAGAACTGTGGTGCCAGGCCTGATCTCCTTTTGAGAAGGTTTCTCCAGGATCTTGCAGGGGCGCTTTTTACCTTTCCTTGACGAAAGCGGCGTGGAATTAGCGGCGGAGGTGGAGGAACCAAGCACCTTCCTGGGGGCTCGAGAAGCCACCACTGCGGAGAGAGGCAAAGAAGGACATTCAGAAGGGGTCACGAAGAGTCTCAGAGCCACGTTCTCACCACCTTCTCCGACCCAGCCTATTGGAGAGGAGAGGCCCGCGATCCAGAACAGCAGATAACCCTCCCCTGTCCCCGCCGCGTCTTCCTCCTCGTTAAAGGGATCGGGCTGCTGCTTCCTGACGGGCTGGACCAGTTTGGCGGCCAGGGTTGTGGGCAGGTCCGGCTTCTCCCGCCCGCGGCGGAGCTGCCCAGGGAACCACCTGCCCTCCACTACCATGCTCGCCTGCCTCACCTTTTCTGTACGTGCCAGCGACACTGCCTGCTTTAGTCCGCACCATGTTCAAACACGAGATGAGAACAACGAACTGACTCCCCAGCCGAAGATGTTTCACGGGACAAGGCCCCGAAAACGAATCTCCCGCCACAGTTTATATTGGTCCCTTTCCCGCGCGCTCCACTGACTCTCCCAGGCCTCCGCTCCCATTGGTTCCGCGCCTTTCAGGTGCAACCAATCGCCAGTGTCCAGTGGTGACCGCGGCGGGGTTGGGCGCAGTGCTGATTCGTCCATCAACTTGCAGAAGCTTGTGATTCGTACCCGCCTGAGGTGGGCGGTGCCAGGGCGCTTTCCTGGGGTGCCCCATGTGTGGGTGCCAAGAACTAGGTAAAGGGGCCTGCTTAGAAAAGAAAACCCAGGAAAGACAGCGAATTCCAACATTTCTTTAAAAGTTAACCACAGGCTTAAATCCATAATGTCATTCCTGGAAGTGACACCTGAAATGAAGCGGACTTTTTAATATCTCAGGTATGAACACTCTTTACAGCATCCATAACTAAAACGAGTCTATGGAATGGGAAAAAGCTAATACAATTTATTTACAGGGATTTTTTTTTTTTTTGCCAGGCCGTGCAGCTTGTGGGATCTTAGTTCTCCGATTAGGCATCGAACGCTGGCCCCAGCAACACTGAAAGCTCCTGGCCCTTACCACTGGACCACCAGGGAATTCCCTATTTACAGGGATTAAAAAAAAAAAACCCAAAACTTTTTAGGATGGTGTGAAACAAGAAAAAACAGTGAATTGTATATACATACATACATTAAAAGAAACATTATTATAATAATAAAACGTTTTCCCGAGACCTGTATGGTCTCAGAATTCCTTAAAAATATGTCATATGTGCCAAGGGCACATCCCTGGCACATAGTGAACGTGATTTTAGAATAAGAGATAACTATTTTCCTTCCCTATGCTTATCTTAAGTACTCACAATACCCCCTGAGCAATGATTTTCACTCTCTGAATACCACGCACAAAACCTGATCAAATGAATTTGCTTTAGGATGTACTTTGTTAAATGTGCACTTGAAAGGCAAACCTGAAAGTGTAAGCATGGCATTAATTCTCTCCAATAAATTATGCTTGAACTTTCAGAATAAAGGCTTCTCAGTACTTTAACAGAATCAACAACTACTTTGTGTTTTTGAATTACAGAATCTAAACAGCAGATGAAATTAACATTATAATAGGAGGAAAGGTATTGCAAATTACCTGTAGCTTTGTCTAAATCTTAGTGTCTAAAATTACAGCCAAAGTCCTATCAGAAAAATCAACAAGCCCTAGGGTATCCCTCCTTGTTCTTTGTCATCATGCCCCTCTCAATACACAATGTTTCTTCAATGCACATTTTTTCATTTTCAGTTAAGTGGCTTCTACAAAGGCCTGAATTACCTAATTCCCAGATCCTTGTAGAGATTAGAACTGAGTTGAGAATCTGCTGGTCTTTTCTCTTAGTCCACATGCCAAGTAAATTGCTAGAAAGAATTGCAAATATACCTTTGCACACAGGGGCAATCTACATATTATAGCTGTGTTTGTATGTCTGTCTTTTTAATGCCAATTATGATAAGGAAGGATGCAAATTAGAATAAAAACTCAGGAAAAAAGCAGTGATGTCTAGTAAAAATTCTTAATTTAAATGTTTGCTTTGCAGAAGTGCTTCTCCTTTACAGTTAAAATAGTTGTGTGGTGTGAACCTGAAAATTTTAAAGGCCTAAGGCATTAAGAAAAGTTATAGTATGTACAAATGAAATTTCTGCCTAAATTTATACAAAAGAATATCTTTAAGTCATATTAAATAGGTGTGCTTGCTTTGCTCAGGCATAAATTCATTTTAATAAATGGTAATATGGTAAATGGCATTACATTACATACATACAAACTAGAGATTTCAATCAATAACATATTCCTTATGAAAAAGAACACTTATTCTTGAGGACCTAGTAATTTCATCATAATGTGTGATATACTAAGTCTTATTGTACAAAAAGCTTGTCAGTTTATCTTCAAGAAGTTATCATTTTAGTTATGGGAACAGAACAGATATAAAAACAGGTAAAGGATTTGGATATGTTATAATTAGTATTAAATGTAGCAGACATCTATGAAGAAACAAAGCTTGTACCCACTATTTATGAAAATTCAGTCTTTTTAAGCTGGAAAGCCACATATTTTCCAAATTAATGACAAAGATAATGTAAACTCAATGTAAATCAACACACATATGATTTTGATTATTTATGTCGGTGAAAACACTAACATAAAAAGGTGAAACAACATCCAATTGATGTAATTATTTAGTATAAATAGCCTAATGGGAATGAAGAGCCTATCCATGTAACACAAAGCCAGTCAAACTGATCCATGAAATATATCAGAAGACGTTATGTTATGCTCTCCAGAAAAATCTGGCTAAATTTTCCCCAGTCCGTTGTCCCAATGGAGTAGAGAAGTAGCAAAAGACCCTTAAGTCTCATCATCTTGAGTTGAAGTACCTTTAATTTCTTAAAAATCAACACAGAGAATTTATATGGAAGGTCTTCAAAGCCAAATCACATCACCTGTTTTTATTAAAGTTTTTTTTTTTTTTTCTCCCTCGAGCTTGCAGAGTTGTCTTGGCCCTCCTGGAAAGGACCTGGCTCAAAAAAGCAAAAAGAGGTTTTAGGAGCGTGAATCAGGTATTAGACTACAAAGGGTATTAATAAAACCACTACCACCGGAGCAAACCCTTACAGCGTTTACTCTAGCCTTCAAGTGCTGTTTTAAATATTTTACATAAAACCGGAACAGTTTAAAAACTGGACCCTCAGGTTACGGGGTATTGTTTTGTTTTTTCCTAAACTGTAGTTTTTAGAGGTATTTGTATTGTCTTAGCAGATTTCCCAATTCTCGAGTCCTACATTTAACTACGCGGAGGAACCACTCGCAGATGGAGCTCTGGTACAAGTGACAACATCAGGAAGCGGGCAGAAACAGGAGGAGGCACAGGTGGGAGGGATCTGTGCTGTGGGCGGTGCTACCAAGCGGGGCAGTGCAGGCTGACGGAACCTGCGCGAGCGACGTCGGTGTTGCGCAGGGGACTAGTCCGGCGCAGGACACCGAGCTTTTGCACCCCAGCTGGTTCCGGCTGGGGAAAATGGCGGTGACTGGGGCGTTGTCCCAGGAGCAGCTGGTGGGCTGGTGCACTCAGCAGTTGCGGAAGACTTTCGGGCTGGATGTCAGTGAGGAGATAATACAGTAAGACCGGTTCGGGTCAGAGGCGGGAAGGAGCTCTGGGATGTGCACTGGCTGAGCAAACGGGGAAACGGAGGGGGCTAAAAAGTTGATGAGAGTGAAGAAATGTGATAAAAGGGCTGCGGTGTATCTATGAGTGCCGAATTTTGACCTTCGGCTTTCTAGTTTAGCTTCTGGAATAGGGTGTCATGCTCCACAATCGTCTGGTGGGGCCTTTTTTTCCCCAGGAAAACGCCAAATCCCTGATAATTAGACCTGTAAGTCTGTCCCAGGAACCAGTTTCCTTATAGATTTTGGAGAGAAGGGGCAAGCCAAATTGTCTTTCCAGAAATTCCTTACTCTGAACATTTTAGTTTGCCCGATCCGGGTTGTGTCAAATAGGACCTGAAATTTAAATGGGGGTAGCGTGGTACTGTGTAAAAAATAGCTCCTGACTCGGGAGTCCCGGTTCTATTTTCTGTGGTCATTCACCAGTTTTGGAGCCTTAGGCAACTTAATTTTCCATCTTTGTACCTTAGTTTCCTCATGTGTAAAATGAAAAATTAGCAGAGATTATCTTTTATAACGCGTTATGATTGTAATGAAGTGGAAATGGTGACATGATTTAATATCTGCTTTCAACTGATTTAACTTTTTTTTTTTTTTTGGCGATACTGCATGCCAGGACAAAAAGACGGTTGATGAGTGAGGAGGTGGGGGAAGTGCAGTGTATCGAGGAGCATAGGAAAAAGAACTATAAGATATGAGAAACTCGTAAGGTTAACTGCAAGGGATGAATTTAACTTGAGAACTAAAAGGTGGGTAGGTGGCAGTGCAGAGTTCAGGAGGAGGGAAAAACTTCTACAAAAATTGGACTTAAAGAACCTGGAAGTGTTTCTTGATTTGGTTCCTTGTTCATTGTTGCTGAAACCTAAATTGCAGTTCTAGGGCTTTTGTAGGAAGTAAGGTGAATTTCTGATTTGGGGAGAAAATAGACTTGTTGACAAGGAGAGAGTTAAGAGAGCCAATTTTAAAGGATTATTTTGAACACTGGAATAGACTCAAAAATAACTCAGTTAAGCAAATATTATATGCTATCACTTATATGTGGAATCTAAAAAATAATACAAATGATTTTATTTACAAAACAGAAACAGACTCACAGACATAGAAACAAACTTATGGGTACCAAAGGGGAAAGGGAGGGGGATAAATTAGGAGTATGAAGTTTACAGATACACACTACTATATATAAAATAGTTAAACAGCAAAGATTTACTGTATAGCACAGGGAACTACGTTAAATATCTTGTAATAACCTACAGTGGAAAAGAATCTGGAAAAAAATGTAACTGAATCACTTTGCTGTACACCTGAAACTAACACAATATTGTAAATCAACTATACATCAATTTTAAGCACTTGCTTTTTTTTTTTTTTTTTTTTGTGGTACGCGGGCCTCACCGCTGCGGCCTCTCCCGCCGCTGAGCACAGGCCCTGCGGCCATGGCTCACGGGCCCAGCCATCCTCCCGGACCGCGGCACGAACCCGCGTCCCCTGCATCGGCAGGCGGACTCCCAACCACTGCGCCACCAGGGAAGCCTTATACATCAATTTTGAAAAATTGACAAAAAATATTTTTAAAAAAAACCCAGCCAAATTGTATGGCATGGCTTTACCCTTGTTTGAAGGCAAGATCAGGTTAAGTAGTTTTCAGGCATTTTTTTAAAGCAGTGGAATGCTGTCAAATGAAATAATGAAGCTTTGTAATATACCAAACAGAAAAAAGTCCATCAGTTTAAAAAAAAAAAAGATTGAGGTCTCTTTTTGATGAATCAACAATGGAGTATGAATAGTTGCAATCTTCTCAGTCTCAGAATCCAGTTGTATTTTGTTGCTTACACAGTATTAGGAAAATTCCTAAGGCTCATAGATTGTGGTTTAATAGCTCATTGTGCAGTCTTAGATTTTCCTCAGTTAAACTTATCCACACCCTTAAAAGAGGAGTGATCAGAAATTTCTGTTTTAAAGTTGAAGCAATAAGTACGGCTGTACACCTGCTTGCATTTAAAAATATTTATAAATATAAGTTAGACAAGAATTATTCAAAACTTAAAATAAGCCCTAAAGCTACCTATAATATAACGCTATTGGAAACACTTATTAGGTTTTCACTAGTTATTGCACAACAGGCTATGATGGCACAATGAAAGCGTTGGCTGTGTAAATTTGCTGTGCCTTGCCTTGCCTGATATTCATTGAGAATTACCCAGGTGTACTATACTAGTGTGCTAGCTAGAACAATTTGACATGAGCAGCCTGAATTTTTTAAAAAGACAGCACAGAGCTGCTACCTTCCTAATCAGTGATACATTTATGAGACCTTAAGGTCTATGCACAGAGTTAGCAAAATAAACTTTGTTCCACAATCTGCATTAGTTCATGTTTTGGATGAATCTATTTTGTTAAGATTTGGTATATAACACATTTGAATATATGTTGTTATTTATTATACTTTTTTAAATAGTTAAATGATATTTATTCAATTGTTTCTGAAACTCTTTAAATAATTCCCTAGTGGTTTGAACACTCCAGAGTTAAATGATCCTTGAGGTTCCTTGCAGCTCTGTGAGTTCTTGATGCCAATTAATCTTTTTTTTAATGTTTTTAAATTTTATTTATTTGTTTATTTTTGGCTGTGTTGGGTCTTCGTTTCTGTACGTGGGCTTTCTCTAGTTGCAGTGAGTGGGGGCCACTCTTCATCGCGGTGCGCGGGCCTCTCACTGTCGCGGCCTCCCTTGTTGCAGAGCCCAAGCTCCAGATGCGCAGGCTCAGTAGTTGTGGCTCATGGGCCTAGTTGCTCCGCGGCATGTGGGATTTTCCCAGACCAGGGCTCAAACCCGTGTCCCCTGCATTGGCAGGCAGATTCTCAACCACATAAGTGTATGGATATATACATTCCTTTTATAGCAATTGGGATCATATGCTGTACAGTGTGTCCTACTATTTCACTTTATATGAGAGTGTTTTCTCAAGTAATAATAATTACTGAGAAATTACTGAATTGCTGAATTCCCTGGCAGTCCATTGGTTAGGACTCCGTGCTTTCACTGCCAAGGGTGCGGGTTCAATCCCTGATTGGGGAACTAAGATCCCACAGCTGCATGGTATGGCCAAAAATAATAATAATAATAAAGTAAAATAAACAAGTCAGTGATTTTTTAAAAATAATAATTATTCAAAAATTTTACTTTTTGTGGTCGCATATTATATTTTGTAAAGTCCAAAAACTTGAATTCATTTGCCCCTTTCATTGATGAATGTTTAAAATAGTTTCCAGTTTTTCACTAACTCAAATAATGATGTAGTTAATTTTTTTGCATAAACTTTTCTGTGTCTCTTATTTCTTAGAGAGTTCTGTAAATGGAATTATTGGATTCTTTTTAAGGCACTTTAAATATATTGGCTGATTGATTTATAGAAAAGTTGTACTGACTTGTACTCCCACCCCATTTCACTTTTAGGAACGCTTCATACCATTTTCTTAAAATAGATCTGCTCATTCTGATGTGATGCTAATCTTGATTTATAATTTTTAAGAATGTTAAATTAGTAACTGGTTAGCTTATAGTATATATTCATATTTTTAGCAAAAAAGAAATTTTAGGTTTTGCAGTATAAAGATGAAGTAATTTGTATTGTTCCTAGGAAAATATAATGACTGCAGATGTGTGGTTATCGAAAGTATTCTTTTTTTTTTATAACAGTTATTTTTGAGATGTAATTTTTATTCAAGTCACTTGTTTTAAATGTAAAATTTGATGAGTTTTGACAAGTATATATAGCCTTGTAACCATCCCTCAATCAAGACATAAGTAGTCTTTGCTTTGCACAGTAGTATGGAACTGTAAAAATGACCATGCAATCTACAATTTAAAAATCTTAATAAAATGGTCTTAATAAAAAAATGGGGAAATTTTTGATTATTCCATGACCTTCAAAAATGTGTGTCAAAATATTAAAAACTCTCCTGCTGTCAGAATAAATTTAAAAAATAGTAAAACAAACACTTATTTAGTACACTGTAAATTTTTAAAAAAATTTTATTTTATATTGGAGTGTAGTTGATTAACAATGTTGTGTTAGTTTCAGGTGTACAGCAAAGTGATTCAGTTATACACGTACATGTATCTATTCTTTTTTTTTTTTTTTTTTTTTTGCGGTATGCAGGCCTCTCACTGTTGTGGCCTCTCCCGTTGCGGAGCACAGGCTCCGGACGCGCAGGCTCAGCAGCCATGGCTCACGGGCCCAGCCGCTCCGCGGCATGTGGGATCTTCCCCGACTGGGGCACGAACCCGTGTCCCCTGCACCGGCAGGCGGACCCTCAACCACTGCACCACCAGGAAAGCCCTATCTGTTCTTTTTCATTCTTTTCCCATTTGGGTTAGAAAGTATTCCTATGTTAAGGACAGCTCCACAAACCTATCTTCAAAACACTGATTTGATTCTAGAAATACAAGATTACATGAAGGTTATATTATGAACTACTTGAGGTCAGAGTCTTTGTTCTAATCAAATTTATATCCCTAGCATCTAACCTAGAACTTGGCTCAAAATAAACAGTGTAATGGATTAATGAATGTTTTTTACTACCTTGATCTCTGTTACGATTATTGAAAAACATAGTATAAGCTAGCCCTGTTTTAACAACTTATTTCTTTGCTTCTTGAGGTATGTTTTGTCAATTGAGAGTGCTGAAGAGTTACGAGAATATGTTACTGACCTTCTTCAGGGAAATGAGGGCAGAAAAGGTCAATTCATAGAAGAGCTTGTAACTAAATGGCAAAAGAATGATCAGGAGCTGATTTCTGATGCTCTGCAGCAGTCCTTCAAAAAAGATGGTAAGTTAAGTTAATGTAATTAACTTAAGTAAATTAAAGTAAAGGTTGAAATATTGATAAATTAGCTGGTTTATAGGACCTGGTATGTTCTGTCACCCATATTTCCTCACAACTAACTTAAGCAGAATCATATGTATACATGTTTTTAGTTCAGTTCTACTTGATCTGTAATGAGTATTGTTTTAGTTCAGACTTTTTCAACTTAGAAAATATCACAAAAATACTTGTTTATAGATACAAATGTGGCTTCAGAATAACTTGAAAAATTTATACATAGATTAAAGAAAAACTTTAGTTATGTGTGTACATGAATGTAAGTAAATGTTGACCAGTTTTAGTATGAATAGCGTTTAGAAGTAACTATTAAGTTAAACAGTACAAAAGATGAGCACCAAACTAAATAAGTCATTATTATTATACAGTCTAAAATACCAGATTTTAATTTAACTTTTTTTTTTTTCTGGGTATGCCGCACGGCTTGCGGGATCTTGGTTCCTGAACCAGGAATTGAATCCAGGCCCTTGGCAGTGAAAACGTGGAGTCCTAACCACTGGACTGCCAGGGAATTCCCTTTAATTTAACGTCTTAATTTTAGCCAGTAGTCTTTATTATTGACTACAATCTTGAAAATGATGGTTTAAATTTAATTCTGATTTGAGAGGAAAAGATAATTAAAAACCTGCCTGACTTCTTATATTGACTCTAAGTATTAAGCATTGCCTTCTCTTTATTAGCTATTAATTCACCAATGAATCCTACTATTTCCAATCTATGTACATATATATATATTTATTTATTTATTATCTTCTTCTTCTTTAAAGAAATTTTAGATGGGCAGAGGTCAGGAGACCAGCTAAAGAGGAGTAGGCGGAAAGGGAGAAACAGACAGGAAGTTCCTGCATTTACTGAACCTGATACAACCATAGAGGTCAAAACACCTTTTGATTTGGCCAAGGTGAGTGCTTAGAAAATGAGGCTTTTCTGGCTATATGGAGAAGAGCAAACAACTGATACATTTCAGAGAGCGAAGGGTATAAATTGGTCTAGAATGGCAACTTTTCAACAAATGCGTGAATTTTAGAGAGTGATAATGATCACATATTACTTTCTATATGGTAGATAATTTTTGACAACCTGATTAAATAAGTATTAAAAGGACATCTTCGGGCTTCCCTGGTGGCACAGTGGTTAAGAATCCACCTGCTGGGGCTTCCCTGGTGGCTCAGTGGTTGAGAATCTGCCTGCTAATGCAGGGGACACGGGTTCAAGCCCTGGTCTGGGAGGATCCCACATGCCGTGGAGCAGCTAGGCCCGTGAGCCACAACTACTGAGCCTGCGCGTCTGGAGCCTGTGCTCCGCAACAAGAGAGGCCGCAATAGTGAGTGGCCTGCGCACTGCGATGAAGGGTGGCCCCTGCTTGCCACAACTAGAGAAAGCCCTCGCACATAAACGAAGACCCAACACAGCAAAAATAAATAAATTAATTAATAAACTCCTACCCCCTACATCTTCTAAAAGAAAAAAAAAAAAAAGAATCCACCTGCTAATGCAGGGAACACGGGTTAGAGCCCTGGTCCAGGAAGATCCCACATGCCTCAGAGCGACTAAGCCCGTGCGCCAGAACTACTGAGTCTGCACTCTAGAGCCTGCGAGCCACGACTACTGAGCCCGTGTGCCACAGCTACTGAAGCCCACGTGCCTAAAGCCTGTGTTCCACAACAAGAGAAGCCACCGCAATGAGAAGCCCTCGCACCACAACAAAGAGTAGCCCCCACTCACTGCAACTAGAGAAAGCCCGCGTGCAGCAACAAAGATCCACTGCAGCCAAAAATAAATAAATAAAATAAATAAATTTATTTTTTAAAAAAAGGACTTCTTCGCTTAGAGATTATAGATAGATAGATAGACGTGATAGAAAATATTTAATAAAATACACCAGGACTTCAATTTCAACATTTTTTGTGGCTTTGTACTAAAAGAATGCACAATTCTAGCTGTTTTAAGAGCGTTCCTATTTTAGGCCATTCACTACCCATCATCATCATCATTATTTAGCATTTAGAGCTCTTTCATATTCTCTCTTGACTCTAAAAATAGCTCTGTGAGGTAAGCAGAAATATTTTTATTCAGGGCAATTTGACAAGCTAAATTTCCCAGCAGAAGGGAATAGTTAATTATGCTAAGATGGAAGAGTAGTGATCAAAAAGTTCTGAGTGATGATCATTGCAATAAAACATGGAAAAGGGTTTCTAAAATAATGTGAACTTAAAAAAAATAGTCTTAAGCCTTTTATTAATTGGAATAAAATGAGCAAAGACTATCACAAGCAAAAGAAAAAACACAAATGACCAATAAACATTAAAAATGTTTATCCTTACTAGTACTTAAGGAGTCCAGTTTGTCACCCTAATTGCCTGAACTCTCCTGGTTTTAGCACGGAAAAGTCCTGGATTCTGAGATTTCCCCTAAGTCCTGGGCAAACAAGGTTGGTTGGTCACTTTACTAGTAATCAAATTAATACACATTAAATCCCTGAGATATGGCATATCAAATTGTCAAAGATTTTATTTTTAAAAATTTTTTTGGCCATGCCATGCAGCATGCGGGGTTTTAGTTCCTGGACCAGGGATTGAACCTGCGCCCCCTGCAGTGGAAGCTTGGAGTTTTAACCACTGGACTGCCAGGGAAGTCCCTCAAAGATTTTAAAAACAGATACAGTGATGATGAAGTTGTATTAAAACAGGAACCTCCTATACACTACTGGTGGCAATGTAAATTGGTTTAAGCTTTCTGGGGGCAGTTTGGCAGCATGTATCAAGAACTGTGGAAATGTTCATATACTTCTGACTTATTAATATGACTTAAATATCTAACAAAGTAATCAGAAATGCACACAAAAAATGTATGTTCTGTATAATGTTATTTATAATATTGAAAATATGAACTGACCTGATTTTTTAGCAGTAAGAGACAGATTAAATAAATTATTATTCCCTCATTTGGTGGGATATCACGCAGCTCATTTCTTTTTTTTTTTTAATAAATTTATTTAATTAATTTATTTATCTTTGGCTGCGTTGGGTCTTCGTTGCTGTGCGTGGGCTTTCTTTAGTTGCGGGGAGCAGGGGCTACTCTTCACTGCGGTGCACGAACTTCTCATTGCAGTGGCTTCCCTTGCTGTAGAGCACAGGCTCTAGGTGCACGGGCTTCAGTAGTTGTGGCTTGCGGACTCTAGAGCACAGGCTCAGCAGTTGTGGCGCACGGGCTTAGTTGCTCCGCAGCATGTGGGATCTTCCCAGACCAGGGCTTGAACCCGTGTCCCCTGCAGTGGCAGGTGGATTCTTAACCACTGCGCCACTAGGGAAGCCCGCTCATTTCTTTTTAAAGCCGTGGTGTATACAGAACATTGTTTCTAGGGGAAATACAGGGTTAGGTTTGTGGGAGCCTCTGATCACATTTCCATCAGCCAATCAAAACATAACCTTATTTTATGTGTGTTTCTGTTTAAAGACACTTTATTTAATATATATTGTTGATCATCAACATTGAAGTCAAAGTCAATAGCACTGTAACTCATGCCTGAAGAAAGCTTATCTAATATACCTTTCTTTTTTATTATTATTATTTATTAATTTTTATTATTATTATTTTTATTGAATTATAGTTGATGTACAATATTATATGTTATAGGTGTACAACATAGTGATTCACAATTTTTATTTTATTTTTTTATTTTTATTTATTTTGGGGGGGCTTGCAGGATCTTAATTCCCCCACCAGGGATTGAACTCATGCCCCCTGCAGTGGAAGTACGGAGTCCTGACCATTGGACTGGGAATTCCTGGTGATTCACAATTTTTAAAGTTTACATTCCACATATAGTTATTATAAAATATTGACTCTATTCCCTGTGTTGTACAATGTATCCCTGTAACTTATTTATTTTATACATAATAGTTTGTACCTCTTAATCCCCTACCCCTATCTTTTATTCTCTATATATCTGTGAGTCTGTTTCTATTTTGTTATATCCACTGGTTCATTTTTTAGATTTCACATATAAGTGATATCATACAGTATTTGTTTTTCTCTGTCTGACTTATTTCACTTAGCATAATACCCTTCAAGTCCATCCATGTTGTTGCAAATAGCAATTTTTCATTCTTTTTATGACTGAATAGTATTCCATTGTGTATATATACCACATCTTTATCCATTTATCTGTTGATGGACACTTAGGTTGCTTCCATATCTTGGCAATTGTAAATAATGTTGATATGAACATTGGGTATATGTATCTTTTCAAGTTAGTGTTTTCATTTTTTTTTGGATATATACCCAGGAGTGGAATTGCTGGGTCATATGGTAGTTCTACTTTTAGTTTTTTGAGAAACCTTCATACTGTTTTCTTTTTTAATTTATTTATTTTATTTTATTTATTTTTGGCTGTGTTGAGTCTTTGTTGCTGTGTGCAGGCCTTCTCTAGTTGTGGTGACCTGGGGCTACTCTTCGTTGCAGTGCACAGGCTTCTCATTGCGGTGGCTTGTCATTGCAGAGCATGGGCTCTAGGCACGCGGGCTTTAGTAGTTGTGGCTTGCAGGCTCAGTAGTTGTGGCTCGCAGGCTCTACAGCACAGGCTCAGTAGTTGTAGTGCACAGGCTTACTTGCTCCGCGGCATGTGGGATCTTCCTGGACCAGGGCTCGAACCCATGCCCCCTGCATTGGCAGGTGGATTCTTAACCACTGCACCACCAGGGAAGCCCCTCCATACTGTTTTCCACAGTGATGATACCAAGTTAACACTCCCACCAGCAGTGTATGAGGGTTCCCTTTTTTCCACATTTTCACCAACATTTGTAATTTGTGGTCTTTTTCATGATAGCCATTCTGAGAGGTGTGAGGTGATATCTCATTGTGGTTTTAATTTACATTTCTCTGATAATTAACGATGTTGGGCATCCTTTCATGTAATATACCTATTTTCCATATAAGGTACAGCCTCTTGTGCTTAGGAACATTAGATAGCACTTCCTATTATGCATGGGGGCCATATTAAATGGTGAGATTACCAACAAAAAGCACAGAAATGCAAAGAAATGGCACTAAATAGACTTAGGATACTTGTTTACAGTATGAGAGCTGAAGCAAGAAGGCAGATCACTGCATTGCTCAAACTTAGCTGGAAATGTGTGCATTTGGTGACTCAAATGTTTTGCCATTCTGTGTGTGTCCATGAATGCCTGTGAAAGCACCTGGAGTATTGATTTGGGGGTTACAAATAAATATTAGCAAGTAGGTGAATTTGAAGATCTGGAGCCATGAAAAATGATGGTCAAACTGTATGTCCAGTTCCATTTTTGGACATGTAAGTAAATCTTAAATCTGTCTTCAATTTTCTCAGGCAATTCATTTGGTTATTCAGAAGTTTTTATTGTGTGTCTGTTGTGTGTCAAGAACTGATTTAGGCATTTGAGATATAGCAATAAACAAGACTCATTAAGGTTTCTTGCCCTCCTAAAGTTTACATTTTAGTGGTTCAGAGGAGAGGTAGAAAAGATAGTCAAAGAAAATTTTTTAAAGTAATTATATATTGTGAAAACTAACATGAAAGAAATTAAAAGGGCAGTGTGATAGGCAGTTATTGGAAGGGTGGGAGCTAATGTAGGTAGGGTATTCAGGGAAAGCCTTTCTGAGGGAGTGAAATTACAGCTAAGACCTGAACACTGCAAAGGAACCGGTATGTAAAGAGATGGGCTGGGAACAATGCAGAAAGAGGGAATAACAAGTGCAAAGGGAAGGTGGAGAAAAGTGTTCTCAGAAGTATCAAAAGCCCTGTGTGGCTGGAGCATAGTGGACAGGGGAAGAATGATGTGTAGGTGAGGCTAGAGAGCACCTGAGGGCCATATGTAAGGCTTTATAGGTCATTATAAGTAGCTTGGATTAAATTTTAAGCACAATGGGAAGACAGTGAGTGGTTTTGTTTTTCGTATTTTGTTTTTTAATTATTTAACCCCTCCTCCCCACCCCTCTGAATGGTTTTAGGCAGAGGAGTGATATGTTATGAATTTTCTGGCTTGCCCTGTTCTCCCCTTCTCTCCTCTATTACTCTGTCTTTCCTCCTTCTCAATAAATACATGCTGCCTGTTATGGATAAAAGACCTAATCAAAGCACAGCCCTCAATCCCTCAAATGTGTTATTTTAATGTAACTGGATACTTTAAAGGGAGTGAGATAGAAGTTTCTGCTTAGAGATTTTAGTCTTCCCCTCACAAACATCCTTGAGAGCAAAGGTATAATTGACCAGTTTGAAAAATGGCTACCTGCTAGAATTAGATAACATCCTTAGCACTTGTCTTAGATTTTAACATTTACCTCCGTTGACTTATTTGATACTGTCTGTATATCTCAAGTTTTGGCTTTGGACATTAGGGCGTGTTACCTCTCTTTATAGTAACCAAAGAATTGTTAACTTCATTGTTATAACTCTCCTATCCACTAGGACTCCTGAGATTTTTCTTTGAAACTTCAGTCTCTGGAAATGATTGAGAAACTCTCAATTTAAAGGGAAAGTAGGACTACACCAGAGGAGAGGCATCTATGCACCTTAAGTGTCAAAAGCTGCTGTGGTCTGAATGTTTGTGTACCACTGAGAATTCATACCTTAAAATGCTAATGCCCAGTGTGAATTAGGAAGTGGGGCCTTTGGGAGGTTCTTATGTCATGGGGGTGGAGTCCTCATGAATGGGGTTAGTGCTCTTATAAAAGAGACCTCACAGTCCCTAACCCCTTTTGCCACATACAACAAAGAAGTAATTTCTGTGACCTGGAAGAGGGCCCTTGCCCAACCATGCTTGCACCCTGAACCTGGACTTCAGCCTCCAGAGCTATAAGAAATAAGTTTCTGTTGTTTATAAGCTACCTAGTCTGTGATATTTTGTTACAGCAGCCAGAATGGACTAAGGCAGAGGCTGATATAGTTCTCTTTTTAAAGTTTTTATTTTATAACATACATACAGAAGTGAATAAATGAATTTTCACAAACTGACCATACCTGTATAGCCAGAAATAAAACATTACCATTCCTCTAAAAAACTCCCATGTGCCCCACAATGACAACCCTCCCAAGGGAAAACACCATTTTGACTTTGAACATCATAGATTAATTTTGCCTGCTTATGAACTTTGTATAAATGGAGTTAAATAGTATATACTCTTTTGTGTCACATGGTTTATCTCATTGCTATATAGGATTCTGTTAAGTGAATATTCAATCTACTGTTGAACATTTGGGTAGTTTTCCAATTCTAATGCTGCAGTGAATGTTCTTGTATATGTCTTTTGTTGAACATATTTACCCATTTTTTTTGAGTATATGTCCAAGAGGTGAATTGCTGGGTCACAGGATATACATATGCTCAGCTTTAGTAGATACCAGTTTACACTCCCACGAACGGTGTGTGAGAGTTCTAATTGTTCTATATCCTTGCCAACGCTCTGTATTTTCTGTCTTTTCAATTTAGCTATTCTGGTTGGTGTGCAATGGTATTACACTGGTTTTATTTTATATTATCTTGATGACTGATGAAGTTGAGCACCTTTTCATGTATCTGTTGGCTGTTTGGATATCTTCTTTTATGAAGTTCCTGTTTAGGTCCTTTGCCCATTTTTCCACTGTGTTATCTGTCTTTTTCTTATTGAGTCAGTTTTTTATAGATTTTTCTTACTTTACTGATTGTTCTTATTTCCAGATCTGTGAATATCATCTGCTTTTAGAGGAATTTTTGTTTTCTATGATCTCCAATTTAGCTATACATAAATATGTCACATAAACAGCTTTTATTGCTACATTTACCTTCCACCAGGGCTGACAGCTACTAGCAGAAAAAGCAGAGTATATTAGCTAGTTTTTCTAGGGCATAATCTTTACTTAGACCCTTGATTATAACTCATTTGTATTTCTCCTACTTCCTTCTTCCATGGTTGCTGGGTAGGGTGTAAGTTATTATTGAACAGAACTGAGGTTTTTCTCTCTTGACTGTTTTCATTGTCATTAATTATTTGATGTTATTTCTGATATCTTTGTACGATCAGGCACAAGAGAACAGCAGCTCCTTAAAGAAGAAGACGAAGTTTGTCAGTTTATATACAAAAGAGGGACAGGACAAGCTTGCAGTCCTGATCCCTGGTCGCCACACTTGTGATTGCCTGGGCCAGAAGCACAAGCTGATCAATAACTGTCTGATCTGTGGGCGTATTGTCTGTGAACAAGAGGGTTCCGGCCCCTGCTTATTCTGTGGTACTCTGGTAAATTGTTTCTTTCCTATTTTACTACTCTTCAGTTTTATACATAGGGACATTCACACCCCTAGTAATTTCTCTTTTTCTTAGGAAATTTCTTCCCTAAGGTGTCCAGTAAATTCTTTTTTTATTTTTAAATTTTATTGTTTTTATTGAAGTATAGTTGATTTACATTGTTGTGCCACCGGTAAAATTTAGTCAAAAACCCAAGTTGAGGGCTTCCCTGGTGGTGCAGTGGTTGAGAGTCCACCTGCTGATGCAGGGGACACGGGTTCATGCCCCAGTCTGGGAAGATCCCACATGCTGCGGAGCGGCTGGGCCCGTGAGCCACGGCCGCTGAGCCTGCGCGTCTGGAGCCTGTGCTCCGCAACGGGAGAGGCCACAGCAGTGAGAGGCCCGCGTACAAAAAAAAAAAAAAAAACCCAAGTAGATATCCTAGAACTGAGGCCTATTTGTGAGAAGGTTTTGAGAACATACCTTGTTGAGGGATCTAAGTCTTGTGTCAGATTAAGTTCAATTCAAGAAAACTTTAGGGCCTGAAATGTCAAAAATTTTTGTCAGTCTTCAGATGTGGCTCATATTCCTAGAGTTACAGAGCCTCTGTGATGTAATCCTCAAGTCTATAGCTTCTTTTTCTCACTGTTGTGGCCTCACCCTTTGTGGAGCACAGGCTCTGGACACACAGGCTCAGCAGCCATGGCTCACGTGCCCAGCCGCTCCGTGGCATGTGGGATCTTCCCGGACCGGGGCACGAGCCCGTGTCCCCTGCATCGGCAGGCGGACTCTCAACCACTGCACCACCAGGGAAGCCCAACACCTCCTTTTTATAGCTCCTCATTATCTGAGTAAGTGACCTCAAAAGTGTAGTTGTAATGACTCTGTTACAAACACCCTAGTGAGTTGTCTGGAAGGCTTATTCTGCCAGTTGAGCTGACTGGCAGAAGCAATGGCATTTGGTATTGGTGAAGGTATACATTTTGTTTTGCTTTGTTTTCCCTTCTCTGGTGGGGCCTTTAATTTTTTAATGTACTCAGATGATAAGCTGATAGACAATGGATGACCTGAAAAATGTAGTATCTAACATCAAAAATGTTCATAAAACAGCAGCAAATGTCCTCCCATATGGGGCTTTTCTCTAGAGAAACACCCTACAGCTGCTGTGTGCCACTCAGGCAACTGCTAGCAAGTACAGTGTTTTCTGTTAGGTCCCTTGGATCCTTCGGTGAATTCAAGAAACAGAGTAATGTAAAGCAGATAGGCCTTGAGGTCTTGCAGTTTCATAAACTTAATATGAAATTGTTTTTAAGTAACCCCTTCTGCTTTTAAGTAACCTCCCTTCTTACACTTCTAGTGATTTTATAAGAAACCGAACTTTTTCTTTGCTTAATGTGTTTATTACTTTATAAGCAGGTAATGTTTGAAGGCAAAGAAGCAAAATACATATAAAAGCTAGCCTACTTTTCACTGCTTCTTTTTCTGGCTCTTTTTAATAAGACACTTGTGGGACTTCCCTGGCTGTCCAGTGGCTAAGACTCCCTGCTTCCATTGCAGGGGGCATGGGTTCAATCCCTGGTCAGGGAGCTAAGATTCTGTGTGCCGCATGGCGCAGCCAAAAATAAATATATAAATAAATAAGACACTTGCTTAGCAATTCTCTTGTAAGACTTGGATTTCACGATTAGAACTGGAAGGCTATAAAAAAAAGTCTTGTATATGTTTTCAATATTCTCAGTGGTGGCAAATCTTTATCTTTTGAAAATAGGTTAGATTTTTTTTTTTTAACTGTCATTCAGGGACACTTGTAGTGATAGCAGTTTTTTGTATGGTTCATAAAAGAAGGGAGAAATGGAAAGAGACTAGGGCAAAACTCATTTGGGTATACTTTTTTTTTTGGTATACTTGTCTGGATTAAAAAACACTGACAGTCTATTTTATTGCCATATCTAATGTGTAATTTGAGGTTACTTTTTAAGTATATCAAGCAAACACTATCATTTAACTATTGGATCATGTGTCTTACTCATTACTTTATAGGTATGTACTCGTGAAGAACAGGATATTTTACAGCGTGACTCAAACAAGAGCCAGAAACTGCTGAAGAAGCTCATGTCAGGTAGGCAGCAGTCTTCTAATTGGGTCACTGTAGTTATGGATACATTTTGTTGTATCTGTGATTGTTTCTCTTACTTGTATCCTGGTATGTAAGATGCGATTTATTTACTCGTTTATTTTTTTTTAAGTTCTTATTAAAACCACCTAACATTGAGCAAAAAAACTAATGATAATACTATTGGATTATAACCCAAAGAATAAAATTAATGTCATGAAGTAACTGAATAAATGGGAGAGAAGGAACTGCTCTTATAGAATTCCAATTAATAAAGTGAAGGAATTATGGTAACAGAAAATTACCATGTCAACACTACAGTAGTATTGATAGTAATTGCTACAGGCAAGATCCACCAGTAGATGCTAAAATTATTGGATGAAAGTTTAAGAATTGGAGATGTGCTAGATCATGAAAGACAAGGAAAGACTGAAGAATTGTAACGGTTTGGAGGAGACTAAGGAGACACTACAACTAATTGCGTTGTAGGATCTTGAATCGGATCCCTAAACAGAAAAATAATATTAGTGGAAAAAAAGTTGAAATCCAAATAAAGTCTGTAATATAGTTAATGGTATTGTACTATTGTTAATTTCTTACTTTTGATAATTGTACTATGGTTATGTGAGATAAGATACTAACAAGGGAAGATGAATGAAAGGTATACAGGAACTCTTAATTTTTTTGCAACTCTTCAAAGTTTTTTATAGTTAAAAAAAGCATGACAAAAATAGTTAAGGACATTTTTAAAGGGAAAACAATATACTCATTACTTTCCATTTGTGCAAATATTTTGTTCCTGCTTTAATTCATAGTTGTTTTTTAAATATAGATAGATTGGTTGGTATTATGAAGTAGCAATCCTAGTGTATATAGAATTTTACGTTTTTCCTTTTTTAACTGTTTTATAATTATTGTTTATGTTGCCATATATTCTTCATATTTGTAATTTTTAGTGGTTAAAAATAGTCATTAAATTTATTTATTATAATTGATTATCTATTTCCTCATTACTGGATATTTTGACTCTTTCCGAATTATAAATAATACCACAAGTGGTCAACTTTGTTAATATTATATCTTTGATTTATTTCCTTGGGATAAATTCCTAAGAATGGGATTACTGAGTCAAAGAATATTATCATTTTTGACACTTAAGATGTATTTGCTGTATTACTTTACCAAAATATTTTACTAGTCTACAACAATATTAGTATTTTACCCCAAAACCTATCACTATTGGGTTTTGACATTTCATGTTATTTTATTTTTATAGTCGTAATTTATTATTATTATTATTAATGAGGTAGAACATGTCTCCATATTTTTTCCATTTGGATTTTTCTAGGGTCGTTATTATGAGAAAAGGTAGTTCTCAGTGCTTTTCTTATATTCAGAACACAAGAATCAACCTCTTTTTTTTTAAATTTTAAAAGAAAGATTTGACAGGACTTTTTTTCTTTTTAGGACTTTAAATAGCCTAGAGTTTTAGGTGTAGGGAAAGGTCGGCCTTCATTATAGCTTAGTTGTTTTCCTAACACATTTTAGATCTTGGTTCTATCATAATTTATGGCTATCTTTTCTAGGATATATAGATTTATGATATGTTGTCACAAAGGAAGATAACACATGGGCCGAGGAATGAATGTGGGCTTTAGAGTTAGACAGACCTAACTTTATTTTATTTTATTTTAAATTTATTTATTTATTTTTGGCTGCGTTGGGTGTTTGTTGCCGCATGTGGGCTTTCTCTAGTTGCGACGAGTGGGGGCTACTCTTCGTTGCAGTGCATGGGCTTCTCATTGTGGTGGCTTCTTTTGTTGCGGAGCGTGGGCTCCAGGCGTGCGGGCTTCAGTAGTTGTGACACGTGGGCTCAGTAGTTGTGGCTCACAGGCTCTAGAGTGCAGGCATAGTAGTTGTGGAGCACGGACTTAGTTGCTCCGCAGCATGTGGGATCTTCCTGGACCAGGGCTCGAACCCGTGTCCCCTGCATTGGCAGGCGGATTCTTAACCACTGCACCACCAGGGAAGTCCAGACAGACCTAACTTTAAATTTTGTTTCTACCTTTTAATTTCTGACTTACTGAACTCAGTAAATTTACTAATGTCTCTGAATTTCAGTTTCTTTATCTGTAAAATAAACATAATATAAACTGTCTTACAGGGTTATAGTGAGAATTAAGTACTATAGTACGTATGAAGTGCCTTAGCATCTGATAAGTTCTCGTTATTCATTTCTGTCCCTCTGTGCAATTTCTTCTCTTTTTTCCTTTTATTATTTAGTTCTTAGCTTTGATATATAAAAGTATGTTCAAAGGTGATATTTAGCCCCACTCAATAAAGTTTTTCTTATAAGGCATTTTTATATTGTGTTGTTAAACAGTTTGTTACCCTTAGTGATCCACATTTCCATAAGGGAAGAAGTGGATCCTTAACATTTATTGAGAATGTATTATGTTTCAAGCGCTGCTTGATGCCTGACAAGTAAAGCCTGGCCTGTGTACCTGTTTGTTTTCCATTGAAATGAAGGCTGTCAGTCATTAGGGGCACAGCCAGATCTACTGATATTTTGTTCTTTGCTGCACAGCGATACAACTAATTGGTATGATTCACTGACACCATTTGATTTCCTTATTGAATTTCAGGGACAGAGAATTCTGGAAAAGTGGACATCTCTACCAAGGACCTTCTTCGTCATCAAGAATTGCGATTTAAATCTGGTCTGGAGAAAGCTATCAAGCATAAAGACAAACTGTTAGAGTTTGACAGAACTAGGTATGATGTGGTTAAAATAAAAAATGCTAAGAAATAGAGTAGTCCATTATTTTGGCACTTGATACCTTCTTAGGGTGGACTATGAAAGTGTTTACAACAAAAGAAGAGCCAGATGCTCTGTGGAGGAGGTCTACAGCTTGTTTTTGAATCATGTCTGAATAAGATAGGCTCCCACCGAGAGGATCCTACCCTGCAATATTTTTTGATTCTTGGCAAATACTAGTGTACCCCATGGAAAGTTGATTTGGGTTGACACAGTTCCCCACTTGTTTTACTTGAAACCATCATTTATTCAGTCAGCATATGTTAGAGTGCCTACCATGTGCAAACTGTTGGGGGGCCTCTGGATACTTCATAAGAAACTGTCTCTGGGAGAGTGTTAACACCACCTCATGGGAAGACATGATTTATCCTCCCTTTTTCCTTTGACACTAAATTTGTTTTCTGATTCAATAATGTCCCTAAACTGAGTTTTACACTCCTACACTTTTGTCATTGAGCCCACTCACCTCTCTTTAGGAGACAGATTTATGGATTTGTTAGTTCTGTTTTTAATTTTTTTCTCTTTCATTTTTTTCTTCTTCTGGAAAAAATATGTATTGAAGACCAATTAGTGGCAAAGAATGTTTAAATAGGACTTACGTGCTCACTTCTCAAGTGGCCATGTGAGAATCCTTAGAAAGACCCTGCATCTCTTACTGTGGTAACTGAATATGTCTATTCCTAGCATTATAATCCTTTGGTTAGACACACCTGCTGCTTTCAAATCATTTGCTGTGAATACATGAGATATACTTTGAAAGCTCTTCGTTAATAAGCCCATCACAAGGTTTGTGACTAATATTTGCTCTTCATCCTTAAATATCACTTTTATCCTTACTCAGTGAAACTTATCATTAGAAATAGAGTACATTTTTTGATAAACAGAAACTGGAAAAGGGTCTCTCCCTATTGGCATTGTTGCCCTTATGCTGGTGAGTTTCTAAGGATGCCAATTTCATTATGTAGGTTTGTGTATAGTACCACTCTTAGTCCACTTTAAAACTTTTATAATTCCAGCTGAGTCCTGAAAGAATGAAATCTGAATCTGATTTCAGTATTTCACTATGCCTGAATATATCATACTAATTATTAATTATGCAGTTGAGACTGATTTATGATTTTGGAGTAGTCACTTAACTTCTTTGACGTCCAGGTTTATTATCTGTAGAAGGAGAGAGTTGGATCATCAAGATTCCTTCTAGTTGTTAATTTCTTTGTTGGTATGATCTTAGAAATAGGCCTGATTGTCATATCTTGGAACTTGGCCCTTGTAAATATGTTAAATGAGGGACTGGGGATAGGGTTGGGGTGGGGATGGGGGAGGTGGTGAAAACTGACATATAGTAGTAGAGTATTAAAGATATCCTAAGAATAAGCTTATAGGACTGAGAATCCAGGATGGAACTCCAGTTTCTAAGGGAAATAGCGGCAATTGGGCCTAGCAGGAATAGTCTAGGTCCCAATTGTAGAAGGACTAGGATATTGAGTAAGCTGCCAAGACATGAACTCAGATGCGGCAAAATCAGACATAAGCCCAGTTATAAGAAGGTGAGGGCTGGACTAGTAAGAAAATAGGAGGACAATAGATTTTGGTGCTGTGTCTTTTCCTCCCCAAGGGTTAGATTCGTTCTAAGAGCTGAGCTGAGTCTGCAGTGGGAATAAGGTATATGCAGAAGCTGGAAATCAGGCAGAGTTTGACCTAGTTTTGGAACGTTCTTGAGCATCTATATTTGAGATAATAACCTTCAGGACAGCAGAAGAGTGAGCTACTTGAAACAGCTTCCCAGTAATCAAGTCCCTGTTTGTCAACAGGTGACCTAACTGCCATGTGTTCTTTTTTTTTTCCTTAGCATTCGAAGGACCCATGTCATTGATGATGAGTCAGATTACTTTGCCAGTGATTCTAACCAGTGGTTGTCCAAAATTGAACGGGAAGCCCTACAGAAGCGAGAGGAGGAGCTGAGAGAATTTCGACATGCCTCTCGGCTCTCGAAGAAGATCACCATTGACTTTGCAGGCAGGAAGATCATGGAAGATGAAAATCCTCTAACTGAGTATCACAGCAAGTAAGTGGACAACACCAGAAAGGGTCTGAAAGAAGGGGGCAGTTTAACTGTAAAGGATTTGCCCCCCCCTTTAACGAGTCTGTTATTTTTGTTAATTTTTAGAGCAACATATTCATTTGGAGTAGAAACATGGAATAGTAGCTAAGAAAATTTTGGAATTGAACAGCGAGAGCCGCTTGACCTACTAGATAACTACTGTAGTTTTATAAAAAACTGTTTTTAAAACAGTGAGGTACAGTTTGGGCACAGGAATAGATGAATGAAATATAATAGAATCTGGGAAGAGACCCATGCGTCTGCATTGTGTGTGTATGGGTGTGTGTCTATAGTTGTGTAAAACTTTTCTAAACAGTAAGGGAAGGATTAAATAAATGATGGTCCATCAGCTTTGAAAAAAATCTACATTAGATCTCTACCTCAAAGCATACTGTGAGAATAAGTTTGACTAAAGAGTTAAATGCAGGGACTTCCCTGGTGGTGCAGTGGTTAAGAATCCGCCTGCCAATGCAGGGGACACAGGTTTGATCCCTGGTTCTGGAAGATCCCACATGCCGCGGAGCAGCGAAGCCCGTGCGCCACAACTACTGAACCTGCGCTCTAGAGCCCGCGAGCCGCAACTACTGAGCCAGCATGCCACAACTACTGAAGCCCATGTGCCTAGAGCCTGTGCTCCATAAGAGGAGAAGCCACCACAATGAGAAATAAATAAATGAATGTATGTATGTATGTATGTATGTATGTTACGTGCAAGGGAATTTCCTGGCAGTCTAGTGGTTAGGACTCCAAGCTTCCACTGCTGGGGCCCTGGTTTTGATCCCTGGTTGGGAAAGTAAGATTCTGCAAGCCAAGTGGTGTGGCCAAAAAAAAAAAAAAAAAAGAGAAGAAAAGTAAGAGTTAAATGCAAAAGAAATAAAAGGATCAGAAAGAAATAGAATAGTAGAAATTTAGGAGAATATAGTTAATGTCCTGGTATGATAAAGTTCTTTCTAAGCAAGATACAAAACCCAGAAGTCAAAAAGACAAAGATATTTTAAATCACATAAAGAAGTACAATACTGAGAGAAAACATTTTAAACGGTTTTAACAGTTCAAAAGAGCAATATCCATAGTATATAAAGAGCTGCAAGTTAAAAAGACACATCCAGTAGAAAAATGGGCAAAGGCTAAGAACAGACAATTTACAGGTGAGGAAATACAAATAGCCAATAAACATTTGAAAAGATGCTCAGCTATTTATCAGGGAAATGCACATTTTGAAACATAATGTATCATTAAATTGTCTGAAATTTATAATTTATAATATTGTATAATCTTTGAGTGTAGGAAAATGGATATGCCCTCTTACTAAGGACGGGAATATTAAAATGTTCAAGTCTCAACACCAAGAGTGAACCCAAATGGAAACTATGGATTTTGGTGATACTGATGTGTCAATATAGATTGATTAATTATAACAAATGTACCTCTCTAGTGAGGGATAGCTGATGATGGGGGAGGCTGTGCATATGTGAGGGCAGGAGGTAAATGGGAAGTCTCTGAACCTTCCATTCAGATTTTCTGTGAACCTAAAGCTGCTCTAAAAAATAAAGTTTATTGAAAAAAATTTACATCACAGCCAATTTCAAGTCACCAACATGAAGTCACTGAACAGAGTTGAGAAAAGATATACATATTAGCTCTAGCACAGTACTGAAAAGAAAGCACGTGGAGATCTCACTCCACGTTTTGGAAATGGCATACATATCTCTCTGTCTCTCTGTCTCTGTCTCTGTCTCTGTCTCTCTCTCTCTCTCTCTCTCTCACACACACACACACACACACACACACACACACAGAAAACTGGATATTGGTGAACACAGTAATGCTTTCTACGCGGTCCAGTCCTCGGTCTTTCTCTTTCATATGTGGCAAATCCATCACAGAATTTTCCTAATCAGAGGTTATTCTCTCCCTAAAACAAATTCTACCACTAGCTTCAAAATAATTAATTTGTTTTTAACTATTATATATATGCTACACAGATATAAAGAAAAAATAAAATTATTTCTGGGTGATGGGTTTACGAATTTTTCATTTTCTTTCTATTAATTTGCATCTTCTAGTTTTTCTGTAATAAACATTGATTGCTTTTATAGTAAGAAAAATCATTTTTATGTGTAAGAAAAATCATTTTTATGTTCAATAAAAAATGGTGCAGCCTTTTAGAAGTGAAATCGGACAGTATCTCAAAAATTAAATTGTGCATATTTTTTGACTTTTTGACACCAGGTGCCTAGATGCTAGTTTCTTCATCTCTTTCTCAACAATTAAAAAAATACATTTGCCATTCTGATACAGGAAAAATGGTATTTCATCATAATTTTTATTCACTTTTTTTTGCTTTGCTTTGCTTGTGTGCCAGTAAGTCTGAGCATTCTAAAAATATATTGATTAGCTATTTATACTATTTCTTTCATAGATTCTAGAGTTCTAGATATACTTAACCAGTGTACTAGGTCTCAAATCTATTTCCTTCCTTTAGATTCCATCATCCCCATCCTATTTTATTTATTTATTTATTTTTTTGCTGTATGTGGCCTCTCACTGTTGTGGCCTCTCCCGTGGCGGAGCACAGGCTCCGGACGCGCAGGCTCAATGGCCAGGGCTCACAGGCCCAGCCACTCCGCGGCATGTGGGATCTTCCCGGACTGGGGCACGAACCCGTGTCCCCTGCATTGGCAGGCGGACTCTCAACCACTGCACCACCAGGGAAGCCCCCCATCCTATTTTAGACTTGCCTCTTACCTCAAGTTCTTGTTTTGTTTTGTTTTTTGGTTCATGCCTTTGTTTCTGCTTTTTCCTTACTTTGGATATCCGTCCTCCCATCTTTGCCTTTCAGATATCTACCTCCCCTTTGAATGTACTTGGTACAACACATGGGATGATGGGATAATAACCACCAAATGGATTGTATCTATCTTACAGTAATAATTGCATCCTTCCTGTTTTGTTTATCATCTTTATAGCTGTCTTAAACTTGCCACTTGGATTTAAAGCTTCCTGAAGGCAGGAGCCCTGTCCTCCTCTCCTTTTAAGTTGCCTTGTGTATAAGAGGTTCCTAACAAATATCTCTTTAATTGTATTCAAGGTCAGGTTCAGCCTTTCCTACTAGTAGAAGCTTTTCATTATATCGTGCTTTACAATCATCATCCACAAACATTTGTCAAGCATCTGTCAGGGACATGGAGTACAGCAGCAAGTAATGAAGAGCTGTAGAGCAGAATAAGATATGGTTCCTGCAAGACCTATGATCTCTTACTAACCAGTAGGGTTAGTTCCATAATCTTTAAATGAAATCATCACATTCTTCTATAGGTTGAGAGCCAAATATCCATAGCAAACACCATAGACGCTGGATAACATTGGGTATATTTGATGACTGTTTAAATAGTAAGTGCTACAGGACTTCAGAGAAAGGAATAAGTACTTTTGTACTGGGCTGGTATAGGGCCTCCTTAGAAGTTTTGGGCAGTGAAGCAAGGATAGACTTCAGATCAGCGTGGAAGAGTGGAGAGGGACTGCTGAGTGGGCAGAAGAATAATTGAAGGTGTTGAGAAATAGGCTGCCATAGAATACTCTTCTATGGGTCAGACTGTTTCTAGGCACCTTTTCTAATCTTGGCATTTCTAATAATCTTGTTAAAGAGGTGAATGAGTGTCTTGTGCCCTACCTATTTTCTTAGTGTTCTGGAACTTCTACCAACTCCTACTCCTTAGGGTTCTTGGAGCGAAGAGAAGGGGAAGTTGGTAGGGGGAGCAGGGAAGGTCATCCATGGACCCCTCTTTGAGTGTCAAGTTTTATTACTGTTGAAGAGTTTTATGTGTGTGCTAAATAAAGATATTCTTAGCATAGGACATTACCAATTATTGCATCCTTTTGTTTGTTATCACAGACTAGATGAGGCAATACATGCCCTTGCCAATGGAACCTTGAACCAACCACCGACCAAATTGGATAGATCTTCTGAAGAGCCTTTAGGACTTCTGGTGAATCCCAACCTGTACCAGTCGCCTCCCCAGGTTAGTGGACCTTTGCTCTGATGATGGGAAAAGTTTGGGCCCAGATATTTCTCCTTTCAAATGTGCCTGTTTCATAGGCTGTAGATACCAGTCTGATCTCTCAGTATTCCTACCCATCTTATACTCTGACCCAATTTTTCCAGTTTTTTTGCAGCACTTGTGACAAGTTATCATTTGAGCATTTCCCAAGAGAAGGTTTTGTTAAGTACTATAGAGATTTTAAACAATAATCCCATGGTCCTCTTGTTAATGTTCTTTCTCTATCTTTTATAGAATGTGGGTAGTCCCATAGTGTGGTGTTTTAAATTAATACATTAATTCACTTACTCATTGTTGTCATTCATTTTGCCATCAGGTACCTTGAGCATCTAATATGTATAATCACAGAAGTAAGTGATCAACCAGACACTGCTTCTATCCTCAAAGAATGCATAGACTAGTAGAGGAAAAGATTACATAGGCAGCTCTAATATTAATAGAAATATAAATAAAGTACAGTGGAAACCCAAAGGAGGGAAAGACAGTTGAGAGGAATAAAAGAGGCTTTTATAGGGAAGCTGGCATTCCTTAAAAGTAGGTATCCAAGAAAATGGTGTTTGGGGATGGTGGGAAAAAAAATTCCAATCAGAATTAACTATAGGAATAAGGTGTGGGATACACACACAAACACGTATATACATATATGCAGTTAAACAGTGCAAGGGAGGGTTGGGAGCACTGGCCCTCTGCCTAGTCGAAAATCTGTGTATTAATTACAGCTGGCCCTCTGTAAAGCAGTTCCACATCCACAGTAGGTTCCACATCTACAGATTCAACCAACTGCTGATCATGTAGTTCTGTAGTATTTACTATTGAAAAAAATCCACTTATAAGTGGACCCACACAGCTCAAACCCATGTTGCTCAAGGATCAACTACATAGGGAATAGTGAATTTAGACTACCAAGATAGTACTCATAAAAAGGATTATCGGGATTTCCTTGGTGGCGAAGTGGTTAAGACTCCACACTCCCAATGCAGGGGGCCCAGGTTCGATCCCTACTCAGGGAACTAGATCCCACATGGATGCTGCAACTAAGAGTGTGCATGCCACAACTAAGGAGACAACATGCTGCAACTAAGGAGCCAGCAAGCCACAACTAAGGAGCCCTCGAGCTGCAACTAAAGAGCCAGCCTGCTGCAACTAAGTCCCGGAGCAACCAAATAAATAAATAACCTTTGCATTCTCTCTCCCTCTCCAAACATGGCAGCCTCAGCAAAAAAGAAGAATAAGAAGGGGAAGACTGTCTCTGTAACAGACTTCCTGGCTGAAGATAGAGGGACTGGTGGAGGAAGCACCTATGTCCCCAAACCAGTCAGGTGGGCTGATGGAACAGATGACCTAGAAGGAGATGTTTCAACCACTTGGCATAGTAATGATGATGATGTGTATAGGGCACCTCCAATTGACCATTCCATTCTGCCCACTGCTCCATGGGCTGCTTGGGAACCCAATATTGACCAAATCACCACCCTACACTGCTTTTCTAGGGAACCTGCCCTATGATGTGACAGAAGACTCCATTAAGGAATTCTTTAGAGGATTAAATATCAGTGCAGTGCGTTTACCACGTGAACCCAGTGATCCTGAGGGTTGAAAGGTTTTGGTTATGCTGAGTTTGAGGACCTGGATTCCTTGCTCAGTGCCCTGAGCCTCAATGAAGAGTCTCTAGGTAACAGGAGAATTGGAGTGGACGTTGTTGATCAAGCACAGGATAAAGACAGGGATGATCGTTCTTTTGGCTGAGATAGAAATTGGGATTCTGACAAAACAGATACAGACTGGAGGGTCCGTCCTGCTACAGCTTTGATGACTACCCACCTAGAAGAGGTGATGATAGCTTTGGAGACAAGTATCCAGATCGTTATGATTCAGACCAATATCGTGATGGGTATCGGGACAGTTATCTTAATGGCCCACGCCGGGACATGGATTGATATGGGGGCTGAGATCGCTATGATGACCAAGGCAGCAGAGACTATGATAGAGGCTACGATTCCAGGATAGGCAGTGGCAGAAGAGCATTTGGTAGTGGGTACCGTAGGGATGACGACTACAGAGGAGGCGGGGACCGCTGTGAAGACAGATATGACAGATGAGATGACCGGTCATGGAGCTCCAGAGATGATTACTCTTGGGATGATTATAGGTGTGATGATAGAGGTCCCCCCCAAAGACCCAAACTGAACCTAAAGCCTCATAGTACTCCTGAGGAAAATGATTCCACTGCTAGCACGTCCCAGTCCAGTCGAGCAGCCTCTATCTTTGGAGGGGCAAAGCCTGTTGACACAGCTGCTAGAGAACGAGAAGTAGAAGAGTGGCTACAGAAGGAATAGGAGAAACCGCAGCGTCAGCTGGATGAGCCAAAACTAGAACGACGGCCTCGGGAGAGACACCCAAGCTGGTGAAGTGAAGAAACTCAGGAACGGGAACGGTCGAGGACAGGAAGTGAGTCATCACAGATGGGGACCTCAGCCACATCTGGCAGAAATGCATGAAAGACTGAGAAGTCTCTAGAAAATGAAACACCCAATAAAGAGGAAGACTGTCTGTCTCCAACTTCTAAGCCTCCCAAATCCGAACAGCCTCTAAAGGTTATGCCAGCCCCTCCACCGAAGGAGAATGCTTGGATGAAGCGAAGTTCTAACCCTCCTGCTTGATCTCAGAGCTCAGACACAGAGCAGCAGTCCCCTACAAGTGGTGGAGGGAAAGTAGTTCCAGCTCAACCATCTGAGGAAGGACCAGTAAGGAAAGATGAAAATAAAGTAGATGGGGTGAGTGCCCCAAAAGCCCAAAGTGGAAATTCCAGCCGTGGTCCAAGAGATGGAGGGAACAAAGACCACTGGAAGGAGTCAGATAGGAAAGATGGCAAAAAGGATCAAGACTCCAGATCTGCACCTGAGCCAAAGAAAGCTGAAGAAAATCCAGCCTCTAAGTTCAGTTCTGCAAGCAAGTATGCTGCTCTTGCCATTGATGGTGAAGATGAAAATGAGGGAGATTACACCGAATAGACCTCTGCATTCTGTGCTTTCTCCTAGTCTCTCACCACCCTGGAACATTCGAGAGCAAATCAAACCTCCATCCAGACAAGACAAAATAAAACTCACCGTCTCCTGGAGACCTTTCTTAACTTTTTTTTTTTTTATAAAAGAAACAAAATGAAATTCTTTTGCATGCTGCGGCAGCCTTTAAAGTATTGAACTAACTGGAGACTCACCAGTGTAGCCAGAGAGAGACGTACAGCCTTTAATGCTGACGTTTAAAGTTGTGGTGCGTTTTTATGACACGTGCAGTTGCCTGTGTGATTAGTGCCTAGGGGCCTCCGTTTAGCAAAATGGCAGTGATAGTGATGCAGTGTCTTGAATCTGGTTGGGCAGCAGGCAGGTATAAGGAAGAGTGTGAGGTTTCTACCTTTAATTCTTATCATCCAGTTATGGCATTCATGAATTCTCAAACATTATCTGAATAAATTCTCCGTCCTCGGCAAGGCAGGTTTAGTCTCTGATGTTGTTTTAGTCTCCAGGAGGCTGCCAGCCCCTCCTCTTATTTAATTCTGAGTTACTGGGGCCAGCCTATGGGGGAGTTCCTTCATTTGTACCCCCCAGGAGGCTAGGTGGGAGTGAGTCTACAGGCCACTGAAGAATAGGACTGTTTGGTGACCTGAATGAATGGGGAAATCATGGTTTGAAAAGAAGCTTGGGGATTTGATGAATTATTTTGCACCAGTAATAGGGAAAATGGTATGACCTCCAGTAAACACATAATCATTTACCTCCTGGAGCAGGAAACACTTAGGGGTTGTGGGAATTCCCAGGTCTTTTTTTTTTTAAAGAAGATGTTGGGGGTAGGAGTTTATTAATTAATTTATTTATTTTTGCTGTGTTGGGTCTTCGTTTCTGTGGAAGGGCTTTCTCTAGTTGTGGCAAGCGGGGGCCACTCTTCATCGTGGTGCACGGGCCTCTCACTGTCGCGGCCTCTCTTGTTGCGGAGCACAGGCTCCAGACGCGCAGGCTCAGTAGTTGTGGCTCACGGGCCTAGTTGCTCCGCGGCATGTGGGATCCTCCCAGACCAGGGCTTGAACCTGTGTCCCCTGCATTAGCAGGCAGATTCTCAACCACTGCGCCACCAGGGAAGCCCCTCCCAGGTCTTTTATGTGTCGTGGTTTCACCCTTTCTTAAACACTATCCCTTCTGAAAGTTCAAATATATCCATATTCTGTTGAAATCTTGAAGCTTTAAAAATTTAGACTCTTGTCATCGTCTTATGTTCCTCATGCTACTCTTTCCTGTTACCTTCCCACAGGCAGCTTCTGCTTAAGTCACATACTTGACCTCCTAAGCATTCTCTAGAGCCCCTGGGAGCTGTTCAGTGAGGAATCATCATTGCTTTTTCTCAAGCCAATCTTGGCTCCTTCATGTTTTGACACTCACTCCTTCCCTCCAGCCATTCATGCTCCTGCTACTTTGACCCCTTTGACACCTCAGAAAACTTTAGAATTACCAGTCTTAGATGGTAAGCGAGGTTGGTTAAATTGGGAGCCTTTCTTACAGCCTTGATTGGGGTTTGGGGAGCTTTTTAAAAAACAAAAGTTTCCTTATCTCCAAGTGAAATCCCACACCAATGTTTGGATTTATAATGTGGCCTAGACCAATGTGTGTTTTTTTTGGTTCTGTTTTTTAGCATCCCTTGAGAGAATAAATGATAAAGGAGAAGAACAATTTCACAAGGTCCTGGCTTCTCTTGCAACACAGTAGCTTTACTTGCTTGCTTTTATGTGCACCTTGGTACTGTCAGCTCAACAGAGGGTGTCCTTACGGGCAATATTGGTACCTGCAGAGAAAAGACATCTTGGTCTCCTCTCGCATCAGTCCTAGGTTAGACCCTGTCCAGCCATGCAGGGGTGTTGGTTTATGAGTGCTGCAGCAGTGAGCATAATAATCATTTACCCAGTGGACATAAAAGACATACCAAGTGAAGTAACTTTAAATAATTGGCTTGGAGTGCCTAGTAGCTAGGAAGTGGCTTTTAGAGATACCCAAGGTTGAGAGGGTATTTTTTTAAACCATTTGCTATAGATGATGCAAAAGTAGGGTTTGCTCTCTTCATGTCTGCTCCTTCCAAATAGATGTGTGTCCAAAAAAGCTGTTTTTCCCCCCATTCCTCTACCCTGCCACCCTGTTAAAACAAACAGGCATTTATGACCCCACTCCTCAATACATGTAAAATTTGTACAAAAATATCTTCTACGAAAGTGATTTGTAATCTATAGACTTCATACCTGGGAGAGGTCTTGAGATGTAAAATCCCATCCTTTAGGTTGTGGGGTTTTTTGTTTTCTCCAAACAAATCTGATCTTTAAAGTTCAAAATAAAATAAATAAATAATTTTAAAAGGGATTATCATGAGAAATGGAGTAGTTAGGTAGATAGAGTCAGATCACTAAAGAGTTAAGTGTTTAGCTAGGAAGATTTCACATTTTTACTTTGTAAATAAATGTGAATCATAGAATGTTCTTGAGCAGAGAGATGCAATCAGAGCAGTGCTTTAGGGAGTTTGACTGGAGATACTCATTCAGCACTGTATACATGCCAGGTTCTTTACTAGGTGCTGGGAAATTAAAAGGTAAGAGCCCTTAAAGTTTTTAAGGACTTCAAATTTAGTGGGAAGATGTGTTTGAATACAAAGAATTTCAGTTCCTTAAGATAATTGCTATGATAGACACATGTCATGGATACAGTAGGAGTTTAGGAGAGAGATTATAAACTCACAGAGGAGTCACAAAAGAAATGGTTTTTGAGAGGAGACTTAAGGGATGAATAGGAATTTCCAAGCAGACAAATTTGGGGAGGGAATTCTAGGTAGGTGGTATAACATGTAGAAAGGCTTAGCAGCTTGAGAGCATCGTAGGTTGGGAGAACCACAAGTAATTAAGTACTGTTAGAAATTAAACTGCACTAGTAAGTGTATTAGTTTCCTAGGGCAGCCATAACAAAATACCACAACTGGTTGGCTTAAGACAACAAATTTATTCTCTCACAGTTCTCAACACTGAAGTCAAGGTGTTGGCAGGGCCATACTCCCTCCGAATGTCTATGGGAGAACGCTTCCTTGCCTCTTTGAGGTTCTGATGGCCCCAGGCATCCCTTGGTTTATAGCTGCGTAACTTTACTCTGCCTTTGTCTTTTCATGGACTTTTTCCCTGTATGTCTTTGTCTCTGTGTGTTTTCTCCTTTTATATGGATATCAGTCACTGGATTGGTGTCCACCCTAATCCAGTATGACTTTATCTTAACTTGATTACATCTGTTTCCAAATAAGGTCAATTTCACAGGTTCTGGGAGGACATAAATTTGGGACAGATGCTACTCAACCCAGTATAGCAGGTAACATCTTACCATGAAAGTCCTTATGTCTCATGCTAAGGAGTTTAGTTTTATTCTACAGTAGGCAAGGAAGAGTCCTTGAAGAACTTTAGCAGACAATTGGCATGACTTCCGTGCCTATGTAGAGAATGGATTAGAGGGAAGACTAAGACAGAAGCAGGGAAATTGCTAGGAAGATTATTGCAGTAGGGACTTCCCTGGTGGTCCAGTGGTTAAGAATCCACGCTTCCCGTGCAAGGGACACAGGTTTGATCCCTGGTCGGAGAACTAAGATCGCACATGCCACGTGACCAAAAAACAGGTTATTGAGGTAGCACAGTGGGAAGATGATGAGGGCCCAATTTAGTGTTGCCGTTAGTAAGGCAGTAGAGAGTTACTTAGAGGCTAAAAATGGAGATGAGACTAGTTAGCAGGCTCTAATATAGTGTTATTGAAAGACAGTAAGATTAAGTTAGGAAAGTAGCTGTGAAGTAGAAAAACAGGTAGTATAAACAAGAACTGTAATAGAGATAGAACAGACAATTTGGGCCTCGGGATTGTTCATACGCCAACAGTTTTATGAAATCACCTATTTCCCCTGTAATAGATCAGTTCTGCCTCTGTGTTCCTGCTTAAGGACTTAAATCCCTGTGTAGTATTTACTTAAATCTGCTTTATGTTTTGGGTAGTTATTTATGTGTCTGTCTTCTCGTAGGATTGTAAGTTCCTTGAAAGCAAGAACCATATCTTTTTTATATTTTATATGTCTCCCTACTTTATATGCTTTTCACATATACTGAGTTAAATAGTAAATGTTTGTGTGGTTTTTTTAAGCTATGACACAATTGATTACAGTCATAAAATTTTATTGCAGAAAGATTCTTAGAGATTCATTTAGTCCAACTCCATCATTTTACAGTTGAGAAAACTGAAACCTTTAGGGATTAAATGATTGCTTGGAGTCTCTAGACTACCATTCTAGTATTTTTGTTTTCCCTATAAATAATTAAATAAAACATCAAAAAATTAACACACCTAACTCTAAACCTCATCATCCTAATAGAGCCTTTTTTTAAAAAAAAATAATTTTCAGAGCACTCAATCTTCTTGCTCTGGAAGAAATGTTACCCTTTGTCATTCTCTGACTGAACTACTGCCAAGACTCTTTAGTCTCCTGTAATTATCTGTACCCTGTAATTTTGTGTTCTCTTTACATGATGGGAGCCTTGTTTCAGTAGTGCTTCATCCTGTCTTTTGGGGGACAAGTTGTTCATTTCAGGATAAGAGAACACTTCATGCATCCAATAGTCAGAACTGCTGCCCCCCGAAAGCATCTGTTTGGCTTTATCATGGTAACAGTATGTGACCCTGTCCCTTAAGCACATGAAGAATGTATGGACCAAAATGTTGAACCTTCATTTGGCTGATAGAATTATATTGGGAAATTGTCCAATATGGATCATTAATCATTTTAAAGTGGAAATAATTACAGACCAATTATTTGGTCTGATGGTTGTACTGTTGCTGGAATTAGGAAGCTGTGTGTGGAGAATTCAACATTATCTAACTATCCTTTAAGACGGGACCATGTTATCATACCTGGGACTCCTACTGAATTTATACCTTCTGTACGTTTTTTGACCCTGTTTCAGACAAAGATGGGATACATTTTTCTAAGAGAATGTTTCCAGTACGATTCATTAATATTAGAATTCATCTCATTTTGTGTACCTACCCCAGATTTTTCCCTTGTCAGACAAAATTATATGTTTGGTTTCTTTCCTGTATAGTGGATAGATCAGACGGGTGCAGCCTCACAGAAGAAGGCTTTCCATTCAGCAGGATCAGGACTAGAGTTCAGTTCATGTCGGCATCAGTTTCGAATCCAGGACCAAGAATTTCAGGAAGGCTTTGATGGTGGCTGGTGCCTCTCTATGCATCAGCCTTGGGCTTCTCTACTTGTCAGAGGGATTAAAAGGTAAGGGCAGAAATGAGGCGGACTTCCCTGGTGGTCCAGTGGTTAAGACTCCATACTTCCATTGCAGGGGGTGTGGGTTCGATCCCTGACCAGGGAACTAAGATCCCGCATGCCATGCGGTGCAGCCAAAAAATAAAAAATTAAATAAAAAAAAATAGTAAGGACAGAAATGAATCTTCGAAGATTTTACATAAACTTGGACTGGAATTCATCTGGGAGGACATAAGTTTGGGACGGATGCTACTCAACCCAATATAGCAGGTAACACCTTACCATGAAAGTAATCTAGCGATGATTTATAATACTCTGCAGCACATAGAACTTTAAGCAATGTATTCATGTTATGGACTTGTTCTTTACTGAATAGCTTTAAAAAAACTGAGGTTAGAAGGACTAAGGATCCTAGTCATAATAAAGAATAGAACATAAGTTTTTTCATCTTTGGAAGGAAGTCTATTGAGAAAACTTCTCTTGGCTTTGCCTTTGTACAATAATATATCACTCAGCAACCTTAATGGTTTGATCCTATTGGAAATTCAAAGTTTTTATGCCTATTTATTAGTTTTTTGAAGACACCAGCCTAACTGATTTTGTTTTTCTATCTATACATCTGTCTTTTAATCTGAGTAACCATATTGAGAAGCTATCTTACCACAAATTCCTTTTCTGCAAAAAGTGGGGGAAGTAGTGAGGGATAAGTAGAGGTATTATAAAGTTAAGTCGTGGTACGTGTTAGTGATGGTAATAGCTTACTATTCCATGGTTTCATGTTTCTTCTCAATGCAACTTTTAAAAAATAGTTCTTTCCTTTGCTTTTATAAATGTAAATAGAAAATTGATAAATACAGAAAAGCAGCTAGAAAAAGAAAGATCATCTATAATTCCACCACCTAGAAACAGCTACCGTTAGCATTTTGGAGTATTTATTTATATTCTTTTTCCTGTGAAAATTGTTACATAATGAGGTCATAATATATATTTACGTTTATGTTTTTCTTCTTTCACTTACCATTACATGTTCGTTTTCCCTTGTTTTCTCAGTTTTATTGAGATATAATTGATATATAACATCGTCAGGGTGTACAACATAATGATTACATATATATGTATATATTGCAAAATGATCACCACAATAAATTTGGTTAACATCCATCACCTTGGGCTTCCCTGGTGGTGCAGTGGTTGAGAGTCCACCTGCCGATGCAGGGGACACGGGTTCGTGCCCCGGTCCGGGAAGATCCCACGTGCCGCGGAGCGGCTGGGCCCGTGAGCCATGGCCGCTGAGCCCGCGCGTCCGGAGCCTGTTGCTCCGCAACGGGAGAGGCCACAACAGTGCGAGGCCCGCGTACCGCAAAACAAACAAACAAAACAAAACAAAACATCCATCACCTTACATAGTTACAAATTTTTTGTTTCTTGTGATGAGAACCTTTAAGATCTATTCTCTTAGCAACTTTCAACTGTACAATACAGTATTGTTAACTGTAGTCACCGTGCTGTACATTACATCCCCAGGATTTATCTTATAATTAGAAGTTTGTATCTTTTGACTACCTTCATCCAGTCTATTCTCCATATTTATGAGTTTGTTTTTTTCAGATTGCACATGTAAGATCATAAAGTATTTATCTTTCTCTGACTTATTTCACTTAGCATAATACTTCAAGGTTGATCCATATTGCTGCAAATGGCAAGATTTCATTTTCTTTTATGGCTGAATAATCTTCATCCATTTTCTTTATCCATCCATTCATTGATGGACATTTACATGGTCTCCATGTTTTGACTGTTGTAAATAATGCTGCAATGAATGTGAGGATGCAGATACCTCTTTTTTCCTTCTTATTTTATCTCTTAGAATTTTATATCCCTGGGAGTGTCCTAACTCATAACAATAATAATGCCTTATGTATTTATATTTAAATAGAATTTTACAGTTTTCAAAGCAGTAGCTGTATTGAAGTAGATCAGACCAGTATTATTACAATCTTGAACACCTAAGCAGGCAAAGGTAAAGGAGCTTGCTATGAATTACAAAGCTAGTTAGTGGCAGAGATAGAACTAGAGTTCAGGTTTTCAGAGTGCTTTTTCCACCCTTACTCTGTAAGCCTCAGTCATTTCTCTATTTCCTGAAAGAAAATTTATTATCAGAATTTAGGAACAATCATTTCTACTTTGTTGGTTTCCATGGTTAGTTGAGATTTGCCTCCTTCGTGAAGGTGTGTTATCATTTTTCTCCCCTCTTCAAGGTCAGGCTTTCTTTCTTTGGCTCCAAAGTGTTTCATAATCCATGTATGTAGTGGCATTACAACAAGTATATGTGAATCTGCTTCTGCTCCAGGGCACCTGGGCCCTCAGATGTCTATTCTTCTCTTTCAGTTCTCTGCAGTTGAGGTGTCTTCCTTTTCCAAAGTAGAAAACTAAACAGCTTGCTTTCTGCAGAGGGAATCAGAATGTTTACATTTTTCTCGTCCTGTTTTGGATCTCTGTTATCCAGATTTTCTCACTGGAAAGAACAGGATGAACAGCATCCAGCCCACAATCACTAATCCCACAGAAAGAAAGTGGGTGGTTCTGCCACATTTGTGAGAACGTTTTCCCAGTAACCCTGTGGATCATTTGGTGTAGAGGGAGAAATATATTGATTCATTCCTCATTTATTGAGTACCCACTGTGTGCCTGGTGCTCTTCCAATTCATCTATATTGGAAAACTAAGGGTATGAGAAATTCCGTTTCCCATTATAAGGCAAGTATAATAGGGTTATATTATCAAGCTACTTTATTTTATTTTGTAGGAACTAAAGGAGAAACATCTTTTTGTAATCCTTGGAAAGTAGGCAGTAATACATTCTCTTGATTGCATTTTGTTATTCTACTTAAAGATTCTTTCAAACTAGCTAATGGGTTGTTTAATTATCTGCAAAGAACATAACCCTTTATAAAATACTTAGAAAATATAAATGAATGTGGTTGCAATTTAGAGTAAAGACGATAAGCATTTTTATTTACTTAAATTCTATTAAATAGTAATTATGAAGGTACTATTCTTGGGGAGTTATGTGTGGGTGAGGATTTTTCTGTCAGGTTGGAGAACAATGAACAAAATCTTTCATGACTCAAAGGCAAGGATTTTCATTTTTGTGGGACAACTTGGATGCCTTGAAAATAGAAGATTTGGATTGTAGAAGTCCCAAGGCTAGTGAAAGCTTCATTTCTGAGTTACAGAGATCAAGTAAAAAATAGGAACTGAGAGAGATGAATTGCCTTTGTTCTGATGATAGGGAAAACTAGAGAACAGGGTTTATACACAAGTGAAAGGTATTGTAGGAAAAATGTTTTTTACGAAAAATACCCTTCTTGGTGAGGTATCATCTATAGATCTCTTGGTTCAACTGGATAATTTGCTGTACGTTATGAGATCTTCCAAGACACTAAAATTTAGATTCTTTCTACTAAATTTGTATTTGTTTAAGGGTGGAGGGCAGAAGCTGGTACACCCCACATAGAGGACGACTTTGGATAGCAGCCACAGCCAAAAGACCCTCTCCTCAAGAAGTTTCAGAACTCCAGACTACATATCTTCTCCTTCGTGGGAAAGGTAACGGCCATATATTCTTCTAATTTCAGTCTTACTTTGTGGAGAGAAGTCATTGATGTTCTTCTTTCACCTCCTTCTTCCTGTGGCTTTTTTGTGGTTTTTTTTTTTTTGGCTGAAAGGGACTTTAAACTTTGTGTTTGTTTGTTTGTTTGTTTAGTAGCAAATCATGGACAGCTGTTCAAAACATTAATTCACCAAACAGTACAAATAAAAATATCCATTCCCAACACCAGAAATCAACCAACTAATTTTCTTAATTAGTCTTAATTTTCTACATTTTTTTTATTATGAGAGTAAAATAACTACTATAAATTCTGGGATCTTTAGATTGGGAAGAACAACCGCAAATAAGACTTTTTATTATTGGGAGTGACTCAAATAGACATATGCTATTGGATTTGGACAGATCAAAGTTGGTTGACTTAAGCAGTGAGTTTTGACAGTCACGCCAAACACTCAGTTTGGATCCTAAAAAACACTTCTGACCCTTGGATGTCTTGGCTTCCTTCCTCTTATTCAGCCCATACAGTAGTTTTGAAGGTAAAATGAGAGGATAATTACAGAACCACCTTTAAAAGTTAAGAAACCAAGCTTTAGGAATTAAAAGTATATGTTTCCTTAAAAATGCATTTCTCTTTTGACTGGTATGACTGGGTTCTTTTATTTATTTATTTATATTATTATTATTATTATTATTATTTGGGGGTGTGTGCACCTGCAGCATTCAGGATCTTAGTTCCCTGACCAGGGATCGAGCCCACGTCCTCTGCAGTGGAAGTGCAGAGTCTTAACCACTGGACTGCCAGAGAAGTCCCTGGGTTCTTTTAAATTCATGTTTTGACATTCTTATGTTTCTTAACTGCATTTTTATGTTTTTCTCTTGACACCTCAAGCTTGTTTCCAGAACCTGTCACCACCAAATTCTAGTCTGATCCAGTTGGGTATAGTGGAATTGATTTGTTTCGAGTGAAGTTGTGGGGTCCTTGAACTTCAATGGTATGAGGCTTATTTTCCTATAGTTTAGGATGTGGATAGTGGACTAAGCCAGCTACTCACTAAATGTTTTGCTAAAATACAAACAGTTGTGCCAAGTAAAAAGCCTCATTGTTTTCCTTATGTCCATAAATAGATAATAGAGAAAGTGATTTGTTCAGAATTGAAGACAGATTTGTGAGTTCCAGGGTCACAAAGAAGAAATTTATGTAATCCTTCTGTTATTCTCAATTTAGATGTGCAATTTCCCAATGACTATCCATCAGGTTGTCTTCTGGGCTGTGTGGACCTAACTGACTGCTTGTCCCAGAAGCAATTTAAGAATCAGGTGAGTAAAGAGTATTTCTCTGGGACAGATGCTTTGTTTGCCACAGTAGCTGACCTGTAGATCCTTCAACTCAGAGTATCCTGTAGATAGTAAGGAGCTAGAAACTGAATTTAGACATGTTTGGAGAATCTTCTAAGGAGGGAATATTGGGGAGAGAAAAGACAATGGGAGAAATGGAAAAAATTTAGTGATGCTTTGGTTCCTAGTGTGTGGAGGACTGGTACATATACATTTCTGCCTAAAAAGCTATTGCCACAATCCAGCTAATAGTGTAGAGTCCTCATCCCTTAATAAAACTTCGGCTCTTGGCAAAGAAATCCTTCATCATTCCTTGAATTATTTCAGTTAGGTAGTGGGAATGGTAGAATTTGTTATTACGTACTCTGGAACGTTTGGTCCAGACCAGGGAATTCATGAAAGACAAGTATATTTGAACTCTGATTGCCTGGACTGTGCCAGCTTTGGGTGTGTGTGTGTGTATGTGTGTACCTATTGTATGTATGTATTTTTATTTATTTTGATTACTGAAGATTGAACTGACGTAACTAGAGTACATTTTTGAACAGCAGAGGGAGCTGAAGGACTTTAGCTTAATTGGAAAATTCTTGAAATTTAGAGCCTTATGTTTAGTCTAGCAGGAATCCAAAGTGGGAAACTCCATCCTTAAAGCCTAAAAAGTCTTACCTAACAGTATGGTTTTCCTGTTTTTTGAACAGTTACTTTACACAATAGCGGTTCCATCACTGTGCTTAAGAACATATTCTTCAGCATAATTTTCTCAGTAAATTCTTTGCTTTGCAGACTCTTCTGTGCCTTTCATTACTGCTATTAGTGTCTGCTTTTTTTTATATAGGTGTATTAATTTATTTATTTATTTATTTATTTTTGGCTGCATTAGGTCTTCGTTGCTGCACGCAGGCTTTCTCTAGTTGCAGTGAACGGGGCCTACTCTTCATTGCGGTGCACAGGCCTCTCGTTGCAGTGTCTTCTCTTGTTGCTTAGCACGGGCTCTAGACACGCGGGCTTCAGTAGTTGTGGCACACGGGCTCAGTAGTTGTGGCTCGCGGGCTCTAGAGCACAGGCTCAGTAGTTGTGGCGCACGGGCTTAGTTGCTCCGCTGCATGTGGGATCTTCCCGGATCTTCCCGGACCAGGGTTTGAACCCGTGTCCCCTGCATTGGCAGGTGGATTCTTTTTTTTTTTTAGCTGTTGGGGGTCGGAGTTTATTAGTTAATCTATTTATTTTTGCTGTGTTGGGTCTTCGTTTCTGTGCGAGGGCTTTCTCTAGTTGTGGCAAGCGGGGGCCACTCTTCATCGCGGTGCACGGGCCTCTCACTGTCGCGGCCTCTCTTGTTGCGGAGCACAGCCTCCAGCTGCGCAGGCTCAGTAGTTGTGGCTCACAGGCCTAGTTGCTCCGCGGAATGATCCTCCCAGACCGGGGCTTGAGCCCATGTCCCCTGCATTCTCAACCACTGCGCCACCAGGGAAGCCCTGCAGGCAGATTTTTAACCACTGCGCCACCAGGGAAGTCCCAGTGTCTGCTTTAAAAAAACAAAACAAAACAAAATACTGTTCCCATCCATCTCACTCCCTCTGTTCGTTCCTCACAGGTTTTAGCCAGTAATTATTATCCCTCTAGTTTTCTGTCTGTATTTTTTTTTTTTTTAATGCCACGCCGTGCGGCATGCATGATCTTAGTTCCCCGACCAGGGATCTGCGCTGCAAGCACAGTCTTAACCACTGGACCACCAGGGAAGTCCCTCTAGTTTTCTGTCTTTCATTTGCTTGTGGATTGCCTCCTCAGCCCTTTTCTGATTATGTATATGAGTACAGTGCTTGCGTTTTGGTGTGAATTTTGTGTGTTTTTTTAACATCTTTATTGGAGTATAATTGCTTTACAATGGTGTGTTAGTCTCTACTGTATAACAAAGTGTGAATTTTGACTCCGACCCTTTTGTTCCCTTCTTAGTACCTGATCTAGACCTAGGCAAAACTGTAAATACATGGAGGCCCTTTGTTTTCCACACCACTTGTGCCTGTTCTATCTATCTATGGACCTTTTGCTGATTTTTTTCAATGTCTTCTTTCCTCTCCTCCCTTTTTTTCATTCTAGAAGTAATAATTGTAAAAATTCCTTACATTGGTGTAGGCTTTACAGTTTTAGAGACTCATGAAGAGCTTAGTATCACCTGATGTGTTATATTTTCTTATGAGGATATTTGCATTCTAAAAGAGAACCCAGGAGCATCTGGCAGTGTGGGTGGTGTTTTGGCCAGGGGCCTTCCCTTACTTTCTCATTTGTTGATCAAGCAGACCACCACTTGATACAAGGTCAAATGAATTCAATTTCTAGGCAGTTAACCAATCTTCTTTCTGCCACAAATTTGTGTTGAGAAGGGTAGGGGGCTGTAATCCTAATCTATAGAGTACCACAAGGCTTATGGGAATTAGAAATATAATTAACAAAACAAATCTTTTTGGTTTCTCAAGGGTACCTCTCTTTCAAGTCAGCATGATACTCCTACCTGAGCTTATATTCTGTCTTTTGTCCTGAGGATGCTGAGGGCAGCACATAGAAGTGTAGGAATCCTCCCATATGTTCCCAGCTGGAGGTCCTGGCAACTCTTTATGAATTTCCCTGATGTGTATGACATTAGAATATCCTAAAATGCCAAAAGCCATGAGGTTTCATCAAACAGGAGCCCATATCCATTTTCCCTATGGTCAGCTTTTCTGTGGCTTTTCCCCATTCTTTCTTTTCTGTGTTTGAGAGTAGCACATGAATGTATTCACAATTGATATTAGCCCTATTTGGGGATTATTTATTGAGTGAGGATCTTACCACTTTTAAAGGTCGTAGCTTTGGTATTTGGCTGTCTTTTGGAAAATGTCTCGAGCACCTTTGGTAATCTACCTGTCTCTGTTTGAGCTAGGGTTCTGTGATGTAAGAATCGTGATTGCTTAGTCTGTTTTACCAGTGTTATTCTCGTTTCTTCAAGAATGAGTTGAGAGTTTAGGGGTAATACCCCTAGACTAGCATTTCCCAAACTATTCCATGGCATAGGTGTTTTCTGGAAAAACAGGGGGGTGAGGGGTTTCTGTTGACACACACATTTGGAAAATTTATTTGGATTAAACAAATTTGTTTGTTTACTGCAGAATTTCTCAGAGCCCTGAATGTGCTGGTGTGCATTTTGACTCTGATACAATTCTCTGATTTATCTGGTGAATGTAATATGCAGTGTTCTCATACCTTTCTGACCACAACAGCCCCCACCAACATATTTGCATACTGGTATCTTGTGGTATATATATAGTTAGCAAGTGCTAGCCTAAGTATGTTTGGGTTTTTTTGTCCTCATAGGTCGGTTCACTGAGGGAGAATGATCCAGAAAACAGTTTCCTGACTTACGTCTTTCTGCATCTTCACACTCATTCCTCATCACCCAGCTGAACTGCATTTTCCTTTTTTTTTTTTTTTTTTACTTTTTTGGCTGCACCGCGGGGCCTCTAGGGTCTTAGTTCCCCGACCAGGGATCGAACCCGTGCCTCCTGAAGTGGAAGTGCAGAGTCCTAACCTCTGGACTACCAGGGAAGTCCCATATTTTCTTTGAAAATCAGTGTAGATCTAGTAATTTTTATTTCAACTGAAACTAATCTCCTGTGTGACTTGGAACCATGTTTTAATTCTCCATCTTGTTCCTAACTTTTTCCTTCCCCAAAGAAACTCAGTAATTTACTTCCTGACCTTTCATTCTTGGCTTTTCTTTGATAAGTTAAAATATACTAAGCCCTCACTATTTTTGGCATAGTGTGATCATTTAGTTCCTTAAAAAAAAAAAAAAACAGAAAAGGTTTTATTAGTGGATGTTTAAAATCAAGTGCACCACTCTATAAGTGGCTTTAAAAATATGTGCTTAAAGTGCTTTCCCCTGAGCTAAGAACTCATCTTCCTTTTGTCTTCTAAAAGTAGTATGGCTGGCATGGCCGATGTGTGCCAGAAAAAAATCCTGCTAGACCATCAGTCCTCCTGAGTAATGGCAGGGGATCTACCTAAACAAGATAGGAATGATACAGCAAAGGCTGTAGGGTCAACTCAGGAAAGAAAGGTAGATGAGAGCCATCTAGTTAAAACTTCTCCTGTACTCCCCTGGAAGAAGCCCATGCCTTGCCAGGGTTTTATCTGCCAGCAGCAGATGTAAGCTCTCGAAAACAGCAGGGAGGATGTTGACTGCAACAATGCATCAAGGCTGTGGTTTGTAACCTCAATAGTAAGGCAGTTAAAACCTTTTTTTTAACAAAGACATTTTGATTGCCAAATCCATAACCATTAGCAGCTGTGGTTTGAACAGTTCTCTAGACCTAACAAGTTGTCAAACAGAAAGTTGAGTTGGTGGCTTTTGTTTCTATGTGTCTGTATTGTGTTTGTGCTATTTATATCTCTGCCTTCAATAGAAAATCTGATTTGTCAGAAATCTCTGAGGTCATTGATTATTCTACTTCTTTTGTACTAAATCCATTCTTCTCCTGCCAGCTTACCGACCTTTTAGTCCATTTGATCATATGGCTTTTGTAATAGCCAAGATCCTGTATTTAAGGAATTACACTGAGGCAGTTCTACTGCAGGGTGCCTACAAATTGACATCAGCAAAAGAATTACTGTCTTCCAGTGCGGAAGAGAGTATTACTTGTTCCTTTTTATATGAGTATCCGTGCGATACAGATCTTCAGGAAGATCGCATATATCACTTCATGTGTGGAAATCATCGGCTTCTATCACCAAAGGATTGTCCGTAAGTCTGAGAGATGAGAAATTAGAGAATGAAGGAAATAATAGACAGTATTCAAACCAGGCATTGGCATTGAAAAATGCAGAGTCCCCAAATTCTCTTTTAAATTATGTGAAAATATCCTCTCTGTTTTACTAAGAAAACCTGCCAATTCATAGACCTAAAATGTATGATTCCTAAGAAATTGTGAGGGCTGCATCTGAGACCCAACAAAGGGGGGAACTGTGTGTCTGCAACAGCTAGCCCAACTCTAAGCAGTTCTTTAACATCACAGCTCACTTGACGGAGACAGGGAATGTATTTTCAGAATTCTCATGAAGACTAGAATATTTACTTGAGTTTCTAGGTCAGAACAGACTGTCTTTAGAGTTGTTTGCAACCTGGGTATCAAGTGCCCACTTGATGAGTTGAGGACTGCCATGCTCACCTTTTTTTTTCGGTACGCGGGCCTCTCACTGTTGTGGCCTCTCCCGTTGCGGAGCACAGGCTCTGGACGCGCAGGCTCAGTGGCCATGGCTCATGGGCCTAGCCGCTTTGCGGCATGTGGGATCTTCCCGGATCGGGGCACGAACCCGTATCCCCTGCATCGGCAGGCGGACTTTCAACCACTGCGCCACCAAGGAAGCCCCATGCTCATTTTTAAATAATCCAGGAAGCATTATGCTTTCTGTTTCTTTTTTTCAATTTTTTTAAAAATATATTTATTTATTTATTTGGCTGCGTTGGGTCTTTGTCGCTGCCTGCGGGCTTTCTCTAGTTGCGGCGAGCGGGGGCTACTCTTCGTTGCGGTGCGCAGGCTTCTCATTCTGGTGGCTTCTCTTGTTGCAGAGCACAGGCTCTAGGCGCATGGGCTTCAGTAGCTGTGGCACACAGGCTCAATAGTTGTGGTTCGTGGGCTCTAGAGCACAGGCTCAGTAGTTGTGGCGCATGGGCTTAGTTGCTCTGCAGCATGTGGGATCTTCCAGGAGCAGGGCTCGAACCTGTGTCCCCTGCATTGGCAGGTGGATTCTTTTTTTTCGGTACGCGGGCCTCTCACTGTTGTGGCCTCTCCCGTTGCGGAGCACAGGCTCCGGACGCGCAGGCTCAGCGGCCATGGCTCACGGGCCCAGCCGCTCCACGGCATGTGGGATCTTCCCGGACCGGGGCACGAACCCGTGTCCCCTGCATCGGCAGGCAGACTCTTAACCACTGCGCCACCAGGGAAGCCCGACAGGCGGATTCTTAACCACTGCTCCACCAGGGAAGTCCCATGCTTTCTGTTTCTTATCCTGAAGAGAAAAAGGAAATATTAACACTCTTGTGTATTTATGTAAATTCTTTAATGTTTAGCTTTACATCTGAAAATGAACATATAACTCTTAAGATTTTCTTAATTATTTATAGATCAATAAATACTTGAGTGCCTACCATAAATCAGACATTGTTTTAGACACTAAGAGAAACAAAAAGGTGAATCAGCCATGGGTTCTGTCCTCAGAATGTTTGAAAGACCACTAGGTAGATAAGATATGTATACAACCAAATTTGTAAACAACCAAATACAAAATAAAAAGCAAAGATAACTGTCTTAAGAGAAGTAAGGACTGCCTCTGAGGAATTTAAAGGAGGGAAAGGTTGCTTCCAGGTGGGAGGAAGACTTCGGAATGTGCCTTTTTTTGTTGTTTTCCCTATGGGGACTCAGTATTTCTTCAGGATAGATTCTGAAAAGTAGAACTTAAGGGTCTAAGATACATACATTTAAACTTTGATACAAACTGGTAAGTTACAATTCTTAAAGAGGGATCTAATTTAAAATTCCACTGATGGTGTGAATCTTTCCTATACCAATACCCTGACCAAAACTGGTTATTAATAATCAATTTAGGGCTTCCCTGGTGGCGCAGTGGTTAAGAATCCACCTGCCAATGCAGGGGGCAGAGGTTCTAGCCCTGCTCTGGGAAGATCCCACATGCCGCGGAGCAACTAAGCCCGTGCACCACAACTACTGAACCTGCGCTCTAGAGCCCGCGAACCACAACTACTGAGCCTGAGTGCCACAACTACTGAAGCCCACGCGCCTAGAGCCTGTGCTCTGCAACAAGAGAAGCCACCCAGTGAGAAGCCCAGTCACTGCAACGAAGAGTAGCCCCCACTCGCTGCTTAGCCCGCATGCAGCAACAAAGACCCAACACAGCCCCCCCCAAAAAAATTAATAATAATAATCAATTTAATTTCTGCTAATAAAGTAGGTGAAAACATATTTTGTTATTTTCATTTAATTTTCCTGATCATTGGTGACATTTATCTCTTCAAATATTTACTAGCCGTTTATATATATATATATTTTTTAATTTATTTGTTTATTTATTTTTGGCTGCGATGGGTCTTCCTTGCTGCGCATGGGCTTTCTCTAGTTGCAGTGAGCTGGCTTCTCATTGTGGTGGCTTCTCTTGTTGTGGAGCACGGGCTCTAGGTGTGTGGGCTTCAGTAGTGGTGGCACTCAGGCTCAGTAGTTGTAGCTTGCGGTCTCTAGAGTGCAGGCTCAGTAGTTGTGGCACACAGGCTTAGTTGCTCCTCAGCATGTGGGATCTTCCTGGACCAGGGCTTGAACCCGTGTCCTCTGCATTGGCAGGCAGATTCTTATCCACTGCACCATCAGGGAAGTCCCTATATATTTTTTAAAATTTATTTTTTTATTGAAGTATAGTTGATTTACAATGTTGTGTTAATTTTGGTTGTATAGCAGAGTGACTCGGTTATACACATATATCCATTCTTTTTTTTTTTTTTTTTTGCGGTACGCAGGCCTCTCACTGTTGTGGCCTCTCCTGTTGCGGAGCACAGGCTCCGGACGCGCAGGCTCAGCGGCCATGGCTCACGGGCCCAGCCACTCCGCGGCATGCGGGATCGTCCCGGACCGGGGCACGAACCCGTGTCCCCTGCATCGGCAGGCAGACTCTCAACCAGTGCACCACCAGGGAAGCCCCGTTCTTTTTTATATTCTTTTCCATTATGGTTTATCCCAGGATATTGAATATAGTTCCCTGTGTTATACAGTAGGACCTTGTTGTTTATCCATTCTATTGGGTTGTCCAAAAAGTTCATTCTGGTTTTTCGTACGATGTTAGGGGACAACCCGAACGAACTTTTGGGCCAACCCAATATATGTAATAGTTTGCATCTACTAACACCAAACTCCCAGTCCATCCCTCCCCCACCCAACCTCCCCCTTGGCAACCACAAGTCTCTTCTCTATGTCTGTGAGTCTATTTCTGTTTTGTAGATAGGTTCACTTGTGCCATATTTTAGAGTCCACATAAAAGTGATATCATATGGTATTTGTCTTTCTCTTTCTGACTTACTTCACTTAGTATGATAATCTCTAGTTGCATCCATGTTGCTGCAAATGGCATTATTTTGCTCTTTTTTATGGCTGAGTAGTATTCCATTGTATGTATGTACCACATCTTCTTTATCCACTCATCTGTCAATGGACATTTAGGTTGTTTCCACGTCTTGGCTATCGTAAATAGTGCTGCTGTGAACATAGGAGTGCATGTATCTTTTTAAATTATGGTTTTGTCCAGGTATGTGCCCAGGAGTGGGATTGCTGAATCATATGGTAATTCTGTTTTTAGTTTTCTGAGGAACCTCATACCGTTTTGAATAGTGGCTGCATCAACTTAAATTCCCACCAACAGTGTAGGAGGGTTCCTTTTTCTCCATACCCTCTCCAGCATTTGTTATCTGTAGACTTTTAATGATGGCCATTCTGACTGGTGTGAGGTGGTAGTTCATTGTAGGTGTGATTTGCATTTCTCTAACAATTAGCAATGTTGAACATCTTAGGAATGTGGCTTTTGAATTAGCCTTGAAGCGTCTTAATGATAAAATCTATCATTTTTTGATCAGTTATTATGTGCCAGACCTATTACGTATGTTATTTTCTAATCCTCACAGCAACTTGATACCAAGCAAGGTATCTTTACTCCTCTTTTAGAGATGAGAGAACTTAAGACTCAGAGTTAAGATAACTTGTGTACTGTCAGTCAGTAAATGGTAGAATTGGGGTTGCTGTTCAAGTCTTCCTACTTCCATGGTAAGAAAGCATATTCTAAGGGAGAGGGAGTAATGTGAGGTGGAAAGTCATGGGCCTGTATGGAGAATAATAGCAAACCACTTTGTTGAATGGAAAGGTATGTTGTGGTCAGATGGTAGATAGCTTTGAGTGATAAGCTACAGAGTTAAGACTTTTTTCTCTAGTCCGTTGTGGGATCCGGGAGGGGTGTTTTGAAGGCCATCGGAGCCAGAAAATGAATCTGGCAGCAATGTGGAAGATGGATTGCGGTGAAGAGACTGAAGGTAAGAAGTCTAGTGAGGGGCTTCCCTGGTGGCGCAGTGGTTGAGAGTCCGCCTGCCGATGCAAGGGACACGGGTTCGGTGCCCCGGACCGGGAAGATCCCACATGCCGCGGAGCGGCTGGGCCCATGAGCCATGGCCGCTGAGCCTACGCGTCTGGAGCCTGTGCTCCGCAACGGGAGAGGCCACAACAGTGAGAGGCCCACATACCGCAAAAAAAAAAAAAAAAAAGAAGTCTAGTGAGGAGACACTTGTCATCCAGGTTGGATATATTTTTAAAATCTGTTCTAGGAAATGCCAGTGGAATGAGACAAGAGGGGTGGGGACAGATGCAAGGTTTTATGTAGGTAGATTCAGTCACTTAATGTGACACCTTCATTTTACCTATAAGTAAACCCAGGCTTAGAGAGAAAGCAGTCTGCTTGATCTAGAAGGAATCTGCTGTAGCGTTACAACCTTGCTATCTTTTTGCAATCTGTTGAACGGCTTCTTAGTTTGTTATTCAGTGTACTTTATGAACCAGGGGGCAAATTATCTCCTAATTTAAGACGTTATTACTCGGAATATTATATAATCACACATTCAGCAAGTATTTATTGACCATCTGTCATGTGCCAGGCACTGTGCTAAAGATTAAGGATCTGGAGTTTTAACAAGATATTCCATCCCCTCTTGAACTTTTTAAGTCTTCTAGAAGAGACTGAGACAAGAAAACCCAACCGTGATAATTATCATATGACCAAAGGAATGCATAAAGGAAGGGATCTCATTTCTAATTCAGCTTGGCTGGAAGCAGGGTGGGGAGAGTGAAGAAACCTTCAAAAAAAAAGGCAATCCCTGAAGAAAGCAGAATTTATATCTTCCTCAATATACCTTCCTATGTCTCCATGCTTTTGTCCCCCCACGAGAATTCTATTCATTCTTTGAAAGAGCTCAGGTGTCCCTGTCTCCTGTAGAGTCTTCTCTGACCTCAACCCATTTCCTCCCTGACAGGATTAATTACTTCCTTCACTGGGCTACTGTGTTCATATTTCTATTTACATTTTTAACCTTTTTTTTTTTTTTTTGGGTAATTATATGTTCACATGTAGTTCCTTTAGGTCACCATCTATGTCAGCTCACCTTGTTGTCTCCAGTGTCCTAGCATATAGCTTGGCACATAGTAGGTGTTCACTTAACGGTAGTGACAATAAATTGAGGGGCAGGCACTGGTTGATATATGAAAAGCCTTAAATGCTATGTGAAATAATTTGACTTGTATTCTGAAGGCAACCATGTAAGTGATGTAATAAGATAATAAGATGTACATTTTAGAAAGATTGTTCTGGCAGCAGCAGGAAAGATGGACTGGATGAGGCAAGCCTGAAAACAAGTAGATGAGTTAGGAAATTATCATGATTGTCCAGGTGGAGGCATGATGGAGGCCAGCAACAATGCTCTGGCAGTTGAGTTGGAAAGAAAGGAACAGATGTTTGAAATGTTTAGGAGATAAAGTCTGTAGGACTTGGTGATTTGATTGGATGTGAAGGGAGAGAGAAAGAAGTCTAAGATAGACTGGTTTCTGGCTGCGGTGAGGGGGTAAATGGTAGTACCATTAGTCTAGATGGGGTATACATAAGAAGAGAATTTTCTTTTAAGGAAAATGACTTTTTAAAATAAAGGAGCTGTGTGGCAAAGGAAGCCTGTATTGTAGCAGTAAAGGAGAGGTGTTCTGTAGTATGTGATCGCCATACAAAAATCAGTTTTTCTATGATTTTTCAGTTGGACTTTTTAAAATATTTTAATCTGTTTTGTTCTAAAAGACATGTTACTTGATAAAGAGGTATTGTTGCTGTTAATAACACTATATTACTTGATAATGATCTTACCTTGATATGTTAACTCATGTCAAAGAATTAGCTGAGCTCTCCCTCAGTAGTTGTTCTCAGTTGAGTCAGATGAGCCATTGGGAGATAAAAATCTAAAATTGGCAGAGCCCTTAACACAAGAGGAGTCTTAGCATTCTGAGATATTGGGGTAGATTTGAATGGTTAAGGACCTTACAATGTAGTATCTTTAATTAAGAGCAATTTTCTTTTGGTTCTCACTAGTTTAAGTTGGAGTGAAAGCCTGCTATATGCAAATTAAGACCAAAAAATTTGTCATGAAAAAACAACAACAAAAAAACACAAAAATAATTGTCATGAATGGGTGATTCCCATTTAGGTCTTGAAGAATCAGGGCAGAAAATCTATGAGGTTAATTTTAGAGAAAATATAAGTTCTTGGGTTCTTTTGTGTATGGAGGTTTCAGTATAGATAGCATTCCCAAGAGCACAGAAAGTCACACTGGGACCAAGATACCAATGCTGTGTGGCTTCAACCAGATCATCTTCCACAAGTGTCTGGAAGACCCAAAAGCTGCATCTTGCTTATCCCTTATTCCTCTTACCTGGAGCAAATATGGATGGTCTCTGTAGCATTTAGCTGGAACACTCTATGTTTGCTACTAGGCAGATGATTTGCACTGGGTACTGGTACATGAGTTCAGCTATCCCACTTGGGGCCAGTTGGCATGATCTTTATCCAACTCCAGTCAAATATGCAGTAGTCATCTCATCAAAGTATCATGATCAATATGTTAACTCTGATGTGAAAAAACTCTTATCCTCCAGTATAGTGGGGCCAAGGTATTAGTTATCCTGTGAACACCTTGAATTGCTTTGAAGGAAAATGAGAACTATTTTTTTTTTAATGAGAACTATTTATCAGAGAACACAGTTGTTTTCAGGATATGCTTCTTTGGATCTGTTGTGCTTGTGGCCTTTTTATCAGACTCATTTCCTTCTCTCTTTCTGAGTATTATCGCCTCAATCTTCTTGGAGTTGGTTTTCAGCTAACTAGATTTCAGAGCCTGATTTCATGTCCTGTCTAGTTCCTCAAAGTTCAGACCAAGAAAACCTACAGCAAATATATGTTCTTTGTCAATGAGTTTCTTCTTAAATGTTTGCTTTAGCTGTTAGTCCTCTGGAGACAGGTGTAAGATTTACATATAGGTCATCTGAGGATTTTTTGGGAAGAGTGACATCATTTGGGACTTTCTGATCATTTCAGTACGAGGATTAAATGGAGGCTGGTGGAGTTGGTGAAAATGCTCACTTGGCTCTGAGTCAGTGGTGGTTGCCAAAAACCACTAAACTTTTTTTTTCTCTTATGAAAATGGCAAGAAAAATGTTTTCTAGTTGACTGGTGAACAATTTCCCTCTGGATTGGAGAAGAAAATGGCTGTTTAGTAGTTAATTATCTGTTGTGTTAGACAGCTATGAAACTTATGAGGCATGAAAGAAGAGTAGGCCCACCTCCCGCAATCATCAGGCTGGAAACCAGGTGATAGGAGTCATGTTATTGAAGACAAGAACAGCAGCGTCCTGAGGAGTCTGTTACTGAATGTAAATGGTTGCTTTCAGTTGCTTGGGCTTATAACCCACATTCCCTATCCTATCTATTGTGCCATCTCCGTGACCCTTAGTCTAGCATCCTCTCTAAATTGGATATGACATCGAGAGTTTATTCACGTTCTTCACAAATATGAACCTCCTTTTTCTTAATTTACTCTTTCTTTGAGTCAGCTGCATTTTAGTCTTTTGACTTTCAAACCAAAAATCCCTTTCTTGTAAGTCTTGTTGGTGTTTAATGTGGTCTGTCATGTCTAAGACCCAGTTGCAGAGATTATACTTTTTTGCAGGTACTGAGGCTCTGCCAAGCTGACTTTGCTTTAATGCATTTTACTGTGAAAAAGAATCCCTTCTCCCAACACATAGGCCTTACTTTTCTTTTCTTTTTTTCTTTTTTTTTCTTACTTTTCTTTATTCCTGTAGGCTTCTTTGCACTTCAGCTCTGTTTCTTGTAAGCCCCGTGAAATTTAGTGATAGACCTTGGGAAAAGGAATATTCACATGAAACTTGGATTTAGATTCAGCTGGGAAAGTTGATTTTAGTTTTTATCTTTATTGTAAGGCATGAATGGGTCCAAGGAACCTCTTGTTCTATAATTTCATTTATCCATCATTTTCCCCATTATTTGACATTTTCTTACTCTGTTAATATATGTCAGGGTAGTTTTCATTAAACATAGGGCCTTACTGGCCATTTGCCAAGACACAAAAGTTCTAATTTAGCTTGAGGGATAACAGGTTACAGAGTAGCACCTGCTTTTATCTAGAGTTTAGTCCTAAGTGTGTCCAGTTCCCAGCATGTGCATATTTAGAATGGTTAAGATAACTTAAAAGCACAAGTTGGTAAATTTTTTTGTTCTTTCATCCAACAAATATTTATTGATTGCCTACTGTGTGCCAGGCATGATTCTAGGTGCTGAGAAGTAAACAAAACAGACAAAAGATCCCTCCCTTTGTGGAGCTTTTATCCTAGTAAGGAAAATTCAGATTTAAAATTTTAAGTAAGTGAATTACATAGTATCAGATGATGGTAAGTGCTGTAGAAAAAAAAATAAGGTAGGAGATGGGGGTTAAGAGTGCCAGAAGACCCACTACAAAGTTGACATATAAACAAAGTCCTGAAGAAAGAGAGAGGAAACCATGTATATACCTAGCAGGGAAAGCATCCCAGGAAGAGAGGTAAGCAAGTACAAACATCCAGAGGCAGGAACAAGGAAGCCTGTGTGGCTGGAGTGGAAAGTGGGGAGAGTAGTAGGAGAAGGCGTCAGAGAGGAAATGGGGGCCAGATTGTCTAGGGACCTGTAGGTCATAGTGAGGACTTAGTCTTTTATTCTGACTGATGAAAAGCCATTGGAGAGTTTCAAACAGGGGAGTGACATGATCTGATATATTTTTTAAAAATAGCTCAGCCTGCTGTGTTGAGAATAGGCAAGAGGGAGGTTAAAGGGCAGAAACAGAGAAACCAATTAGGAAGTTATTGTGGTAATCCAGGGAGACATTGTGATGGCCTGAACCAGGGAAGTAGCAAAGGAGGTCTTTAGAAGTGGTGAGTTATTGGGTATCTTTCGAAGGTAGAGTTAACAGGATTTCCCAGCGGGTTGGTTGTGGGGTTTTTGGCCTGAACAACTAGAAAGATGGAATAGCTATTTATTTTAAAGGGGTATGAATAAGAGAGGGGCAGGTTTGGAAAGGAAATCCAGGACCTTGATTTTTTATTTTATTTTATTTTTATTGTGGTAAATATACATAACATAAACTTACCGTTTAAACTATTTTTAACTGCACAATTCAGGGGTATTAAGTACATTCACGGTGTTGTGCAACTATTAAGTACATTCACAGTGTTGTGCAACCGTCCATCTCCAGAAGTTTTCATCATCTCAAACAGAAACTTTGTACCCAGTGAATATTAACTCCTCTTTCCTCCTTCCCCCAGCCCCTAGTAACCTCTATTATACTTTCTTTCTGTATGAATTTATCTTTTTTTGCTTGTGAGATCTTAGTTCCCTGACCAGGGATTGAACACCAGCCCTGGCAGTGAAAGCACCAAGTCCTAACCACTGGACCACCAGGGAATTTCCGAATTTGTCTATTCTAAGCATCTCACATAAGTAGACTCATATAATATTTGTCCTTTTGTGTATGGTTTATTTCACTTAGCATAATTTTTCTAGGTTCATTCATGTTGTAGCATGTATCAGAATTTCATTCCTTTTTAAGGCTTAATAATATTCCATTGTATGTATATGCCATATTTTGTTTATCCATTTATCTATCATTAGACATTTGGATTGTGGAAACCACTGGCTATTGTGAATAATGCTGCAGTGAACATTGGTGTACAAATATCTGAATCCCTATTTTCAGTTCCTTTGAGTATATACCTAGAAGTAGAATTGCTGGATCATATGGTCATTCTACGGTTAACTTTTAAAAGAACCACCGAACTGTTTTTCACAGCAACTGCACCGTTTTACGTTCACACCAGCAATGCATGAGGGTTCCAGTTTCTTCACATCCTTACCCATGCTTGTTATTTTTCCTGTTTTTTATTTTCGTTTTGTTTTATAATAAGTCATTCTAGTGAGAGTAAAGTGGTATCTCATTGTGGTATTGATTTATATTTACAGAACCGTATTTTTTTCCTGTTTTATTGTGAAATAATTGCGTATAACATTGTATTAGTTTAAGGTTGTACAACATGAAGATTTGATATATGATCTATATATTGCAAAATGATTACTACAATAAGTTTAGTTAACATCCATCACCTCTCCTAGTTACAAATACAGGACCTTAATTTTTAACTTTGAGACTGAAGGAAATAGCCAAGGTTGTGAATGTAGAGAGAGATGAGGTCTGAGGTTTGACTCTTGAAGTACTCCAGCATTTAAACGATGGGGAAATGAGGAGCAGTCAGTGAAGAAGCAACACCAGAAGGAGAATTGTATCCTGGAAGCAAAGTGAGGAATGTGTTCAAGAAGGAGGGAGAGAAGATTTCTGTCAAGTTCTACATAAATCAATTAAGATGAGAACTGAGAATTGATCGTTTGATTTGGCAGCATGGAAGTGAACGATAACCTTTACAAGAACAGTTTTGGTGGAGTGATGGGAGTGAAAGCCTCTCTATAGTGAATTCAAGAACAAATAGAAGGAGACAAATTTGAGGCAGAGTGTATAGATAATCTTTTAATGAATTTTGTTTTGAAAGGAATCTGAGAAATGGAGCAGCAGCTGGAGGAGAATGTGGGATCTGGGGAGTTTTTGTTTTATGGCAGACATTATAGAAAGTATGTTTGTTAATGGGATTGATCCAGTAGAGAGAGAACATTTATTGATGTGGAAGAAAGAGGAGTGAAATGGCTTGTAGTTTTGGAAAAGCGGAGCTGTGAAGTCCTGGCAGGTTTGTCCTCTGCCTTGACACTCTCTAAGACACAGAGAAGAGAGAGCAGGAAAATTGAAGTGATGTGAATGGTGACTGTTGCTGCTCTGGCCCCTGGAGAATTAGGTTTTATTTGTCCCAAAGCACCTCAACAGTAACAGCTGACCCTGCTTTTCTTTGCATTCTAAAGATCCAAAGGATAAGGAAAGAAGAAAGTTTCTCCTTCCATCTTTAGTCTTTATTTTCTACCATGAGCATTTTGAATGTTCATGTGAATATAATTGTGAGTGCCTGTGAATATAAATGTGGCTGATACTTGATATTAAGCTATGTTTTGTCAAAGTACATGCCACACCTGTCCCACACAGAAACCCATGGTATGTGGGCAGGACTAAAAGCCACTGTAAATCCCTTCTGTTTCTTCACAGCATTGGGACAGAGTAGTCAGTAAAGAAGTTGCCTGTTTATGCTTCCACTAGTTACAGAGACATTTGAATTTTCTGATTTATTTTACTGAAGCGTCCATTTTTACTTTAAAGCCTTTTATATCTTAGAGGACACATCTTAGCAGGTGAATAAGAGTGGAAAATAATTTCATACTTTTTAATTACTAGGAGAAAGGCTCCTCCGATGATGAAGTCTGACCCACAGCCATAGTCAGCTTTTGAGTCGTATTTATCCAACATGCTAAACACAGGACATCCCAAGATAGGAAATAATGAAGTACCTGGTCAGTTGGGCATTGCTAGAGAGCACTTACTGCCAACCCCAGTTGTTCCTTAAGTTGTGATTGTGTGGCCAGATAGTCTTACTCTACGTTCTGTGTCTGTCTTTGCAGAAGGAGTAAAAGTCCTAAGTATTCACACAGATTTGTTTTGTGATATGCGATCCAAAGGAGGCTTCTAAATTATTTTCAGAATTGCTCTACCATTACCTTTTCACCCTAAGTGAGTCTGGAATGCATCCAGCAAAACAACTTCGGCATGTTCATGCCTTTCAGAATGAATCATCTTCCTTCCCTTTAGTGAGAGGAGGGCTCTGTTGATTGTTTCTGGCAGAATTTCCGCAAATGTTCTATTTTTCTTAAATCTTCCACTGTTTCACTTGAGCTGAACCTGGGGGTGCCTGATGTTCCTGAAGGAGACCTCTGAATCTCCCAACTCACAGTCACTTATATTGAAAGACTAGCCAGTTTTGATTCTCTGGGAAGATGTCAGGCATCTTTTTTGAAGAAGTTGCTTCCATTATAGGAAGTCACAGATGGTGGGCAAAAGACTGTATAAGAATACTGTGCTAAAGCCTGGGGAAAGTTGAAGGTTTGTTCTTGCTTACTGAGCATAATCCTCTTTACCTGACTGTGTAATGGAGAGTACTATTATCAGAATGTTGAGGTGGATTCTGGGACATCCTTTGATCTCTTTGAAATTCAAAATTTGTTCCAACTAGCCTGAACTTTTTATTTTTATATTTCACAGTATCCAGACATGAGTCAAGAATCTGATTCTCCATTTGTTTTCATCTGCACAAATCCCCAGGAAATGATTGTGAAGTTTCCTATTAAAGGAAGTCCAAAAATCTGTAAGTCACAAGCTTTGATGGTCTAATTTTTTTCTTTTTGTCTTGAATCTCACTTGTTTAACTTAAAAATTTTTTTCTCTTTTTATCCTGTTCTATGTCATCTCAAATATTTGGAGGATTAGTAAAATTCTACTTATCATATACCTGAAACTAACACAACATTGTTAATCAACTATACTTCAATAAAAAAATTCTATTTATCAATAACTTTAATGTTAACTACAGTATAGCCTTTCCAAAATATACCTCGATCCACAATTATTGGTATATGAGTGAATCACTCTAAACTTCCATTTAGGACCCCATTACCTTTAAAATCCTATTTGTCAGCCAAGAGTCCGTTTGCCCCACTGTACTGTTCTTATTAAAGGAAGTATTAAGCCAGTGCCAGTGGCAACATTGTCATTTATCCATTGTTCCTCAGTATTCAATCTGAGAATAAGACTTAACTTTTTAAGTGTCTATTTTTGAATGTCTATTTTGGAGGTACCACTTCCCACTATTCCCTTGATTACTGCTTCCTAGAGCTCTGCTCTAGCCCTCTTGCTTTTCATCCTCTTTTTGAAATCTCCTGATGGTTTTCTTTTCTGTAATGTTTGCTCTTATGTGTTTGTGATTATAGTACCCTCTGCATATTCACTTCTTAGGAGTGCTTGTGACTTGATTCTTTCAACTTCCAGCTCTTCTTCAACTCCCAACTCCTCTTCCTCTGTCTAGTGCTACAGCAGCCTCTTTTATTTCCAAGGAATCTCAAGAAACATATAGTGGTGTCCTCTTTGCCTAACTTCCCATTTTTTTAAAAAATAAATTTATTTATTTTGCGCTGTGCTGGGTCTTCATTGCTGTGCGCGGGCTTTCTCTAGTTGTAGCCAGCGGTGGCTACTTTTTGTTACGGTGCACAAGCTTCTCATTGCGGTGGCTTCTCCTGTTGTAGAGCATGGGCTCTAGGCGCGTGGGCTTCAGTAGTCGTGGCTCGCGGGCTCTAGAGCGCAGGCTCAGTAGCTGTGGCACATGGGTTTAGTTGCTCCGCGGCATATGAGATCTTCCCGGACCAGGGATTGAACCTGTGTCCCCTGCATTGGCGGGAAGATTCTTAACCACTGTGCCACCAGGGCAGTCCCTAACTTCATTTTAAAAACAACATCAGCGGAGGAGCTTCAAGATGGCGGAAGAGTAAAACGTGGAGATCACCTCCCCACAAATACATCAGAAATACACCTACACATGGAACAACTCCTACAGAACACCCACTGAATGCTGGCAGAAGACCTCAGACCTCCCAAAAGGCAAGAAACTCCCCACGTATCTGGGTAGGGCAAAAGAAAAAAGAAAAAACAGACAAAAGAATAGGGACGAGACCTGCACCAGTGGGAGGGAGCTGTGAAGGAGGAAAGATTTCCACACACTAGGAAGCCCCTTCGCGGGCAGAGACTGTGGGTGGCGGAGGCGGGTAGCTTCGGAGCCACGGAGAAGAGCGCAGCAACAGGGGTGCAGCAGGGAAAGCAGAGATTCCCGCACAGAGGATCGGTGCCGACCGGCACTCACCAGCCCAGAGAGGCTTGTCTGCTCACCCGCCGGGACGGGCGGGGCTGGGAGCTGAGGCTCGGGCTTTGGAGGTCAGATCCCAGGGCGAGGACTGGGGTTGGCTGCGTGAACACAGCTTGAAGGGGCCTAGTGCACTGCGGCTAGTCGGGAGGGACTCCGGGAAAAAGTCTGGAGCTGCTGAAGAGACAAGAGACTTTTTCTTGCCTCTTTGTTTCCTGGTGCGCGATGAGAGGGGATTAAGAGCGCTGCTTAAAGGAGCTCCAGAGACGGGCGCGAGACCCCGGAGACGGGCATGAGACGCTAAGGCTGCTGCTGCAGCCACCAAGAAGCCTGTGTGCAAGCACAGGTCACTATCCACACCTCCCCTCCCAGGAGCCTGTGCAGCCCGCCACTGCCAGGGTCCCGTGATCCAGGGACAACTTCCCCGGGAGAACGGCACACCTCACGCTGGTGCAACGTCCCGCCGGCCTCTGCCGCTGCGGGCTTGCCCGGCATTCTGTACCCCTCCCTCCCCCCGGGCCTGAGTGAGCCAGAGCCCCCGAATCAGCTGCTCCTTTAACTTCGTACTGTCTGAGTGAAGAACAGACGCCCTCAGGCGACCTACATGCAGAGGCAGGTCCACATCCAAAGCTGAACCCCAGGAGCTGTGCGAACAAAGAAGAGAAAGGGAAATTTCTCCCAGCAGCTTCAGGAGCAGCGGATTAAATCTCCATAATCAACTTGATGTACCCTGCATCTGGGGAATGCCTGAGTAGACAACGAATCACCCCAAATTGAGGAGGTCGACTTTGGGAGCAACGATATATATATTTTTTTCCCTTTTTCTCTTTTTGTGAGTGTGTATGTGTATGCTTCTGTGTGTGTTTTTGTCTGTATAGCTTTGCTTTTACCATTTGTCCTAGGGTTCTGTCTGTCCGTTTTTTTGGGTTTTTTAGTATAGTTTTTAGCACTTGTTATCATTGGTGGATTTGTTTTTTGGTTTGGTTGCTCTCTTCTTTCTTTCTTTCTTTTTTTCTCCCTTTTATTCTGAGCCGTGTGGATGACAGGCTCTTGGTGCTCCAGCCAGGCATCAGGGCTGTGCCTCTGAGGTGGGAGAGCCAAGTTCAGGACACTGGTCCACAAGAGACCTCCCAGCTCCACGTAATAATATCAAACGGCGAAAATCTCCCAGAGATTTCCATCTCAATGCCAAGACCCAGCTCCACTCAACGACCAGCAAGCTACAGTGCTGGACATCCTATTCCAAAAAACTAGCAAGACAGGAACACAACCCCACCCATTAGCAGAGAGGCTGCCTAAAATCATAATAAGGCCACAGACACCCCAAAACACACCACCAGACGTGGACCTGCCCACCAGAAAGACAAGATCCAGTCTCATCCACCAGAACACAGGCACTAGTCCCTTCCACCAGGAAGCCTACACAACCCACTGAACCAACCTTAGCCACTGGGGACAAACACCAAAAGCAACGGGCACTACGAACCTGCAGCCTGCGAAAAGGAGACCCCAAACACAGTAAGTTAAGCAAAATGAGAAGACAGAGAAACACACAGCAGATGAAGGAGCAAGGCAAAAACCCACCAGACCTAACAAATGAAGAAGAAATAGGCAGTCTACCTGAAAAAGAATTCAGAATAATGATAGTAAAGATGATCCAAAATCTTGGAAACAGAATGGAGAAAATACAAGAAACGTTTAACCAGGAAGGACCTAGAAGAACTAAAGAGCAAACAAACAGTGATGAACAACACAATAAATGAAATTTAAAATTCTCCCGAAGGAATCAATAGCAGAATAACTGAGGCAGAAGAATGGATAAGTGACCTGGAAGATAAAATAGTGGAAATAACTACTGCAGAGCAGAATAAAGAAAAAAGAATGAAAAGAATTGAGGACAGTCTCAGAGACCTCTGTGACAACATTAAATGCACCAACATTCAAAGTATAGAGGTCCCAGAAGAAGAAGAGAAAAAGAAAGGGACTGAGAAAATATTTGAAGAGATTATAGTTGAAAATTTCCCTAATATGGGAAAGGAAATAGTTAATCAAGTCCAGGAAGCACAGAGTCCCATACAGGATAAATCCAAAGAGAAACATGCCAAGACACATATTAATCAAACTCAAAAATTAAATACAAAGAAAAAATATTAAAATCAGCAAGGGAAAAACAACAAATAACATACAAGGGCATCCCCATAAGGTTAACAGCTGATCTTTCAGCAGAAACTCTGCAAGCCAGAAGGGAGTGGCAGGACATATTTAAAGTGATGAAGGAGAAAAGCCTACAACCAAGCTTATTCTGCCCAGCAAGGATCTCATTCAGATTTGATGGAGAAATTAAAACCTTTACAGACAAGCAAAAGCTAAGAGAATTCAGCACCACCAAACCAGCTTTACAACAAATGCTAAAAGAACTTCTCTAGTCAGGAAACACAAGAGAAGGAAAAGACCTACTATAACAAACCCAAAACAATGAAGAAAATGGGAATAGGAACGTACATATCAATGATTACCTTAAATGTAAATGGATTAAATGCTCCAACCAAAAGACATAGACTGGCTGAATGGATCCAAAAACAAGACCCGTATATATGCTGTCTACAAGAGACCCACTTCAGACCTAGGGACACATACAGACTGAAAGTGAGGGGATGGAAAAAGATATTCCATGCAAATGGAAATCAAAAGAAAGCTGGAGTAACAATTCTCATATCAGACAAAATAGACTTTAAAACAAAGACTATTAGAAGAGACAAAGAAGGACACTACATAATGATCAAGGGGTCAATCCAAGAAGAAGATAAAACAATTGTAAATATTTATGCGCCCAACATAGGAGTACCTCAGTACATAAGGCAAATACTGACATCCATAAAAGGGGAAATTGACAGTAACACAATCATAGTAGGGGACTTTAACACCCCACTTTCACAAGTGGACAGATCTTCCAAAATGAAAATAAATAAGGAAACACAAGCTTTAAATGATACATTAAACGAGATGGACTTAATTGATATTTATAGGACATTCCATCCAAAAACAACATAATACACATTCTTCTCAAGTGCTCATGGAACATTCTCCAGGATAGATCGTATCTTGGGTCACAAATCAAGCCTTGGTAAATTTAAGAAAATTGAAATCATATGAAATATCTTTTTGACCATGACGTTATGAGACTAGATATCAATTATAGGAAAAAAGCTGTAAAAAATACAAACACATGGAGGCTAAACAATACACTATTTAATAACCAAGAGATCACTGAAGAAATCAAAGAGGAAATCAAAAAATATCTAGAAACAAATGACAATGAAAACACAATGACCCAAAACCTATGGGATGCAGCAAAAGCAGTTCTAAGAGGGAAGTTTATAGCAATACAATGCTACCTTAAGAAACAAGAAATATCTCAAATAAACAACCTAACCTTACACCTAAAGCAATTAGAGAAAGAAGAAGAAAAAACCCCAAAGTTAGCAAAAGGAAAGAAATCATAAAGATCAGATCAGAAATAAATGAAAAAGAAATGAAGGAAACGATAGCAAAGATCAGTAAAACTAAAAACCGGTTCTTTGAGAAGATAAACAAAATTGATAAACCATTAGCCAGACTCATCAAGAAAAAAAGGGAGAAGACTCAAATCAATAGAATTAGAAATGAAAAAGGAGAAGGAACAACAGACACTGCAGAAATACAAAGGATTATGAGAGATTACTACAAGCAACTCTATGCCAATAAAATGGACAACCTGGAAGAAATGGACACATTCTTAGAAATGCACAACCTTCCGAGACTGAACCAGGAAGAAATAGAAAATATGAACAGGCCAATCACAAGCACTGAAATTGAAACTGTGATTAAAAATCTTCCAACAAACAAAAGCCCAGGACCAGATGGCTTCACAGGCGAATTCTATCAAACATTTAGAGAAGAGCTAACACCTATCCTTCTCAAACTCTTCCAAAATATAGCAGAGGGAGGAACACTCCCAAACTCATTCTACGAGGCCACCATCACCCTGATAGCAAAACCAGACAAGGATGTCACAAAGAAAGAAAACTACAGGCCAATATCACTGATGAACATAGATGCAAAAATCCTCAACAAAATACTAGCAAACAGAATCCAACAGCACATTAAAAGGATCATACACCATGATCAAGTGGGGTTTATCCCGGGAATGCAAGGATTCTTCAATATACGCAAATCAATCAATGTGATACACCATATTAACAAATTATGGAGGTTCCTTAAAAAACAAAAAATAGAACTACCATACAATCCAGCAATCCCACTACTGGGCATATACCCTGAGAAAACCATAATTGAAAAAGAGTCATGTACCAAAGTGTTCATTCCAGCTCTATTTACAATAGCCAGGACATGGAAGCAACCTAAGTGTACATCAACAGATGAATGGATAAAGAAGATGTGGCACATATATACAGTGGAATATTACTCAGCCATAAAAAGAAACGAAATTGAGTTATTTGTAGTTAGGTGGATGGACCTAGAGTCTGTCATACAGACTGAAGTAAGTCAGAAAGAGAAAAAGAAATACCGTATGCTAACACATATATATGGAATCTAAGAGAAAAAAAAAAAGGTCATGAAGAACATAGGGGTAAGATGGGAATAAAGACACAGACCTACTAGAGCATGGACTTGAGGATATGGGGAACGGGAAGGGTAAGCTGTGACAAAGCAAGAGAGTGGCATGGACATATATACACTACGAAACATAAAACAGATAGCTAGTGGGAAGTAGCCACATAGCACAGGGATATCAGCTATGTGGATTATGACCACCTAGAGGGGTGGGATAGGGAGGGTGGGAGGGAGATGCAAAAGGGAGGAGATATGGGGACATATGTATATGTATAACTGATTCACTTTGTTATACAGCAGAAACTAACACACCATTGTAAAGCAATTATACTCCAAGAAAGATGTTTAAAAAAAAAAAACAGCATCAGCAACTCTCCCATTTGCTCATGTCAGTTACTATTTCATGACTCTGTGACATTGCTTTCCCATTGTGTGAACTGGATGCTTCTGAGGCATGCATTGCTGTCAGCTGTGCTCAATACTATGTCACCTTGTTCGTCGTGGACCAACTATTTTATATAAATCTGTTCTGTAAAGAAGTACTTCTCAGACTGTAATGTAAATAAAAGTCACCTAGAGAGCTGTTAAAACACAGATTCCTGTGCCCTTCTCCCAAGTGATACTAATGCTGTTGATTAGCTGACTGCGGTGTGGATAATACTGCTTTTGATCACAAAATGAAATGCTTGGAGTATGAATTTAGATTCATGTATATTCACTGCAAAATTCAGGCAACCCTCATGATTTGTGAAACATATTCCTGAGATTCCTGCAAGTCAGAAAATTTGAACATAAATTGCCCTTCACTTACACAATTTACTTCATACTTTACCCCACCTGTTAGCCAAGTGGCCCTGGAAATTCTTTTTCCTTCTTCTTCACTATTTAGGATTTAAATCTCCCTTTTTCTCTCCGTTTTAGGTTGAGAAATTTTACCTCTTCCTACTCTAGTCCATTCTTACCTTACTGTGGGCACTGATGGCAACACTGGTGGTAGGAGGAAAACGTGGTCAGTCTTCTCTCCCAGACCCACTGCTACTTGATCTTTAGTCCCAGTTACCTTTTCATAGCTTCCTTTCTATCTTGGTTTTCATCTGCTGCTTAAAATCCTGTGAGAAAATGTTTTGTGTAAACAGAGTTTATATATTTCTCTGAAACGTTTTACTTCAGTACTTTCTCCTCCCAGAGACCCACCTGCAGCACACATATGACCTTCATTTTTCTCCACAAGGTTTAATAGGAGGTGGGGAGGGTGATGGTCTTAAGAGAAAGCGTTTCCCCATTCCTTCTGTTGGTTAAAAGCTTTAAAAAGCGAAAATGGGCTGTGTGCTTGTTTTAGGGACAGCAGGGCTGGAGAGAAATTGTGAGACTGCAGCTTCTTCCATGGTAGACCAGACAAGGTGAAACATGGGTCAGAAACAACAGGTAAAGTTAGGGGTTGGTGGTGGTGGGGGTTGGGGGCAGTGGAGAAAGAATAGGTTGACCGATCTCTGTGTCTCAGAAAAAAACTTATATTGAGAGGGAGCCAGCCGACCTGAGGATTTAGTCTGGTGTGAAGTTTCTATTCCCTGTAACTCTTCATTCCTTTGTCCTTCATTCATCCTTACTGTCTTTAAAAACCTTACACTCTGCCAGAACTTCCTTCCCTTAAGCCATAGGGACCACCTCCAGTAGTTTACAGTTGGAAAATTCTTTAATCCCACTTCCATAGGGAAAAATACATACTTGGCTCTTTTTTTTTTTTTTTAAATAAATTTATTTATTTAGGGCTGTGTTGGGTCTCCGTTGCTGCACGCAGGCTTTCTCTACTTGGAGCAAGTGGGGACTAGTCTTTGTTGCGGTGTGTAGGTTTCTCATTGCGGTGGCTTCTCTTGTTGCGGAGCACAGGCTCTAGGCGTACGGGCTTCAGTAGTTGCAGCACGTGGGCTCAGTAGTTGTGGCTCATGGGCTTTAGAGCACAGGCACAGTAGTTGTGGTGCACGGACTCAGTTGCTCCACGACATGTGGGATCTTCCCAGACCAGGGATCACACCCGTGTCCCCTGCATTGGCAGGTGATTCTTAACCACTGCACCACAAGGGAGTTCCTATACTTGGCTCTTAATTTGGAATGCTTCACATTTTCTTCTAGAATATTGTTACATGAAGTGGTTAAGTTCCATGGTATTAATAATATTAATACTCTACTTCAGTTACAGCTCTGTGCCTTAAATATTTTTTTCTTGTGGGATGGCTTAGGAACCTGACCACTTTTCTTTTGTTTTTTTTAATTTTTAATTAATTAATTTATTTATTTATTTTTGGCTGCATTGGGTCTTCGTTGCTGTGTGCGGGCTTTCTCTAGTTGCAGTGAGCAGGGGCTACTCTTCGTTGCAGTGCACGGGCTTCTCATTGCGGTGGCTTCTCTTGTTGTAGAGCATGGGCTCCAGTAGTTGTGGTACGCAGGCTCAGTAGTTGTGGCTCGCAGGCTCTAGAGTGCAGGCTCAGTAGTTGCGGCACACGGGCTTAGTTGCTCCGCAGCATGTGGAATTTTCTCAGACCAGGGCCTGAACCCATGTCCCCTGCATTGGCAGGCAGATTCTTATCCACTGCGCCACCAGGGAAGCCCCTAGCCACTTTTCATAGATTAGTTCTATGGGAAATTTATTCTAAGTTCCAAACTTCTGACTTGCAAATAACTGTCTACAATATAACTCATTTACATGTTGTATCACGTGTATATATTTGCTTTAAATTAAAGGCATATTTTTTTTTATGTTTTTGGACATGTAAACTTGAGCTTGCTTGACCTGAGGATAATTGTGCTTCTTGAAGTTGAAATAATTCAGAAAACAATGTGCAATATGAAATCACTTGGCTGTGTGTCTGCTCAAATTAAGAAATGCAAAAAAGTTAAGTATCGTAGGATATGTAGGTTGAATGCTCAAAGAGATGAAGGTAATTTTTTTACTTTAAATGAACTACATGCTTTATAAACTCATGCAAATTCTGCCTTATATCTTATGCAAAGCATGTGAAAATCCCTATGAGAGTTATATCGATTGATGGCAAATAGTTTTTTCCCTTTTAACTTCTCCTCCATCTGCTGCACATGCATTTGATTTTCTTTTAGGCACCATGATTGAGGATGTGGTTTAACACTGAAATGCTGTATGTACTAAATGTAAAAATATTGGGGAAATACAGAAACTAAGCATTATCTCTCTGCTTTTAAGAGAGTATACTGTATATTACTGTAGTTAACTGTCCAGATCCCAAGTCTTAAAAAAACAGGCTAAACTAGAACTCAGAGTTCAGAGGGCATCCACAATAACTGCTTCTTCATGCAAGGAGCCCCAGTCCCTGGCCTTCATTGCCCAGCTAAACCAACTGCTACTATTGGCAGTCACTATGGTAGATATTAGGGATGCAAAGAAGTTTTTAGTTGTAAGGAGCTCACAGATTGCTGGCACATGTATGGTTTTCTTAGGTTAGTCTAGGGAATGAAAGACTTTCTGAATCCCTGGGAGTACCCTGGAAATCCTTCGTCCTCTGTATCTCCTTCCTCCCATCAGTTTTCCATTTTATGACATCATCATTGAAGCCAGAGATTAATTTGCCTACCATTGAGTGCTCTGCTCCAATGGGTTGATCTTACCTGAGCTGGTCTCATGTGAGGGCTTTCACAGTCAGACTGGAGTTTTATGAAAATTATATTTGGAATATTCTTATCCAGTAAAGCTTTGGGGAGCCTGAAATAAATATAGTTAAAAGTCTTGCCTAGAGTTATCTGGTAAATATGGTAAAGTAAAAGTAAAACTGAGACCATAACTAAGAAACACAACTCCCAAGCCTTAGCATAAATAACACGACTACCGTTAATTTTTCGGAGAACTTTGAACTCATGAAGCACTTTAATGTATATATTTTTAAATAAATTTTATTTATTTATTTATTTTTGTCTGCGTTGGGTCTTCATTGCTGTGCACAGGCTTTCTCTAGTTGCGGCGAGTGGGGGCTACTCTTCGTTGTGGTGTGCAGGCTTCTCATTGTGGTGGCTTCTCTTGCTGTGGAGCACGGGCTCTAGGTGCACGGGCTCAGTAGTTGTGGCACGTGGGCTTAGTAGTTGTGGCTATTGGGCTCTAGAGCACAGGCTCAGTAGTTGTGGCGCACGGGTTTAGTAGCTCCGCAGCATGTGGGATCTTCCTGGACCAGGGCTCGAACCCATGTCCCCTGCATTGGCAGGTGGATTCTTTTTTTTTTTTTTTTTTTTTCAGTACGCGGGCCTCTCACTGTCGTGGCCTCTCCCATTGCGGAGCACAGGCTCCGGACGTGCAGGCTCAGCGGCCGTGGCTTACGGGCCCAGCTGCTCCACGGCATGTGGGATCTTCCCGGACCCGGGCACGAACCGGTGTCCCCTGCATCAGCAGGCGCACTCTCAACCACTGCGCCACCAGGGAAGCCCGGCAGGTGGATTCTTAACCACTGTGTCACCAGAGAAGTCCCTTTGATCTATATTATTTCAATTAATTATTTGATTAAATGATTCAGTATATGTAAAATACTTGGTACAGTGCTTAGTATATAGAAAAACACTTAGCATTAACTATAATCCTCTCAACAACTTTGTAAGTTAGTAGGAATTTTTTCTTCCTTTCATTTTATAGCTGAGTGAACAGGTTTACAGAAATTATATTTTGCTCAGGTCTTTCTACCTCTAGGTTTCCAGCTCTTCTCACTTTATCACATTGCCTCAGAAACAAAGTATTCCAATTTACATTTCATTTTTAGGGCAGAGTATCACAGAGCTGCAAAGGGCCTTCAGTACTGTGTAGTCCATGTTTCCTCATAGCATTGAAAAAGTTGAGGACAAGAGTAACTAGGTGACTTCCTCAAGGTTATACAGATAGGTAGTCTTAGGACCAAAACTGGGACCTGGGTCTTCTAACTTATTCAGTACAGAGAACTAGAAGTCTGTGGTCCTAGATGGAATTCTAAATTGTGTCCTAGCTTGTCCTAAAAAGCTTAATGAGACGCAATACTTCTCTGTACCTCTGGGTACCACCAGCTTTACAATGAGTACTCTTTTATGTTTATCTGATATCTGCTATTTTTGGTTACTTAGTAGTCCCTATAAAGTAAAGGTTTTGAAATTTGTGGTGTCTGCTTTTCTTTGTTTAATTCATTTATTGAGCACCTGCCATTTGGTAGCCTTAGGGATACAACGGCAAACTTGCCTCGTAACAGGGCCCTTTGCCAGGTTGCTGGCACATGTTTGGATTTTCAGCAAGACAGCCTGGGGGATGAAAGAACTCCTAAATCTCTAGGAGACCTCTGTGCTCTAAAGCCCAAATTAAAGTCAACATCATTGTGACTGTTGTGGACATCATTTAGGATATCACTTAGTGATGGTTTCTAAGGAAGCCCAGAGAAGGAAGTAATGTTATTCCAGAGGCAGATGTCGCCCTGGAAAGATGAGGAAGAAGAAAAAAATTAAGAAAACAGGGAAACGTGTTAGATTGAAGTAATTTTTTTCACACTCTCCTTGTGCAGTAGTCCGGACATGTATTCTTACCTTAGTTGGACAAATGAGAATATTGAAGTCCAGAGAGATCTAATGACTTGCCCCAAGTCACTCATCTAGTTGATATCAGACAAAGGAGAACTGGAACCTGGGTTTCCTGGCTTTGTGTCCAGTGCTTTCTCTCTTATACCTGATTACTGCAACAAATGAAAATGACAACATACAAGGGGCAGTGGTTGTGGGTATAGGCCTGTAGTACACCCAGCTGTTTTGTTTTTGTTTGTTTGTTTATTTAGTGCCAAGGCTGAACTAAACTATTTCTGTTTCCAGCATCAGCATCTCTATTGATTTAAATAAGACTTTTTGTGGGAGAAAGCAACCTGCAAGCTCTGTTCTCAGGCCAGGCAGACAGGAACTCTGTTAGTTTTTCTTCATGAGATGGATATTTCCTAAGGCGGCAGCTACCACTGAACCCAACTTTATCCTGGTAGATCTGAGAAGTCAGAGGTCGGAGACCACATCCGTGAAGTACCTCTCATTAGGGTCACCTGGGACAGGAAGGTTGCTTGTTTTCTAACTTTAACACTTAGGCGAGTCATACAGCCTATGACCTTTGCCCTTCTTAACTGGTGATAGGGGCCCATTGTCAGTAAAGCATTCATGTGGATTCTACTCCACTGTTTCAGGTCACTCCCCCTATTAAGTCTGAGGCAGCAAAGGAGTGAGTTGAACTGCTTTTCTCACTGTGAGGGAGGTACATGCATTATGCTCAGCCAGTTAACAGGTCAGAGGAATGGGTTTCCCACTGTGTGAAATGTCTTCCTTTATCATTATGTGTGTATTCTTTAAAAACTTGCCTTAGCATCAGGCACTCTGGAAAATGCAATGTTTCTTTTCTAGTAACTACAAAATTAGAAATATTAACTTCTTAGATTTTTAGGTGAATACTCATTGTGTCTGTGTACGTACGTACATTTGTGTGTCCCTATACAGTGTTCCCATTGCTTCCTCATTCTTACAGAATGAAACTCTGAAGTTTGAAAGTGTCTGAGTCCTGAAGCAAGATAATTGAATGTGACAGAAGCACAGTAACCAGAAGACCTGGGAGGCCATGAAAGATTTGCATTGCAAATATAAAAAATAAATAATGAGGCTTCTTTTTCTCCCTTACAGGGAAACTGGATTCCAAGATCCATCAAGGAGCAAAGAAGGGGTTAATGAAGCAGAATAAAGCTGTCTGACCCAGGAAAAAAGGAACTATACAGCATAGTGGAGTTTTGTGTACTAAAATTGCTATCCACTGGTCCTTTGGAATTGAAGCAGTAGACATCTAAAGGCTTGGCATCAGGCTTGAACCTCTCAGAATTTAAACTCATCAAAATCTGTATATTTTTCTTAAAGAGTGGGATTCTTACTTTATGTAGTGGGTAAAAATCTTTGGATACATTATTTATAAAGACTTATTTTAAAAATTCTAGATCTTTGACATTTTTCTCAGAATGATACAGAAGAAAAAGGAACAAGTTGGAAATTATTTTCCTCTCTGAGGCTTGGATTTGTTTTAGTTAGGAAAATTCTTAACCTAGGTTAACAGTATTTTAAGGGACCACTTGAATTTTAAAGTTTTTTTTTTTTTCAAAGTGATAACCTGGTAGAGTATTAGGATGTTTGAGGAATTGTGTTTAATAGAAACGTGTGATTGGACAGAGAGGTTTTTAATCAACTTTGCTGCTCTAGTCCAACATCTCTTCAAGTGAATAGTATTCAGCTGAGTAACCTTCGCTGGCCGATTTTGGTGGGGGGTGGGGTGGGCGGATAACCTGAAGAGGTGCTGCCACTTTGTTCTTTGGTTTGAGACATTAGGACATAAGAGGATCAGACTGGGATGAGATAGAGCCACCTGCTAAAGCAGCATGAAACCGCCCTGTTTATTTTGTTGGTATTGCAAAAGTATCACTTGGATGGTGAATTAGAAACAAACAAAAATAAAATCCTTTCAGTAAATGCATCCAAATATCCCCAAATGCTGAAACCAAACCCTTTAAGCCATCCATACCCCAAGAAGCTATGAGCTTTGGAAAAATAGGAGGTTGGTTTGAAATGAGATTTTTACTAGTCATTCTGGTCCCACTTAGTGAAGCACTTTTTTTCTGAGGCTGTTCAGAAGAGCTGTCAGAATCTCAGTTGCTGGCATCCTCAGGAAATTCACGGTCTTAAATGTGTATGTTCTGCTTTTTATAAAGCAGCACTACCACACTGGGGAAGTTGGATTCCCTCCAGCAGTTGTGTGCATGACTTAAAAAAGAGAGCGCAAGGGAGAGAAAAAAGTGCCCTGTGTTATGAAAAAGATTAATTTCCCCTTTCTTTAATCCTTCATATTCAGCATTTATTTGCATTGAAATGCCTCCACTCATTATGCATTGATGCTCACTCAACTGTGAACCCTGCTTGTTGCAGAGCTCCGGGCATTGGTTTTGTGGGGGCCTGATCACTCTGGATTCCCAGGCAAAACCCACCCAATTCTTGTTCTAGTGATGAAGGCATGTTGTATTCTTTTTTTTTTTTTTTCTGTTCAACTTCTGTAGAGAAAGTTGGAAAGGACGCCAATGGCAGTTCTTTAGGGGGGAAAAAAGTCTCTCTCTGGCTTTCTGCAGACCCTAGTACTATTAATGAAGCCACACTGGGTTCACTATGCAGTTAATAGTTTACCAAGCAGTAGCAATTTGAATTCTGTGCTGGAATTGTCTGGTTTTCTTAATACCAAAATAAAATTGAAAGATAGGAGGTGAAGAACCTAAGAAGCAAAAAAAAAAAAAAAAAAAAGTTTATCTTTCTGCCTTTTTATTTGCACGACAGACAGCCTGAACACAGAGGAGTATGGATTGATTTTTCCACCTGGATAGATTGTGTGTGCATGCCTAAAGAAAAACATCAGGAGATGCAAGAGTTCAGGTTATGCAACCATTTTGTGTGCCGTGATAAGAAAGTTTACGAGAACTTTACAAGTTTATGGGAAACCCACCTCAGCAACCAAAATATGCAGCTGGAGCCACATGAGTAAAGGCAGAGTAACTTGGAAACTTCTCCTTTTCATGGTTAGACTGTGAAAGACTCTCTTCAGTTCACGTGGTGGTGGTATAAGGTCTCTCTTTTATTTGTGGAGACACCCGGGAGGAAGTGTGGGAGAGACTTGGGGGTAGATGGCCGTCAGTTGCTCAGTGATGAATAGCATAATTTAAAGCCTAGTGGAAAATCTTAGCAGCCCGAGTACAAACTCGCCCAGGAGTAGCCTTTCAGTACTTTACGGCACTTTGCACTGACCCTGTAACTCTGGGACAGCTTGGCCTGAGGGAAGGTCCACATTTCTGAGCTGGTTTACTTCTACAGCCTAAATATCTGTACCCTCCTTTGGATAGTTGGGTTCATTGGCTCTCAATTTGTATAGTGGCTAAAGGATTCAGCGTTTTTGTTTTTCTAGGCAGGACACAGTCTCAATTATATAAGCTCAAAGTAGGATATATATAAAACTCGAGTCTTTCTCTGCCAGGATTTTTAGGAGGCTTTGGCCTTGCAGATAGATGTTTGGAATGGAGTAGGGGTGGGGTGGGGTGGTGTTTGCTTGCTATAGCTAATCTGGAGAAAGAAAACTAGGTGTCCCTTTTTTTCTTTTTAAGCTGGAAGTTTACAGAAACCCGTTTTTTCCTAGGGAGTAGGTATAAAAATTGACTATAAAGATTGCTTTTACAAATAATTACAAAGTTATGGCTTTTTATGAGTTATAACCCTAATCTCTTTCCATTTTAACTACTGTCTCTACTGAAGTCCATTTATGTGGATTTCATTTCGTTTGGTAAGTTTTTTTTTTTTTTTTTTTATGCTTTTACTAGAGCTCCTAGCCAAGATAGAGACAGTATTGGGGTTGTTCTCTTGCCCAGTTAGACAAGGCCAGTAAAAAAGCAAGCATCTATTAAACTAGAAAAATCAGCTAACTTCAGTTTATTAGGCCTCGGAGGGCAGGAAAGAAAGTCCTGTGATGAAGGATTTTTTTTCCTTGAGATTCAAATAGCAAGTGCACATCTGCTGTTCTCAGCTTCTGTGAATGTGTTTGGAGGGAGGTGATCCATATCACAGGCTCCAGCAGCATCAAGGAATCTTGCATGTGGAGGGCTTTCTAATTCTCTCATGCAGAGAAGAAAGAACATAGCCACAGTGCCATCCTCTGACACAAAGAAACTTGTGTAAATGTGTGTCCATTTATGTGTGTGCACATAATGTGGGTTAATTCATGCGGTGAAACCTGGTAGACTGATTAGATTTCTGTTGTGACAATGAAGAGTCTAGAAAGAAAACCTAGTAAATATTGTACCCTGACTTGGGGTCAGGTAGATAAGGTGGGGCAGAGAGGGCAACTGAGAATGTGTAGATGTGTCACAGGAAGGGAGTGAGATGTTGGGACAAGGGGCCAAAAATGTCAATATATGAGATTTGAGGAGCGTCTAGAGCTGTGCTGTCTAATATAGTAGCCACTAGACACATGTGATTATTTAAATTAAGTGAAATTAATATTCATTTCTTCAGTCACAGTACCATATTTCAGGTGTTCACATAACTACATATAACTAGTGACTTCTGAATTGGACAGCTCAAGAATAGCATATTTCCATCATTGCAAAAAGTTCTATCAGACACTGCTTGTTCAGAGCAGGGGTCAGCACACTTTTTCTGTAAAGGACCAGACAGCAACTATTTTAGGCTTTCCAGGCCATATGGTCCCTGTTACAACTATTTAACTCTGCTGTTGCAGTGCAAGTGAAATGAATCCATAGATAATACGTAGGTGAATGAGCATGGCTATGAGCCATAAACTTTTTTTATGGGCGCTGAAATTTGAATTAATATATTAATATAATTTTCACATCACAAAATAGTCTTCTTTTGATTATTTTTCAGCCATCCAAAAATGTAAAAGCCATTCTTATTCTTAGTTCATGGGACATACCAAAACAGGCACTGCACCTGATTTGACCTGTGGGCCATATTTTGCCAAACCCTGGTCTAGAGGAATAAGAAGTCAAAGCTTAAGATTCTTTTACTGTATAGGACATCAATTGCTTGAAAATTTTTAATGGTTCTTCTAGGCTTGAAAAATTTCTGTCTAAAAATTGAAGTTCACTGTAGGAATGTTTGCTTTGTTCCCCATTTTTGCAGTCCAGTCTTTTTCAGTGGTAGAGTCATGCTCTTCAGTAGAAGATGACTACTCAAGTGTTAACCTTTAATTCATACCTAAGTCTCTAAACCCTTCTCTTTGTCTGCCTGCAAGTAGCTGAATCCTCGCTTGTAACATCGTCCAGTACAGATTAGAGATCTTCTGTCACCTGGGGTCAGTTTTGTTCTTGTACGGTCCTAGAACAAGCTGAATATGGGTGGATCAAGGGGAGATTATTTTTCCTAGGCCAGATAGGCTTAGTGTTCATCTTTAGCCATCACCCCCTGACACACACACACACACACACACACACACACACACACACACACACACCTTTTGCATGTGTATTTGGAGATATAAAGGGATTTTATGACCTGGCTGTATCCCCAAGTCACATACTCTCTTGAATGGCACTGTTGAAGGATGCCTCAGGGTAAGGGAAAGGAAAGATAAAAACTGCAGAGCTGGGAATTCCCTGGCGGTTCAGTGGTTAGGACTCTGCACTTCCACTGCAGGGGGCACAGGTTTGATCCCTGGTCAGGAAACTAAGATCACACATGCTGCGCAGCCAAAAAAACCCTGCAGAGCTAAGATGGTCAAGGACATAATTGAGGCTAAGACTTGAGAATTAAGATAAATTTCTTTTCGCAAGGGAAGGGTGTGGACGTTTTAGGGAAGAGGTGGTGAAAAGTATGATAAGTTTCATGAGTGAGAGGTGAGTGGGAGGGTTCACTTAAACAAGGACAGGATGCCTACTAGATAGAGTGCTGGGCAATCAGATGAATAGCAGATAAGATAAAAGTTACAATAGTTGGAATGGTGGGTTGGAAAAGAACCGTAGGACTTTTAGATAATAAAAGGCAACAAGATTTGGTGATATGGGGTGGTGAGGTGAAAAGTTATATTAGAAGGATTAGAAATAGGTACTTTTAGGAGGAAAACTAGTGGTAATCCTACAAAAGAAATTGGAGAACAAAGGATAAAAAATTAGGGGATTGATACTTTGCTGAACCAAGGGATAAAATGGGTGAAACACGATGAGCTGTGCTTGCTCTTCTGTTCTTTGTGGATGTTCACGTTCCGACCCCTTGTGACCCTTTCCTCTCCCCCCGGTTGGACACCTACAGAATTGATGTCTTCCGCATTTAAGGTATGATACTTCCCCAGAGACCTCTCTGCGAGGAAGTCTGGTCCAGCGAGAGTTCTTTCCACGAGGAGAGAGCGTTAGGTTCGAGCTCTCCAATCCAGGTTTCTTCGAGTTTATCTCTGTTTTAACCGGCTCGCCGGGTTTTCCAGCATTCCCAGAGCTCCGAGTCTCTAATCCGGGCCCCGAGTCTCTAATCCGGGCTCCGTGTGACCGCGCGTTCCGAGACCCAGGATTTGGTTCGTCCATCCAGATTCCGGGTTTCCCCTGCGCTCTACCGCTCCAGACGGCACACCAGCCCGAGATCCGGATCCGAGGGCCCGGTAGTCCAGTGTCCGGGTCTTGCGGGCGGCCCTGGTTGTCCCGGATCGCGGCGGCGGCGGCGGCGGCGGCGGCGGAGGGACCCGCGGCCCCGGACACAGCGGCACCGGCGGGCGGGGCGGAGCGGCGCGAGGAGGGGGCGGAGAGCCGGAGACGAGGCGGGGTGGGGTGGGGGGGAGGGGCCGCGGGAACGGATGGCGGCCTGGGCACCGTAGCAGCGGCGGCTCGACGGCCCGGGGCCCGGGCGGGCGGAGGTGGCGGCTCCCGGGACCGGCCGCGCGGTGAGTCCGGAGCTTTGTGTGGAGCCGGGGTTGGGGGAGGAAAGAGGCGGCGGCGCCGAGGGGGCCAGGGGTAGCGGCGCCTGACAGAGGAAGTGGGGGTTGCGAGGCCGGGGCGGAGCGAGGGGGAAGGTGTGTATGGCGCGGGTGGTGGGGGTGTCGTTGCGCGGGTGGGGGAGGGGGCGTCGAGGGGCGCGGGGTGAAGTTCAAAGCGCGGCCAGGGCCGGTTCCGGCTGAGGGTAGGGGTGCCCCAGAGGGGATTAGGGTCTGGCCAGGTTGTGGGGACAGGCCAGAGAGTTTCAAAGGCGAGTCTGGGTATCTTGAGGGGGCCCAGGGCGACTGGAGCTAGTCAGGGAGTTAGGGGGGTTCAGGGCGAGGGTCTGGGAGCAGGACGTGTGCGCAGCCCAGGAGGGGGGAGCAAGGTGGCCGGGAATGTGCAGTAAGTAGGTTGTGGGTGTGTACTCCTTCCAGTCTTCAGGTCACATTTACTCCTGTCCTTTTCTTCAAGATGGAGGGATTCCTGGGCCTGGCCTTAACTGCTATCCTAGTACCCCCGGGAGGGTTTGTGACCCTGTCCTGTTTGGAAAACCCATGCTGCCCTCTTTTCCCTTTATGTGTAATTACGGTTGGATCATCTCTGTGCTTTGCTCAGATTCTCCTTCCTCCCTCTGGGGTTGAGGAGGAGGAGACACATCTGACCAATTAATGTGTGTTTGTGAAACAGGCAGCAGCAAACAGTCATTTCAGGTTCTAGGAATTAGGCTCATACAGGGTGGAGAGATCAGAGCCCTTCAGGGGGAATATTTCTGAACAAATCACAGATGATTAAATTCTCTAAGAAACAGCTTCCAATCTAAATGAGAGTGGGAAAGATGGGGAAGAAAGCCTGTCTGTTTTCAGCCATGTGTCCAGAGTCCTAGGGGTTCAGGAGAGTCCTCAATCCCCTACAGGCCTCTCTTTTCTGTATGAGGCTTTGCTCTGCAGCCTTGAGTTAATTTCACCCCTGCTGCTTTGTCTTGGGGGAGGGAGTGCTGGTTTAGGCTGTTGTGAGGAGATGACTGTTCTGCTGCCACACACAATAGTCGTGTCATTTTATCGGGACTGCTACCCCAGGGCTGAGAACTGCTGCTGCAGAGATAAACCGGTCCCTCTCACCCGCCTATTGTGTACACAGTGAAGGTCATAGGTTCAAGTCTTGTCTGAGAGCTTTGGATATGCTCCATCTCCCAGGCTCCTCAGTGCCATTTTCTTCCTTTTCCAGACTGGGGCTTGCCATTGGAGGAGGCCAGACAGAAAGGCTCTTCTTTTTGAGTGAGGAACAATGCAGAGCTCATTGGCACACATTTTTCAGAAGAATAGGGAATGCCAGCCATGTTGTGCCTGCCTCTTTGGCTAGCCTGTACTAAGTTGAGGAGGAAGAGTGGCTGGGAGGCCCAACCCTGATGTTTGTGTCAGACTTTTAAGGAAGAAGACTCCAAGGGGAGGGTTTTACTCTTGTTTGAGCCAGCATATTTAATCCTTTTTATAGAGATGGGACACACACAAAGATTTTTGTTTACTCGTTTAGGAATACCACTAAAAACCTGTGCAGGGTTAAGATAGGGACTCAAGGACCAAGTACCTTTTTAATGGTGACTTCCTGGTCAGAATAATTGCACGACAAAAAAGCCACAGAATTTGCCTATCTGGGCAAGGGCTGGGGAAACGAAACAACTTTCCTTTTTATCTTCATTTTAATTCAGATGAAAGGAGGTGACTTGTTCATTGTGTAGAAAATCCATGTGTGCTTCTGTGTTAGGGAGAAGTTTGCCAAAGAGATGAACATTAAAAAAAAAATCATTTGAGATCTTGGGAGTTACTAATGAGAGAAGGATGAGAACAAGCTAGAAGGAACCCTGCCCTTGCATTTACCTCATAGAAGTGCCCAAATAGCATTTAGGTACTATTAGTTGGGTAAAGAATTATTGGGGGCTAGAAATGAGGTTTTCCTTTAGGACATTAAAGAAAACTTTTCTTTGAACAGAGATTAGAAATCAAGCTCATTGTGGGAGGACAGTTGTATACAATATACACTGTACACAATAGCCAGCCATTTCCTATAGAGTGTTGTTGAAGAGGAACTTTAGCCTTTGGTTGTGGTAAAGGTCTTTCTGAGGCCCTAAGTCTGACCACGTTGCCTCCCTTTTCTCTTTCAATGAGTTTCTTAAAAATGATGGCTTGCCACTTAGGTGTTGGGCTTTGTTAGGAGGGAACAGGTTGTTCTGACCTTTATGTTTCTTGATGACCGAACTGTCTTAAGGTCTTACTAGAGGTGTTGTCTGTCTTTAGACTGTTTCCAACTATATGTCCTAGGTCTCTGAGTGAAGTCTCAGCTAAACTGAGTCCAAAGCTTTTTGCTCTTGGGCTGTTGGCATTCATTTCTTAATCCTGTCAGGTGACAGTGAAGGCAGAAGCCTCAGATTAAATTTGCCCTGATTAGATTTAGTGGTTTCAGAATTGGGCCCTTGCCACAAGGAGTCTTATAAGTCTTCTGACTGTGACCATATTTCAGAGAGCACTTTGGATATTTTTCCCCCAGCTTCTTGTTAGAAAATGTTTCCTTGTGAGAGGTCTAGATAGCTGGACAGATTATTGCTTATTTTGTGTGAGGATATGGAAGCATAATTTTGGCTCCTGGTAGTAATTATGCTGCAATTAACATATAGCAACTAAATGACTGGAACAGGATAATTTGTTGAGGGGTTTACTGATTGCTCTGTCAAGTGGAAGTGCCACTCCTTACTTATTTGACTCAGAACACTACTGCCTGGGCTCAGCCGTGGAGACTTAATAAGTACAGGAATGATGTGTGGTCTCTAGAAGTTCACACTCTGTTTTCTCTCTCATCACTGCCAGGTACTATAGAACCTTCTAGTGCCACTTTCTCCTGCTCCATAGGTAGCTAAGCAATTGTTATTTCCCTTGTGGAAACTGGTCATGGATGGGAATACTGCCAGACAGATGGGGCCACTCTGAGATGAGGCAGCCTTATGTTGTGCGGCAAATTTTCTTTTAAGCAGCTGAATTCTCTCTTCTGCCTGATTTTTAAATATCAGATTCCTTTAAAAAAAAACAACAACAACCCTGCAAAATACAAAATCATGTAGTGTACTAAATATGCCTTCGTGATATCTCATAAAAGTTGGCAATGACAGACAAAACGAAGAGAGGCGATGCTGATTGGCAGGTTAAGGGCCCACTAAGTGTCAGTGAAGGACTGTTTTCACTAAGGAACAGGTAATTCACCAAAGCACCTGCCTAGCTGGGCATGTGGAATTGGCAGCAGCTGTGCAGTTGCAGAGGGATTATTGAGCAGGTGGTTAAAGAATCACATGCCACAGTGACAAGAAAATACTTGGTCTTCTGTGGTTTAGGTTCAGTTCATATGTGTGAAATTCTTCTTTGTTTCACGTTTCTTAATGCCTGATACTGGTTTGTTAGTGAGATAATAATGGAATAGAGAAAAGAGATTCTTCCTTTTCTCTGTGTTTCTTTTAAATTACTGAGTAGCTTGCCTTAGACATGGTCCTAGACGGCCCTATTATATTTCTGTGAGTTCTGGCTTTATGCCCTATGAATGGGAAGGGAATAATAGTAATTCAGTGTTTCTAGCACTTGTTTATTAGGGGGATAGGGAAGGAGAAAATTCTTTGTTTTTAGGGTAGTGAAAAGGATTTAGCTGCTGGGAGGATACCCAGGTGCAAAGGATGTAATTGACTTTTTGTGTTAAGTCTACCTGACATATCTTACTCAAGACTTTCACATGTGTTTTTATTTTATGAATGTAATTCTCCACATGAAGTTTGCACCTCTTCTGTTGTTCGTTTTATTCCATTTTTAGTTTCTCCCAGCACCTGTATAACTCTTTTTTTTCTGGCTTTGAGATTAACATCACTGTTAGAATCAAGTCATCATCAGAGGGCCAAATCATGCTAAGGAAGTATCTCAACTAAATGTTTATCTTAAAAACAAGTATAGCATTTCCTGTAACTTGGAGGAGGACTTTCTATTTTGAGGTTTTCTGCAAATTCCCAGATTTTCCTTCTAGGTTATCATCATCTTCTGTTAATATCATTTTATTTTTCTTTCACATGATCATGCCACTATAGTAGGCAGTGGCGTAGAGCCTAAAATTTATAAACAAGCAACTTGGTGTTTATTTTGTGACTTCTTTAGTGTCCTCCAGTGATTTTCTGTGTTGGGCTGACAAGCTGTGTGCTTGAAACACACGCAGGCACACACATACACACAATCTAATTGAATTCACAGTGTATTAATTAACAGTTGATTGACAGCAAAGAAGTGACTTTAAATGTTTTGGAATTGAGAAATCCCTTTTCCAAGTGAAGTGAAGGCTCTGATCTGTCAGAGAGATTGAGACAGAGATTTAGGTAGATGGCTGGCTGTCTGGATGGATAGATAGATTGAGTTTTTTGATTGATTTAGGGAAAAGGGAGGCAAACAGTGTGACTGAGGCCAGGGCCAGTGGACCACTACAGAGACAGGGACATTTGCAAGAATCTGTTTAAACCTAGTTTGCAACCTAGCTTTAAGTAGGAGCCTAGCAGTCATTTGTATAATATTCACTTCTGGGAAAAAATATAAACTTCTTTATTTCCCCATATGAAGCCATCGCAGCTATTTGTTTTAAACTGTTCACAAACCACCATGTATTTTCCTAGCATTCTCAGTAGTTTGCTTCCTCATGTTTTTCCCCCTCCCCCATCTCCCATCCACATTCTCTGCTCTGAAGACTTCCCTAGCAGCCTGGAAACACTCTAATTACTGTAGCTATTATAGTCACAACCCAGATCTTCCACCTCCTTCCCACTCACCCCTTTCTATCTTCCTTCCCCCTCCCCTTGCTCTAGCAGCAGGAGTTGAACTGCAGTCTCATGAGCACAGTCAGATCTATGAATGAGCTTTATATCTTGTCAAGGCAGAACTCCAGATCCAACAGGGCTGATTTTTCATGGTTCTCTTGCTGTTTGTTCTTGGATCAGAGTCCCAGAAATAAGAGATGGCAAATACCTATTAGGTCATATCTAATCCATCACTCAGGACCAAACCTGCGATCTTTCTCTTGTCTCTGTGAGAATTTTTTCTTTCTTTCTTTTGCAGGTGAGAGCTGTCTGATGCCAGGCAAGCTCTGAAACTGCCTTCTTTTTATTGTGCTCTCTGGTCATTAGTGTCAGGCCAGCGTTGCTCCCTTGGATTTTTATTCTTATCCCATTTTCAGGATTACTTGCTCCCAGCAAAATCTCCACCCTCTTCAACTTTAGTCCTCTCTTCTTCTTTTTTTTTTTTAAATTAATTAATTAATTTATTTATTTTTGGTTGAGTTGGGTCTTTGTTGCCGTGCGGGGCTTCTCATTGCGGAGCACGGGCTCTAGGCATGCGGGCTTCGGTAGTCGCAGCACGCGGGCTCAGCAGTTGTGGCTCCCGGGCTCTAGAGCGCAGGCTCAGTAGTTGTGGCGCACAGGCTTAGTTGCCCCGCGGCATGTGGGATCCTCCTGGACCAGGGCTCAAACCCGTGTCCCCTGCATAGGCAGGCAGACTCTTAACCACTGTGCCCAGGGAAGCCCCCAGTCCTCTCCTCTTGATTGTTGGCACCACGTTTGTGGGTTCCTTTTGTACCATCAAGTTATCTATGCCAGAAGTTACCACTTTTCAGACCTTTGCCACAAGAGTCAGTGTGGCATTCTCTTAAGGAGTTGCATTTGATGGAGCACAGGACACAAGTCCGAGCAGGTGGTAATTAATAAAATGGCTCAGAAAATATGTGCGAGGTTGTGCCCTTAAGAAAGCCCTGTACTGTATGAACAAATGCTCCTTCTTTCTGTTTGAATTGGGGTACTTCCTATTCTAACCCTTTGTTCTCTTTAGATGGATGAATTTTATTTTTGTGTGGCTTAGTTACAGTTAGTTATTTTCTGATTTAATAGTGTAAAATGTTTATTTGCTAATATAGCTTTTCAAAGCATAGAGGAAAAAGCACAGAATTGCGAGTCATAAAGCCCAGATCCTGATCACTGTTTCGCCTCTGACTAGCCGTGACTTGTGCTAGTCACTCCTATGTTTTCATTTTCCTTATCTGTAAAGTGAGCATATTAGACATGATCATCTCTAAAGGCTCCATATAGTGTTGAATTTTATGCTATCAAGATTATGATGAAAGAATGGGACAAAAATGATTGATGGTTGACATAAGTGGGCAGTTTTTTATTATTGTGTCAGTATTCAGAAGGGCAAATAAGTGCAGCCTTAGTTCCTGGGGGCTTGACTCTCACTCCTCTTTGATATGTTTATAAAGTTTATGCTGTGCCTTTTTTTTAATGAAGTTATCTTCTTTTGGAGAGTCTTGTACCTTCATTCTGCAGGTTCACCAGTTTGTCAAATATACCTTTTTCTAGCCTTCTCAAGCCGTAGGAGTGGGGATCAGAAAGCTGTACAAAAAGAACCTCAGCTTGGGAGAAAGAAATCAAACCTGAAAGGATTTGCCTGATATCATTAAGAAGTAATTTTGTGTATTCAGTCAGTAATCTAAGATCTTTAAATCTCTTATATCTGAAATCTTGAGCCAAGGGACTGATTTTGGAGGTGGGTTGGGCATTTTTCCATTTTTGTCCAGTTAGTGGAAAACCTACTTTGAATTAACTTCTTGGGATTGAATAAGAGTTGCCCACTGTTTTGTTTACAAAATAAAAGTGTTATTTTTAATGATCAAAATGCAAAATCTGGGGCTTCCCTGGTGGCGCAGTGGTTGAGAGTCCGCCTGCCGATGCAGGGGACACGGGTTCGTGCCCCGGTCCGGAAAGATCCCATATGCCGTGGAGCGGCTAGGCCCGTGAGCCATGGCCACTGAGCCTGCGTGTCTGGAGCCTGTGCTCCTCAGTGGGAGAGGCCACAACAGTGAGAGGCCCGCGTACCGCAAAAAAAAAAAAAAAAAAAAAGCAAAATCTGGCAGTTTGAGCAACAAGGGGGATCTCTGAAATACCCCCTAAAAGGGACTGAGCAAATTAAAGTTGATGGGTGACTTTAGGAACTTTGAAATTGGTAGTACAGTTGACCCTTGAACAACACAGCGGTTGGGGCACCCCCCCTCCCCCAGGGAAGTAAAAAATCCTCATATAACTTTACAGTTGGCCTTCCAGTATCCAGGGTTCCAACCAACTGCAGGTTGTGTAGTACTGTAGTACGTATTTATTGAAAAAAATCCAGATATAAGTGGACCTAAATTACAGTTCAAACCCATGTTGTTCAAGGGTTAACTGTGATGTTAGAAAATCTTTGCTTTCAAGCAGTTTAAAGGAATAAAATTGTATAACCTAGTTGTTAATTCCCCAAGTTAGGATTTTTATCAGTATTTTCCAGTTAGTTTTTGGATTTGGAACTTCCAATAGCAGCTGTTTATTGAATGTTAAGAAGATGATGGTCTTTTAGTCTTTCTTTTTGGGGAATGTGTTTAACATGGCAAAATCACATGTTTAATCTACCTTTGAACATTGGAAGAAGCATTCACTCTTCTTAAATTTGTACTTAAAACATCCATCTGTCTGTAATAGAAAAATTCAGTGGGAGGAACTATTGTTTATTTTGGACTCATAAAATGTCCTGGGAGTGTTTTGCTTTATTCCAGCCATCTGTAGCACATTACTAATTTTCAGGTAATCTAAAGGTTATTTTGAGAAGTGTTCCACTTGCATGAGATTTTTTAAAGATTTGTATTAGAAATATAAGTGGCTTTTGTAGATAGATTTTTTTTTTTTTTAAGTGTCAAGTGAAGGGTTTTGAATTGGAAAGTGACCAGTGCCATGCAACCCTTGGAAATCAAACCACACCACGATTGAAATCCAGGTCTGGCAGTTAGGCCACGTTGCCTGCTGGTACTGCACTGCATGCTGATACAACATTGCATGTTGGTACCTGTAGTTTCTTAGGCTGCAGTTCAGTATTTATAGAGTAAGGCAGCAGTGTCTGCTCTGTTCTATGTACAGAGTAAAGCCAGAGGGCTTTTGGTATGTTATCAGAGTGTTCCTAGTAACATTCCTAGGTAAGCACTTTGGGTTTGGTTAAGATGAACTTTTATTCATGTGAGCAGAAGTGAATGTTCAAGAATGTCCGTTGTAAACTTCAGTTACAAATTCTGAGGTTTGGTGTGAAACTCAGCAAGAATGGTATCAGAAATGGAACTATAGAGAAATTGGAATTGTGAGGCTCATGGGGTCTATGAATCTGAAAGGTATAGTGGGAAGGGGGAAATTGTTTTTCTACTTGGTATTTGCTTTTGAATGTACCTCCAGTCCATCATTTCTGAAACTTGCTTACCCTTTTCTCCCCTAAGCATTACAGTTCTTCCAGTTGCCGTGGCACAAGACTTTGGGTTCATATTTGGTTCTTTTTTTCTTCCTTACCACCTCATCTGATCATTCACCAAGTTTGAATCATTCTAGATACTTTATCATTTAGCTTCACCTTTTCACCTGACCTAGTTCAGGCCTTCATCTGTATATTATTGTAGTAACCTCATGGTTAATGCTTCTTTCTGTATTACATACTACATACTACTGCAATATTATTATAGTTTTTATTTATTTATTTAGTGAATACAGACATCCCTTGTCTTACTGTGCTTCGCGGATACTGCGTATTTTACAAATTAAAGGTTTGTGGGAAGCCTGTGTCGAGCAAGTCTATTGGCACCATTTTTCCAGCAACATTTGTTCACTTCATGTCTCTGTGTCACAATATTTCTCTAATTCTTACAGTATTTTAAACTTTTTCATTATTATTATATTTGTTAAGGTGATCTGTGATCAGTGATCTTTGATGTTACTACTGTGACTTGCTGAAGGCTCAGATGATGGTTAGCATTTTAAAATTAAGGTATGTATATTATTTTTTAAGACATAATGCTATTGCACACTTAATAGACTACAGTATATAATAAACATAACTTTTACATACACTGGGAAACCAAAAAATTTGTGTGACTTGCTTTACTGTGATATTTGCTTTATTGTGGTGGTCTGGAACCGAACCTGTAATATCCCCAAGGTATGCCTGTATTTATTGAGCACTTATGTGCCAGGCTAGACATCATCTCTGTCCTTTCTGGACTTACACATCTAGTTGAGGAAACTAGCAATCATTTAATGAATGTATGATTATGAGCTGAAGTGCTTTGAAAGGAAAGAATTTATTTCTAGAAGAATATGTAGCAAGGAATCCCAGTGTAGACTTTTAATTAATTAATGAATTTATTTATTTTTGGCTGTGTTGGATCTTCGTTTCTGTGCGAGGGCTTTCTCTAGTTGTGGTGAGTGGGGGCCACTCTTCATCACGGTGCACAGGCCTCTCACTGTCGCGGCCTCTCTTGTTGCGGAGTACAGGATCCAGATGCACAGGCTCAGTAGTTGTGGCTCACGGACCTTGTTGCTCCGCGGCATGTGGGATCTTCCCAGACCAGGGCTTGAACCCGTGTCCCCTGCATTGGCAGGCAGACTCTCAACCACTGCGCCACCAGGGAAGCCCCCAGTGTAGACTTTTAAAAACACAGTTCTGATTATTTCACTTCTTGCTGAAAACTTTTAAGGACTCCTTACTGCCTATATAGGCCAGCACTCAAGATCCTCTGTGATCTGACCAACCCTGGCCTTCAGTCTTATTTCTTTCTCTTTTTCCAGCCATTCCTTCCACTTACCCTGCATTTTTCAGTCTCAACACCTTAGTTTTTTTCTTTTCTTTTTTGTTGGAATGCCCTTCCCTGCTCCAAGGCATTCAGCTTTAAATCTGACCCTTCCTTTAACCTACCAAAAAATTTCATCTCCCTCCTGAAGACTTTCTTAACTTTCGTCTTCCCACCCGCCTATATCTCCAGAATTGATTTTGTATTCCTCTGTATCTCTTTAACTCTTTGCTGGGATCTCTGTTATAGCACTGTATCACACCTTGACTTTAATCATATATGAATATATTTTTTTCCCTACCTTATTCTAAACTCCTAAGAGACCTGAGTCTCCTGTTTCCCATGGCTTCCACCCCAGTGCTTTGAATATAACTTTATGTGTAATGCTTGCTGAATTGAATTGGAATTTGATTTTTGAAAACAGAAACTTCTTGTGATTTTTTTTTTCAGACCTTCTTTTATGTTAAGGTAACTTGCATTTAACACATTTTATCCCAAACTGAATAACCTAGGAACAAGGCACAGACTGTGAAAGCCTTTAGAAATCCTTCAGACTCAAGGACAAGCATTTGTGCCCTTTAGTGCCTGCAGCAGTACTGTGGTTCCATATATCCTAGCTGATGGAAGACTTGAGGGGAAGGGGAGAGGTAGTACATGGCAGACAGAAGCAATGTAGGTCAGTCACAGGAACCAGACTGATTCTGTTAGAGGAATATAGGCATGGTTGGGCCCTCTGGGTATTGTTGACCTCCAAGAGGTCTTTTTAGTTTTTCTTATTTACTTCCTTCGTTCCATAAATATTTATTGGATTCCTGCTATATGTGAGGTCCTGTCCTAGCTGCTTAGGATCTATCAGTGAACAAAATAGACAAAAAAATCCCAACCCCGTGGATCTTGTCTTTTAACAAAAGGAAATATAAATAAGGATAATAAATAATTATATAGTGTAAAGAGAGTGATAAATAATGTGGGAAAAAATAGAACAGAGTAAGGGAGATTAGGAGTATGGAGGAAGGATAGGTGGGGGAGGTAGGAAGGTTGCAGCTTTTTTTTTTTTTTTTTTTGTGGACGTGCAGGCTCAGCGGCCATGGCTCACGGGCCCAGCTGCTCCGCGACATGTGGGATCTTCCCAGACCAGGGCACAAACCCGTGTCCCCTGCATTGGCAGGCGGACTCTCAACCACTGCGCCACCAGGGAAGCCCTAGGTTGCAGCTTTAAATAAGGTGGTCAGAGTAGACATCTTTGAGAATTGTGGTGGTAGTGTGTTACTGGTTTGTTAGGCACTTCCCCCAGGGTGCTGAATACTCTTCTGCCCAGAAGAGAGATAGAGGCACTGTCTGCAGTTGTTCCAAAGGGTCTAGCTGACAGTGAGGCGGAAAAATGTTCTTTTTTCTTGGCTGCTTCCCTGGCTGGCATTCCTGGAAGTTAATCATGGTGAAAACTGCAGTCATGTCTGGAAGACACCAAGGGTAGAACTGGAGGCCTTGTAGCCAGTTCCCTGAGGAGTGGGATTTACTCTTCTGTTGATTGGCCCTTGGGTGCCTAGAGTAATGGGTGAGTTAGGCCTCTGAGTTTTCTCCTTCCTCAGCGGGAAAAGCCCATTATCATGACCTTCCCTCTTCTAGTGAGACCTCAGCAACTTTGTTTGGGGTAGCTCATTAAAAATAAGTTTTCAGGGACTGTACACTTTGCTCCCAGCCTAAAAATTGAATTTTAAGGTTTGTGGTATTTCAACTTCCTTTCAATGCATAGCTAGCTATGTTCTGGAAGTCTTAGTACCTAATTCATTAGCCTGAGGATGAAGATGTCTTATGATGTCTAGATGCTCTCTTGTTTGACTTGTGTTTTGTAAATTTTCTTATAGTTTCCTTGCTTGCTCTTTACTACTTCATTATTTTTCCTGTTGCCTCTTCCCTTTTTCTTTACTTTAAGCTGATAGGAAACAGAAATCCCTTAGGCCGTTTTGGTAATTGGCTCCAACCTAAAATTCCTGCCTATCATATGAGAGATGTCTTATTTCTGTCCTTGGGTTGTGTAGAATGCAGCTTACGGACATCAAGCTCTCAGCACGTTTGTTATATTGTATGCTATTTGAGGTAGCTGAGAGGTGCAGGATACCTGTACACTCTATTTTTAGTTATTTATATCATCATCTTGTGCAGTTGCAGTGCACAAGGAGACCTATTTGCCATTCTGAAAAAATGTGCTATTTTGATATAAAATTTTAGAATAAAGGTTCTCAATGAACTTGGGGTTGATGCTAAGAAAAATCTGTTAACTTTTAGGCAGATATGGTTGTAATGTTAGGTGAGCCTCTGGGCAGATTTCACATTGCTTTTCTTTGTCAGGATTTGCTGTATATCAGACTTGAAGTCATACTTCCTCACCACATACACTCAAGTGGTACAATAACATATTACCGATATTATGAACTTTAAAACCAGTGTCTGTTAATTCAAGTGTGTGTTGTTTTTTTCCTCTAGTGGTTAAAAGGGTTTCAGTTTAACTGACCAAGTTGTTTGCTTTATTAGTAAAAATGCTTTAACGTTGCTTACTTTGCTAGTGATAATTGCTTTTTTAGTAGTAGTGTTTCTGTGGTTTGTATTAGTAGGCCCTTCCAGTCCTAACAGAGCTAGAAATCCTGGCAGTGTGGATTTCACATGAGTTCCATAACACTACCTGGCAAAGAGGGGAATGCAGGACAGTGTCTGGTAATATTCTTTTTCTTATGGAGCCTTCCTATAAGAAAGAAATTCAGTTTTAACAAGATTACATTGGAGTAGGTAATATAACAGTGACATTTTCTTCCAACAACAAGTCTATAATATATTTTACCTGAATTTGTGATCTGAAGCATTAGATTTGTTTTAAAGTGTTACATAAACATGATGAGTGCCATTTCTGTCATCCTCATATAATTTTTTTCCCTTCTCCTTTCTTGGTAGGCAAAATAATGATACAGTGGTTTAATTCACATCTCAGATACTTGATGGAAGGAAACTAATTGTTGAAATATGGTGCTGCTAGGCTCTGCACTTCATAGGAATGATACAGGTTGCAAGGGATTAAATTTTTATAAGGATCGAAATCCTTACTTAAATAAGAATGTCACAGCCCTAATCACAATAATGTGGCTGAGTTGAAACTGTTAAAGGAGATTGGAGAAGCTGCAGAATTAGGCCAGATAATAATAATGTGGGGTTTATTTACTTATACATAGATTAAATACTTTATTGACAGCAAATGTGAAGATGTGGTTTTGAGTAAGATAAACTACTTCACACAGTTGGCAGTTTTAGATCCCATAAAGCAAAGAAATAACCTGGATTTTGCTTTGAGGAACAAACAAGAATTGATAAACTTTTCTGTAGGTCAACACTATTTAATAGTAATCATAATCTTGATTAAGCTCAACATTCTTCAGGGAGAGCAGGAATAAAATCTATCATATGGGGATTCATTTTTAAGAAATTGAGCTGCAATCAAGTATGTACAGTAGGAAAAGTGGAAAGATTTTAAAAAACAACCCACCAGAAGTTTAAAGACTTAAAAGCCATTTTATTAGAAAGCAAGGGATCAAAAGGACTGTGCAAAACAGATGGTCACTTGGCATAGTCTCAGAGGTTGTGGAGAGGAGAAAAGCATCTTTAAAAAAATTTTTTAAACATTTTCAATCAAGACCAAAGAAGCCCACAAAGTGATGGTGGTTAGTCACACGTGCTGCCTAGAAATTAGGTGAAAGAAGAAAAGATGAATTAGTTAAGCTCTTTGCTCAACTGATGGTAAGAGTTTATGTTTGTTTTTGCTTTTTTAAGAAGACATGTTAAAAATGGAAAGGCAACTAGAAAATTGTAAGACTGCTTGATTATGATGTGAAAGATCCATTCAGGGATGAAGATGTTAGAGAATTTCCACTTCTGTTTTTCCCACTTCCCAAGCAGTTTAAAGCTTCTGGTCAAATGATGATAAATGCTTAACTTTAAAAAAAAATTAGGGCACGAATTAATCTTTTTTAATGCATAGAAAGCACGGTAAAATGTACAGAAGTCCCTAGAGTTATCCCAGAAATGGTAATATTTATTTAGTCTTTCCAATACATTTTTTTCCTAGCTGCCTAGGCTTTTCTTGATCATATCAGTAAATTTGATGAGATTAAACCTATCTACCCAAGAATTGAGAAAGAATTCAAGGATAAACTGTAACTCTTAGTGAAAGTATATCACTTCATGTTTTAAGTGGCATGGTCATTACACTAAGGGACTAGTGTAGATATGTGGTTCTGTCCGTAGAAGGGTTTGGAGGTGGAGGGAATAAAATCTATATTAGAAAATTGAAAAATGTAAATTAAAGATTGAGATGACTTGGTATCATTCATGTCATTTACTGGGGCCAAGGCGATGGGTTAGTTTATATAAGGAGAAGTCACAAATGACAAATCATTGACAGTTGTGTGTGGACAGAGTTGTTACCAGTGGACATTGTTTATTTTTTTTTTTTTTTTTTGCGGTACGCGGACCTCTCACTGTTGTGGCCTCTCCCGTTGTGGAGCACAGGCTCTGGACGGGCAGGCTCAGCGGCCATGGCTCACGGGCCCAGCCGCTCCACGGCATGTGGGATCTTCCTGGACTGGGGCACGAAACCCGTGTCCCCTGCATCGGCAGGCAGACTCCCAACCACTGCACCAGGGAAGCCCTAGGTTTTTTTTTAAAATATTTATTTATTTGGCTGTGCCGGGTCTTAGTTGCGGCATGCGGGATCTTCGTTGCAGCTTGTGGGATCTAGTTCCCTGACAAGGGATCGAACCCAGGCCTCCTGCATTGGGAGCGCAGAGTCTTAACCACTGGGCCAGCAGGGAAGTCCTGACACTGTTCAGTTTTAAAAGACTTTTTGTTAAAGTCAGGCCAAAGGCTATTTAAAAACTTTAGTCTTGGAAAGGGAGAAAATGTTTTGTTGTGCATTAGCAAACTGACTTTCTGACAGTAAACACTTCTGTGTAGGTCCACAGTCTCTTCTCTGCCGTTCTAAAACCCCAAAGTTCTGAAAGCTGAAAGATTTTTTGTAAGGTAGGCACAAACCTGACTTCAGCTAATGAGGCTATTTATAACCTTTTTTGGTGGTTGTTCTATTTCAAGTAAATATTTATTCATTTTGTTTTAAGAATATTAATGAGTTTCTTGTCAGGGTGCTGTTCCAGTTTCTACTGAGAGTATTAAACTGTGTATGGTGTACTAATTATCTCAGCTTTTTATAGGTGAAATAACTGAGGCTCAAATAAGTGCAGTGACTTGCCCAAGATTCTTACACATCTAAGGGGGAATAAAGAGTAGACTTGAGCTTTTGCTACCTCCTCCTTTGTTTTGTTTTGTTTCGTTTCCATTGTACTGTGCTGGTTTCTCATGACTTTACCTCCAGAAACCATCTTGATAAGTTCTTCTAGGTGGAAGGGTTTAAGTAGTGACACTCATTTTATTTGACGTTTTAATAAATGTTTTACAAAAGTGACATATTCAGGTTTTCTCTTGACATTAAGCTCTTTCAAGTACTTAGGTTCCCAAATTGTTCAAGATTATACTTCCGAAATATCTTGGCTGTGTGTGGGGAATGAAAACTAGAAGATGAGCTTCAGTGTGCATAGTAATACATTTAAAAGAGGCAGAAAGTCCAGGGGACTTCCCTGGTGGTGCAGTGGTTAAGAACCTGCTTGCCAATGCAGGGGACACGGGTTCGAGCCCTGGTCTGGGAAGATCCTACATGCCATGGAGCAACTAAGTCCATGCACCACAACTTTTGAGCCTGCACTCTAGAGCCCACGAGCCACAACTACTGAGTCTGCGCACCTAGAACCGGTGCTCTACAACAAGAGAAGCCACCACAATGAGAAGCCCACGCACCGCAATGAAGAGTAACCCCCGCTTGCCGCAACTGGAGAAAGCCTGTGCACAGCAACGAAGACCTAATGCAGCCAAAAAATAAATAAATAAATAAAAGGCAGAAAGTCCAAACCACTTTGTTAGCATGAGTAACTTCTAGCTAACAATTATAGCCCCCAAAGGAGACTAGAAATCTTGGTAAGCTATCCCTCAAAAAATTAGCTCAGTGTGCTGCCAGGGAAATGGTAGGCGTTATTAGGAAGAGAACTAAAGAAAGATAAAAATAAACTTCCCTCTATACAAAACCAAGGTTTGTCTTTGTTTGTGTTACTGTGCATTCTTTGCATCCCTAAGAAATATGGGATGACCAAATGAGATGAAGAACTGGTGACCAAATGAGATGAAAGCTTAAATGAAGACATGTAAAATGAAAAAAAAAATCTTCAGCTTTTAAAGACAGAGGGAGTATTGTCAAACCCTATCAGGCGATGAGAAGAACATATAGACTTGTTCACCAGTTCTTAGGATCCTGTATTGGATAGAGAGCACCTTTTCAAATTAGAAATGAATTTAGCTTAATTATTGGGTTGCTCTTATCAATAGTAAATAAATAAAATTTGTTAACACTAGAGGTAGTAGAAATTTAAAAAAGGGTCTAGGGCTTCCCTGGTGGCGCAGTGGTTGAGAGTCCGCCTGCCGATGCAGGGGACACAGGTTCGTGCCCTGGTCCAGGAAGATCCCACATGCCGCAGAGCGGCTGGGCCCGTGAGCCATGGCAGCTGAGCCTGCGTGTCCGGAGACTGTGCTCCGCAGCGGGAGAGGCCACAGCAGTGAGAGGCCCGCATACCGCAAAAAAAAATAAGGGGTCTAGAAGGTTTTCTTGTGTTTTTTTTAAATTAAAACTTCTTATTTTAAGATAATTGTAGGAGTCTCATGCAGTTGTAAGCATAATACAAAGGAATCCCTTGTACCCTTTACCCAGTTTCCCCAAGTGGTAACGTCATGCAAGTATAGTACAGTGTCACAACCAGATATTGACATTGATACAATCCACCCAGCTTGTTCACATTTCCCCAGTTTTACTTGTACCCATTTATGAGTGTGTATATTTAGTCCTATGCAATTTTATTACCACCAGTCAAGATACAGAACAGTTCCATCACCACCAAGGTACCTCACATTGCCCTTTTATAGCCACACCTGCCTCACTTCTGCTACCCCTCTTCCTATCTCATAAGATTTTTGATAAATTATTAGATTAATATATTTTATAATAACCTGTCAAGGGGATCCAGGAATATTTGGGGGAGTGTATCCTTAACTTTTTATAAAATTATTTTATTTTTTAATTTATTTTTTCAGCATTCCAGTTTACTGTTTTTATTGTAATGGAGTAATGACCCCTTTAAAAATCAGTGTCCATTGATGGACAGGAAATAACTATTACAATGAAACTAAAATATTTGAATGTTACAAATGAAAAATAAAATTAAATATACAGTCTCTGTCTGAATAGGAATTGCTTTATGCTCTCTTAGAACTTTGCATCTATTTCTTTTTAATTAATTATATGGAACTATAATAACCATATAAAGTTATTTTAAAATGTTTTATTTATCAGATTAATACATGTACTTTTTTGTTTTTGTCTTCCCATGAACTTTATATTAAAAATCAAATAGTCGTATGGCTTTTAATGAAAATCAGTAATCCAGTGTTTACCCCTTCCCATCACCAAGTCTCACTCCCACTGGGCACCTGCTTTAAAATTTTCAGTCTTTTTCTTGTATTTACTCCCATATTTCTAAGTAATAAATAATATACACTCTTATTGCCCTCCCCTTCTTAGCAAGTCAAATGTTTGGTTTCATCAGTATCCATTATTTATTGTGTTAAGTAAATATTTATTATTGAACCATTTAGTATACTACTATTATGTTTGTTTGGTTTTTTACATTTTAGTTTGGCTGCATCGGGTCTTAGTTGCGGCACGTGGGATCTTTCATTGCAGCATGCTGGATCTTTTGTTGCGGTGCGCGGGCTTCTCTCTAGTTGTGGCGTGCAGGCTTCTCTCTAGTTCTGGCATGCGGGTTTTCTCTTCTCTAGTTGTGGCGTATGGGTTTTTTCTCTTCTCTAGTGTGGTGCGCAGGCTCCAGGGCACGTGGACTCTGTAGTTTGCGGCATGCAGGCTCTCTAGTTGAGGCGCGTGAGCTCAGTAGTTGTGGCGCACGGGCTTAGTTGCCCCACAGCATGTGGGATCTTAGTTCCCCGACCAGGGATCAAACCCGCGTCCCCTGCACTGGAAGGCGGATTCTTTACCATTGGACCACCAGGGAAGTCCCCTGTTATGTTTTCTTATACAACTTACGTTTTTTTCCAGGATTTAATATCATTAAGTACCTCACTGTTTTTGGTTTGTTGTTATTAATTCTTTCAGACTCTCCAACAGATCTATAAATTTCCTCACAATATAGTCAAACACATGGTAATCCTTAAATGTAGTTCCCTTCCTTCCTTCCTTCCTTCCTTCCATCCTTCCATCCTTCCATCCTTCCTTCCTTCCTTCCTTCCTTCCTTCCTTCCTTCCTTCCTTCCTTCCTTCCTTCCTTCCTTCCTTCCTTCCTTCCTTCCCTCCCTCCCTCCCTCCCTCCCTCCCTCCCTCCCTCCCTTCTTTCCATCCCCCTAACTATCCTGTGGGGATTGATGGCGTGAATCTCTTTTACCATGATCACATAAAATGCTATTTTATGACCAGGACCATGATCCGGTAATACAGTCCTTTTATTCATAGGTGTTTACTGTTTTACCTTTTTTTTAAATATAATGTGCATATGATAAAGTGCATAAAGTACACCAATCTTAAGTGTACAACACAGTTTTTACATGGGTATATAGCCATATAACTACCATCCAGCTCAAGATAATAGAACACTTCCAGCACCCACAAGGTTCCCTCATGCTTCTCTCCGCTCAGTCACCTCCTCCCAGACATGACCACTTTTCTGACTTCTGTCACCTTTGATTCATAGATGTTTAAAATGTGCTAACTGGGCGTTTTAAGTCTGATAGAATGTATCATACATTTAAGTACAAGGCTTCCAAGGGATTGGTTATATCCAGAACTCCTGATTTGTCGGCTAGCCCTATTTTAGGTAGCAGCTATGCATGGATGAGACTGAAGGCTGAGAATACTCCAGAGCAGTTAGGCATTTTTTAAGAAAGGTGGGGACTGGATTGTTTTCTTACTTTTCCCCTAAACTCTTGGTAAATCTGTATCCTTTATCTGTATCTTAGAAGAAAGAGGAATCCACACTCTGTTCTAGTAAGTTTGAAGACTGTTAGGTAATTGAGACAGCTTATAACTAGTGACAAATCAAGCTCAAGTAAGAATGGAGATGAGAAATGGCAGCCTTGGCAGTGTTATGATTCTGCCCATTGAGGAAAGCAGTGTTCATTCACTCATTTATTGACCAGAATATTTATTGAGGGAGCACTGTGACATAAACACTGTTATTAGGATACAATGGTGAGCAAAAGAGATACAGCCCCTTGCCCTCAGGATGCGTGCAGTCCAGTGGAGGAAACAAATGTTAATCAAATCATCACACGCACTGGGAGGTAGGATGTGAGCAGGGAATGTTTGAGGTAAATGCCAAAAGGCAGTAAGGTGGGAATGGGGTGCAGAGGACAGAGTGTGGCCATGAGATGAGGCTGGAGAAGTCAATCTGGCTTAGATATCCTAAGGGATGTGTGTGCGAATTCCACCATTTTTTATGGTTAGTCTAACAGTGTAGATAGTATCTTTTGTTCTTTTGGCCGCCCCACGCAGCATGTGGGATCTTAGTTCCCCGACCAGGGAACAAACCTGTGCACAGTGGAAGCACGGAGCCTTAACCACTGGACTGCCAGGGAAGCCCCTAGATACTATCTTTTGATAGAGAAGTTTTCTTTGTGTGCTTTTTAGAGTTACTATAGGATAGTAGTTAAGTAAGAGACTTAGGAAGGGAGGTGAGGTCTAGAATATAAAAATGAAGGTAATTCCTCATGTTTCCTGAAAAGTGCTTAGGTTTGTTTTGTTTTGTTTTGTTTTAAAATATTTATTTATGTATTTATTTTATTTGGTTGTACTGGGTCTTAGTTGCACCACATGGACTCCTTAGTTTCGGCAGGCAGGCTCCTTAGCTCCAGGGCTCCTTAGTTGTGGCACATGGGCTCCTTAGTTGTGGCATGCGAACTCTTAGTTGCGGCATGCATGTGGGATCTAGTTCCCTGACAAGGGATCGAACCTGGGCCCCCGGCATTGGGAGCGCAGAGTCTTATCCACTGTGCCCCCAGGGAAGTCCCTGCTTAGGTTTTTTCCTTTCCCCCATTCCTATGAACTTGACCCATATTATTCCCTGTTTTAGAGGTGAGAAAAGCTCTGCCACAACCGTTCTGTGTGGAGGGCCAATTTCTTAGATCTCCTGATTCCTAAGCTAACTCCACTATTCACTTTTTTCTTGAGAATCTGACATCACCTCTTTCTCTTTAGTACAGAATGTTTACCTCTGGGGAAAAGAACTAAATTATAAAGGGCTACATAGCCCTTTAGTTTTTAGGGGAGAGGGGATGGTAGAGCTTTATTGTTTACTTTAGATGATCTTTGCCTTCTGCTTATACATAGGCCTTGGTAAGGGTTTTCTCTGTGAACCAGTTCCACCAATGAATCCCTATAAGGTTGGGACTGAATTATTTACATGTTTAGTATGCTGTTTAGCCTATTGTGAGATGTATGCTGGCACAGAGCAGTACTGACAAACACCAAGGCTCTAAACCTGAGCCCTGTTGAATAATTATGTCTAGTGGAAGTGTCATTTGCTTATGTGAAATGAAACAGGTCAAGCCTCATAATCTTACTCTGAGAATAGCAGCCTGTGAGGACCATAAAACTATTCATGAGGTGCAGGTTATAAACACTGAGGGACTGGAAGATGCTACACTTTTGCTCTTCTGTCCTTAGGTGACACATGGTCAGATGAGCCCTGTTGAATTGGATCCATCTTCTCAAATTGGCACTCTTAGTCTGTCTGTATCTGATCCCCATTGGAGATATAAGCTGAGAGGTATGGTACTTGAGGAGATGACACAGTTCCTTTGTTGCAGTAATTAATGTAATAAATTAAGGAAGAGACCCAAAGGAAAGTTGATTGTTTCTTGTTAGAGCCCCAGTTGGAAATTCAGTTGATTAGTGAGCTCTAATGTGGCAGCTGGAGAGGGAGATGCCTGTTCTTCCAGCTGGGTAAGCTCAGAGTCACCACGGATGGTTTACATGTTGTACTAGCCTCACCTGAGGTTGGCTGAGTATGTGATTTCAGGGTAGCATCTGGAATTCAGGGAAGATGGTATAGTTTGGTTTTCTCTCAACTTTGTTTTATCCCACTGCTTTATTGACAATTCCCTGGGGCATCAAACCCTGTGAACCTCACACAATTTAGTTTTGAAGGCCTGTCAGGGGGGGTCAACAACCTACTGGACTGGAACAGTTGGCAAAAGAGATAGTCCAGATGTTAAAACCATGAGCTTTGAGATTGGTACCTTGGCCCTGAGGGGTTTTTGAAGCAAGATGGAGTCTTTTTGTCAGTCACTATAGTGTAGGATTTTATGAGCCACATCTGAAGGTAGGGGTAGCCTAAATGGAAAACCAGAGTAAGTGAAAACCACTGAGTAATTGAAAGAAGAAAGGATTGCCATTTTCTTTCGTAGAACTCAAATGGATATCAGTACTACCTGTAATTTAATTTGTAAAAATTTTTTTAATATTTATTTTTCCTTTATTTTTAAAATACTTTAGGTCTTTATACAGTGTATAACCATGAAGCAGGCCTCTTTAACTTGAGACCCTAGAACATTGTGAGAATATTTGGGTCATTTTATACTTTTGAGTTGTCATATTTTTCAGATTTGGATCCTCATAATATGCTTAGAACCATGATGGATTCTCCCTCCATTTTATAATAAGAAAATTAATATTTAATGAAGCAACTTGGCTAACATCCTGGCTAGGGTCATTGGAAACCTGAGTCCAGAAATCACATCTCTTTTTTTTTTTTTTTTTTTTTAGAAATCACATCTCTTGATTCTCAGCTCAGTTATCTGTCTTCTACACCATGCTGCCTTCCTAAAATTGAGTGTAGCATATTTTTCTTTGTCCATATAGCTTTCGGTGAGGACTAGCTAGCCAGACGGATCACCCGCACACCCAAATGTGTGTGACCTGTGTGGTCGCAAGCAGAGTGTACTCACTCAAACACAACTGTCACTTGCTCAGACCAAAGCCTGTAAGAAGATTGATCCAAAAACTGTAACAAGAGGGGAGGACAGATAAATTTACACTGGGAGAGCATTGGACAGTTTGCTACTTAGACCAGATTAGCTATAAGTAATTGGCAGTTAAAGAGATCCTTTCTCTTTGATGCCCTGTAGGATGGATACAGAGCTCTATCTGGGCAGAAGGAGAAGTATTCTTCATATTGTGTTTGGACATAAGTAGGGTCAGTTGTTGCTTATGTCCTCTGGGCAGGGGCAGAGACCTCGCGTGAAGACGCTTTTTCTCATTCTTAGTCTGGAAGAGAGGCCTTGCTCATTACTGAGGTAGGAAAGTGGTGTAATCTATGGCATATGCCCTAGTAAAAAGCAATTAATGACCTGAAATGTATGATTACAAACCAACCTGTGGGCTGGGAGTCTGAGAGATGGAGTTGGGTTCCAGAGAGGAAACTGGAATTTGAACTTTCATTGTTATAGATACAGGGTATGAGGAGTGATTGTCATGGCCTATCTTGGTCCCTTAGCTATATCCACGCAGAGAAGAGTTCTTAGTGATCAGGTGCAGAACAAAGCAGAAATGGCACTGGCAAGTAATTCCAGAGTTTGGTGAATCATGGTCCTAAATAGCGAAGTGTAGTACAATTAGACAGAAGAAGAGAGAAGAAAATATATCCAGAAGCTCCTGCAAGTTGAAAGTACTTTGTGGTCTCTGTAAGTTATTGGTTCTCCTGATTCTGCACTTTCTCTGCCGTGGAAGCAAGAGGTCAGTGCTTTTCATTTCCAGCTACCATGTTAGTTACCCTACCTCCTGGGGTTAAACATCTCTGCCGTGACCTGTCAGAGAATTTGATTATTAGCTGTATAAAGCCAGGGATGTGGTAGGGAGCAGATGGAAAGTGGTCTGGCTGCTGTAGCCAGGCTGATTAAAGAATCCTAGGCAATTTTTCAGTATATCTTTGGAAAGGTACCACCAAAGTTACTATGAAACCTGCTGGGTTTGGTAAACTGAATTTCTGAGAAGTCACCTGGTTGAAAAGTGGTACTTACTTAACTCACTCAGAAATTAGAGGACAGTGGCTCTCTATAGAACATCAGGACCACTAAATATCAGTCCTCAGGATATGTTTTCTTTGTTTGCATCCTGGTCATTCAGAAATTCTGGGTAGTTTTCTAGTAGGGAAAGCACTTTTAAAAAAAATTATTTATTTATTTTTGGCTGCATTGGGTCTTCATTGCTGCACGCGGGCCTTCTCCAGTTGCAGCGAGCAGGGGCTACTTTTCGTTGCGGTGTGCAGGCTTCTCATTGCGGTGGCTTCTCTTGTTGTGGAGCATGGGCTCTAGGTGCGCGGCCTCAGTAGTTGCGGCTCACGGGCTGTAGAGCGCAGGCTCAGTAATTGTGGCGCATGGGCTTAGTTGCTCCACGGCATGTGGGATCTTCCCGGGACCAGGGCTTGAACGTTGGCAGGCGGATCCTTAACCACTGCACCACCAGGGAAGCCCAGGGAATGCACTTTTTGATAGGTACATTAACAGAATTTCAGATTTGAAAAAGACCCTGGGCATGTCCAGACTACTCCCTGTCACACATAGAAGAATTCTGTAATTTGCTTGACAGGTGATTATGGTTTTTCTGGTCACTACTTTCAGTGATAAAGATATGGCTTCATTAAGCATTGTGGGTCATTGTTGGGAATTCCAGGGTATTACATTTTTTCCTGAGTTAAACATCTGTCTTTCTGTAACTTCTACTTACTGGTCCATTTTATATCCTCAGCATCACAGAATAAGTTTCTCTCTTCCACATTGCAACCATCATATATTTGAAGCTAACCAGCCTGTCTCCCTTCAGCTAACTCCTTTCCAGATTAAAGAATACCAGTTTCTAAGACCTTTCCTCTTACGAAATGGCTTTTTGGTGTTTTACTATACTCTAGGATATCCCTCCACTTAATGAATATCTCACTTAAGATGTGGAACTTGAAAATGAGCACAGAGCATCAGATGTTCTTTTCATCTCCAGCTCTCTTTTAAGAAGAAGCACAATTTTAAAAACATGTTAACAGCAATATTTCTTTTTTTTTTTTGCATCTTTATTGGAGTATAATTGCTTTACAATGGTGTGTTAGTTTCTGCTTTATAACAATATTTCTTGCTTACTAGAAAAAACAAAACAATTTGCCATGACATATGGAATTGGGACAAAAGGAATTTGAGGAAGTGTCTTTCCTTACTGATGTTAAGGCTGAACGTTCTAGGTTCAGCATTATTACAAGCATTGATTTTGCCTCCTATCTTTTCCAGGATTATCTGCATTGAGTTTACTCTTAAGATTACAAAAATCATTTGGTATTTCTGTTTACAAGAATTATTCAACTTTATGCTACACTGAACTTATTTTAATGCTTCAGATAGTTTTTAACAAGGTGGATATATATATGTTCTTACATAACTGAAAATCTGTTGTTTTTACACGTGACAAACAACTTGACTCAGTGAAAGACTCTTGAAAAATAACCTTTTCTCTTCAAAATTCTTTGTAGATTTTTCATTCTCTTTTAACATTTAATATTGCAGAGCAGTCTGAGGTTGGCCTAAGTTTTGTCCTTTGTAATTCAAATATTTTGTTAGGATGTCTGCAAGTTTGGCTCTTTTTAAATTGATTTTGCTGAAAAGGTAGTGAACTTTTTCAAGATCTTTTTCAGCTCAAGGTGTTATTCATATATTATGCCTTGATGGGTTGCTTTTTTCCCGTTTGTTCTAGTCTCTTCAGTTTTGCTTTGAGTATTATTAAATACTTTCTCTGTCTTTCAGTTTCCCTCATTGTTTTCTTTTTGCTGTCCTTTGCCTTTGCCTTCTGGAACAGTATCTCAGGTTTTCTTGTAATTTACAGATTCATTTTCCACAGTTTTAGTTCTGTGCTTTTTTGATTTCTGTATGAATTTTAATTGCATTTTTCATTTCCTTGCATCTTCCTTTTTTAAAAAATAAAATCAGATTCTTTTGTCTAAGTTCATATCTTTCCATTTCAGCCTAGTATCTTCTTAATGCTATGTCTTCTTTACTGTCATATTTTGTTTATCCTGCTCCATACGACAGGTCAGCCAGTGCAGAACTGTCAGGAGCTCTCAGTGAGCACAAACACTTTTATGTACTTTATATTCTTGCCTTTATATACCTTTCCAGAGTCTCTCTTCCATTAGCATCCTATTTTCTAGAGGAAGGGTTTTTGTTTATTTGTTTTTTGGAGGAAGATCTTTTGAAAGTTTTATTGAATAAACAAACATGGGATTGCTCTAATGGTTACATTACATACTGATGATAGTGCAGCTCAAGAGGAAAGTGGGTAAGTGTTAGATGAATGTGGGTTATGCTCTAAGCCTCACCACAATTGCAGAGGTGACAAATGATGATGTTGGGAAGAACTATGCTTTAATAATCCTTTGTAGTGCAGATTCAGTTGGCATTCCCATTTCTAGAAATGCCTTTGTCCCTCATAATAGAATTATTTTCAGTATCATGTTCCACTGCCTTATACACTCTCACTTGCTGCTGTATTCCCAGCACCTAGTTTAGTGCCTGGTACTTAGTAGGCAATTAATACACGTTTTTTTGAATGAATTAGTGTATAGTATAGAGAATTCCAAACATTTTACTAAAAATTTCTTCGGAATTCTAGATCATTATCAGAGGTATCATTTCTTTAATTTTTTCAGAGATTATGTTGCCTTTACCTTGTGGGTGGCATTTTTTCATAGTTCTTTTTTTTTTTAATTTATGTATTTATGGCTGCATTGGGTCTTTGTTGCTGCGTGCGGGCTTTCTCTAGTTGTGGTGAGCAGGGGCTACTCCTCATTGCAGTGCGCGGGCTTCTCATTGCGGTGGCTTCTCTTGTTGCCAAGCACGGGCTCTAGGTGCACAGTCTTCAGTAGCTGTTGCACACGGGCTTAGTAGTTGTGGCTCGCAGGTTCTAGAGCACAGGCTTAGTAGTTGTGGCGTATGGGCTTAGTTGCTCCGCGGCATGTGGGATCTTCCCGGACCAGTGCTCGAACCCATGTCCCCTGCGTTGACAGGTGGATTCTTAACCTCTGTGCCACCGGGGGTGCCCCATAGTTCTTATGTCATGTTTTCCCCCACACACAGTTTTTGCTCATCGTTTTATGAAGTAAGATCTATGTGGACTCAACGTCAGCAATGGTTGGTTGTTGGCACTAAGCTCTCTACTTGGGTAAAGGATGTATTTTCTTCTCAGATCTATGGCTAAATGGCAGGTTAATGTGCTGCCATTATTAATGCACTGAATTTCTCTCTTACATCCCAGTTGCTATCAAGCATTCACTTGGTATAAGCTCTGCTCTCCTAGGTGACATCTTCTCTTGAACTGCACCCTGGTTCTTTGACACTGCCTTGAGAGAGCAGGTGGAAAAGTACAATGTGTCTTATCTCTGTTAAGAGATATCTATGGCATTTACCTGTTAGATATTTACTTTGTAGGATTCATTGTGCCACCTCTGTTTTACCCTTTCTGCTCTGTCATCTTATGAGAGTTATTTTCTATATGCATATAGAAAGATGGTAAACGGGAGTGAGCAAGAACAGAAATCTTTGGTTTCATCATAAAGTAATAGCTGGGGGCTTCCCTGGTGGCACAGTGGTTGAGAGTCCGCCTGCCGATGCAGGGGATGCGGGTTCGTGCCCCGGTCCGGGAAGATCCCACATGCCGCGGAGCGGCTGGGCCCGTGAGCCATGGCCGCTGAGCCTGCGCATCCGGAGCCTGTGCTCCACAAAGGGAGAGGCCGCAACAGTGAGAGGCCCGCGTACAGCAAAAAATAAAAACAAAATAAAGTAATAGCTGGATGGTGTATGTTGGCTGCCAGGTTTTCTAGATGGTACACTCCCAAGGAGAGGTATAAATTGCCTTTTTTACCACCCACCCCATGCCACCCCCTTTTTTAGCTGTCTCTGTTCCATGTGGTGAGGCCCTGGTGTTTATCAGTATAGTGCCATCAGTCTTATAGTATTAGAATGTAGAGACTTCTCCCACATTCTAACATGAGGTTTTTTAGTACTGTTCAGTTATTGATAGGGTAATATTTTTTCTCTGTGTGTGTGTGTGTGTGTGTGTGTGTGTCTCTTCCTGGGTATTTTAGTGGGTAGTGAGAAAGACTACATTGAATTCTGCTATTTAGACATAATTTGAAACCTGGAGTTTAATAAGGCTGGCCTAACTGAACTGAAGCTAATTGGTTAAGTTCTCTCTGAGGATTGTCTCCTCTAATTGCAGGTTTTGCCCCTATCTTGATATTGTATTTTTCCCCAGTTCTGTTTGCTTTTCTCTTTTACTTACCCAAAATTAGACACCACCACCCCCAGCAGTAGAATGACGAGGAATCTATATTATTTTTAGTAGGGATAGGCCCTGTTAGTAGAGGGATTTAGCCTTTGCTAGACTATGTTCTGAATCTCTCTGATAGTTCAAGAAGAAGCAAGGAGAAAAGAGGTATGAGTAAAGTTGTGCTAGAGGATGTGCCAGGGCCTGTATTGATTGAGGGAGTATTGCCGCCTGGCAGTGGTAGTAGAAATAAGTCTCTTGGGAATGGGAAACTAACTCTAGAGGATTCCTAGTTAAGACCGCCGAATTTCCGGGCAATTGCAAATACTGTACTCTCCCCTGTGGAGATAGAGTGGGAATTAGCTTTTCCCTTGGTCCAATGTGACTTGGTTAGAAATACAACTGAACCTGTTTGTCTTGTCTATTGTGGTGTGATAGCCACCTAGGAAGGGTCTGTTTTTTGTGGGAGTTTATTTCAGCCTCTTTGCCTGTATTGTTTCCTTTAACAGCTCTTTAAATTTTCTTTTTCCAGCAATGATGTTGTCCACTGGGCATATACTGACCAATGTGGCAGGTCTGAGAACATAGCTGAAGCTGAAAATAGGAAAGCTGGGGGCAAGGAAGAGCCTTGAATCTTGAGGTGGGACGTTGACTCTAAGATGTCCTTGAGCAGTGGAGCCTCCGGAGGGAAAGGAGTGGATGCAAACCCGGTTGAGACATACGACAGTGGGGATGAATGGGACATTGGAGTAGGGAATCTCATCATTGACCTGGACGCCGATCTGGAAAAGGACCAGCAGAAACTGGAAATGTCAGGCTCAAAGGAGGTGGGGATACCAGCTCCCAATGCTGTGGCTACACTACCAGACAACATCAAGTTTGTGACCCCAGTGCCAGGTCCTCAAGGGAAGGAAGGCAAATCAAAATCTAAAAGGAATAAGAGTGGCAAAGACACTAGCAAACCCACTCCAGGGACGTCCCTGTTCACTCCAAGTGAGGGGGCAGCTAGCAAGAAAGAGGTGCAGGGACGCTCAGGAGATGGTGCCAATGCAGGAAGCCTGGTTGCTGCTATTGCTCCCAAGGGCTCAGAGAAGGCGGCTAAGGCATCCCGCAGTGTAGCCGGCTCCAAAAAGGAGAAGGAGAACAGCTCATCTAAGAGCAAGAAGGAGAGAAGCGAAGGAGTGGGGACTTGTTCAGAAAAGGATCCTGGGGTCCTCCAGCCAGTTCCCTTGGGAGGACGTGGTGGTCAGTATGATGGAAGCACAGGGGTGGATCCAGGAGCTGTGGAGCCACTTGGGAGTATAGCTATTGAGCCTGGGGCAGCGCTCAACCCTTTGGGAGCTAAACCGGAGCCAGAGGAAGGGGAGAATGAGTGTCGCCCGCTAAAGAAAGTCAAGTCTGAAAAGGTAAGAGGTGGCCAGATCTGGCTGCCCACTGCCAGTCAGAACTGCCCTGGACTAACCGCCAAATGCTATGTGCACTCTGTGGGAGCCTCATTAGTTTGTGGGTAATGACCAATTACAAGGTCAGAGCAGCTGGTAATGATAACGTGGTTTTGTTCCAAATTAGGGGATTCCCTACAGATTCATTAACAGCAGGCCTGGACATTTTGGAGAAGAGTGTCTGTTGTTGGGGGTAGCTGCCTGGTAGAATGAATTTTCCTTAAGTCAGGAACCTCCAGCCTTGTCCTTGTCCCACCTCAGATACTTGTTACTAGAGGCTGGCATCAACCTTTATATGGTTCCCAGCTTGATTGACATTTCATCCTTAGAGTCATTGGTAAACTTAACAAGTTGATAAGCTTAATAGGCTTTCAATTGAGTGCTGTTTTTAATGGGATAAATGGTGCTGCTGGGTCTCTGGAAGAGAAAAGGGTTAAGTAACTTTCATTACATGATATCTACCAAGTGTTCTGTTGGTGACTGCCAAAGAGCAAAAGGTCACAGTTTGGGGCAGGTAAACAGTGGAGCAGGAGGTACTGAGGTACTTAATCAGGTCTTATGGATTAGCGTAGTGGCTATGAAAGTTTGGCCTTGAAAGAGATTCTTTGGCCACTAAAGTATAGTTCTTGGCTGGGTATCTCCCTCAACTATTGGGAATCAAGGTCTCCTGGTGGTTTAATAGCTGCCAAATGGTGTAATGATACCTTGCCTTCTGCTTGACTTGGAAGGACAGGTGCCTGCAGCCCCACAAGGGGTTCTCCTCCTTTGGCAAGATGATCTTAGTTCATGTCTCAGTAAATGGAGTTTGCAGGCCTAGACCAGAGTGGGTGTGAATCTAGGGTCAGCTCAGGCTGCCTTAAACTTCTGCAGCTTACAATTTCCTGCAAAGCGGCTGGCCTGGTAATGTGCTGTTCACTGGCTCTTGATTTTCCGCTCTGTGTTCTGCTCACCCTATGCTTTCAGCTGATCCCAGCAGATGCAGTATAAATTGATTTCTCTGTAATTGCATCAGCTGCAGGAGGGAATACCTCTTTCCATATGTAAGTGTTAATAGAGGCAGGATGTGTATGTTTGGGTGGTGGTGTCCTCTCAGTGCTAGGTTACGCTTTCTTTGCTGTAGGTGTTTTGGTCCTTGCCTCTGGCACATCTGTGACTCTCAGCAACATCTGGGCTTCCCTGGTAACAGGGCTGTGAATTTTCTTCCACTAATAACACAATGGTTTATTCCCTTTTACCAGTGGCAGCTGCCAGAGAGTCTGCCTATGTTTAGGTGGCAGATGCTACAGTCCACCTCAGCAGAGTCAAGTTCCAGCTGGTTACTGGCATGGTGCATCCTGTGCTGGCTGTGATTTACCATTTTCTCTGGGGTGCAGATGGATAATACTGTTTTAAAGAGGCTTAGGAGTACCAGGAGTTCTTGCTTCTATTCCAGGCCCATTAGACTATTCCCTACATCTGGCTCCAGTAAACTCTTGCCGTATATCCGTGTTCATAATCTTTGTTCTTCCTGTGCTGAAAAGTGGCCACTTCTGAGGGTGGCCTTCAGTTTCCTTTCTGTTTAGAACTCTTGACTCATGTTGCAATCTTCTAAGCCCAGTAGTGGTCTGTGGATGAAAGGATTAATGATGCTTATCTTCATATTGGATTTAAGTCTAAATGTCCTTGAGAGTCTCCAACAGAGAAGCAATGGAACCCTTTTTCTTACAGGTTCAGGGACTGGTTGGGTGGCTGCCCTTCAGATTATAATTGGGCTGAAAGATGCAGTATATTCAGCTAAGAATACACCTTGGTGCCAGGGAGGTTTGCTTCTTAATAATATAGCTGTGTTATATGCCTTGTCACCCCAAAAGACTGAGATTGGGGCAGTGGAATGGGAGAGAAAAGGGAAAGAGACTGTGCTTCTGTTTTTGGAGGAAAGGTAAAATTGCTGAGAAGTACTCTTAGAAGAGGAAATTTGCTGTGCAGTTTGATGTCACTCTAAGCAAGTACCTGCTTTCTCATTTCTTTTCCCTGTTCCCTCAACCCTCTTGAACAGTCTGGTTCTGTGGGGTGCCATTCTAAAGCATTTGGCCATTGAAATAAATAATTATGTAAATAAATATTTGGAAGTTGCTAGGAGATGAAAACACTGTGCAGAGAGACAGCGTTTCTGGAATGGGAGGAGGGAAAGATGCAAAAGGGAACGCAGGCTAGGAATCTCGGAGTGGAGCAGCTTTTGAGAAACAAGGATCCCAGGGTGTTGGACATAAGAGGTGTTTGAGTCGGTGTTTGATGATTAATACTATAACTCATAAGCTAAGTCTTTAAAAACTTCCTTAAGATTTTTGTCTCTGAGATATGGGCTTGCCTATGGCTTAACTGGTTTGGAATGTTTCTTCCATGTGGGGGACAACCAACAGAACCAAAACAACAAAACAGATGTTTTGATATAATCTAGGAATTACATACTCTGAGCTGGAAGCTGTCATGAAGAGGGAAAACTCATAAAATTTGGAAAGTGTCTTAGCTGGAGTCTCCTTACCCATACCCACTCCTGTAACCCCTTGGAAACAAGAGAGAGAAGACAAGTGGAGTTTGTGGTGTAGGACAGAATTGTCACATGTCTCCAACTAGCTAATGAAGGAGATTTGAATATTCTAATTCTCTACCTCAGGACCTCCTCTCTCATCAAGGTGGGTATCTCAGTCTATGGCTGAGCGAATTTCAGTCAGCCAAGAATGCGGATTTCCCTTCATGGGATCCCACTTTTGCTCCACCACACCTCTTTCTGGCAGGCTTCACTGTGCTGTTTCCCAGAGTTCTAGGAGAGACCTAGAGAGTCTTAGCAACTACTGCTGCCCTGAATTGTCATTGAACACTCTTGCCTCATACTTCCTGCCAGCTGAAGAGATGGGGGAGGGAATGTTGAGGAATAAACAAGACAGAGCCTTCCAGCTCCTGTCTGTTCCTTGTCTTTGGTTTGATTGATAGGTTGTTGAGTTAGGGATGGAAGGGGAGGTAGGATGAGGGAGAGTGCCTGTCTGAATGTCCCCAGCTTAGTGCTCACGTTACCACTCTGACAGGCAAGAAAAAAGAATTTACAAACCACAGAAGGCAGTGATCTATCTGTGTTGACTCTGAGTTGGGGCTTAAACCAGGAGTTTAAGGTGAGACTCCTTTTTTTCCAGATCGTATAAAGTAAAGCTCTAGTGGCTAAAGGATCTAGAAGTTTGCAGCCAGAAGCTCTCCTTGTCTCTTCAGCTGCTGCTTTTGATCTTGGAAGGTAGAAACACTGCACTGTGCTTTCCCCATGTTTGTGTCTCAGCTTCTGCTGCTCTCAGAATGCTGCATACACATATTTACCACTTCCCCCATTAGTTTAGGAGACAAAACTAAAGTGTGCTCTTTGCTCTTTCCCCTTCCGATCATGTTTGCTATCATATCCTGTGTTCTAAGAGCATCTTCCTTTGCCCTTGATTTTGTTTCTTGCCCTAGTTTATGCCTTCCATCTCATTTCTCTCGTGTTGCAATCCCTCATTGCTCAACCAAGGTCAGGTCTCTTTTATTCCTTCTGATCCAGGGCTTTCTCTCTTAACACCTTCCTCCTTCACAAGCTGTTCTTTCTCAGCTAGTGATGAAATAGCAGTTAGCCTTGCTTCCTGAAGCCAAATGCCCTCAAGCATTTTCCTTCTTGGAAAAAATTAAAAGAAGTTGATATTTATGTGGGACAGAGATGCATTCTCTAACTACAACGAAGTCTGAGCTTAATTTGTTTTTTCTTCAGCAGCTCTGTTTTCCATCCGGGTGTTGTAATTCAAGGAGGGCCCTGAGAAAGATTATCTTGTCCAATCTCCTCACTTTATAGAAGAGGGAACTGAGACCAGGGAGGTCATGTGACTTACCTAGACTCTCACAGGTAGTCAGTGGCAAAGCCAGGTTTTTGTTTACCAAGTTCTTCTGGCATATTGTTACTCTGGGATTCTTAACAAATCCTTCATTGTTATGAAGGATTCTATTTTCCCACTTAAAGACTACCTCAGAAACATTGGATGTAAATGCCTAGGTGCTCTTAAGACTGCTTTCATTTGTTTTCTATACCGATTTTAATATTGTAGGCACTCAGTAAACAAAGGATCTTTGAGTTTCACTTTCTTTGGTAAGGTGATGATGTTTACAAAGAACAACCATTTATAGCTGGTGCTGAACCTCCCCTCTTATACATACAGACGGAAAGTTACTTTTTAAACTGCTACTTTGAGTTTGACTTCTTGAGAGAGTGTGTGTGTTCTGGAGTATTGCATTCAGTCAAATTTTCATTGTAATCATTGAGGCATTGCCAGTTCCCTCTTTATTTGGCAATTGCAGATATGAAAAAAAAAAAACCCTGCCCTTGTGCTTCTTGGATATATCACTAACAGGCAGACCGTAAATGTATTGTGGATATTAACTGTTTTGTAAGGAGATGATACTGTTAGATACCATTGTCATCTTTCATTCATTCTGTATATTAACTGAGTGCATTTTATATTCCGGGTATTGTGCTTAGTACTGGGTGTGCACTGGTGAACAGAACAGAGATGGTTGCTGCTCTTTGCTTACAGTTTACCATCTAGAGCAGAGTTCCTGAAATTGTGGTCCATAAAACCATGTGCATCATATCATCTGAATGTCAGAAATGCAGAGTCTTAGACCTTACCCCAGATCTGCTAAATAAGTTTTAGGGGTAGGGGCCCAGAAATCTGTACTTCCAGAAGACTCTCCAGATAATTGCTATATACTTTAATGTTTGTGAACTTTCTTTAACCATCATTAAGGGTGGACACTTCATAAGTTGGGCATTGGGAGCCACTTCCAACCTAAAACACCAGTCTTGTAAACTTAAACTGCACATGAGCTCTTATGCATAACTTAGTGATTAAGAGTATAAAGTCTGGAGCCAAACTACCGGGGTTTGTATCCCAGCTTTGACACTTATTAACTGAGTGATATTGAACAAATTACTTAACTGAGCTACCTCAGTTTTCTCATCTGCAAAATGAAGAAACAATAGTTCCTTAATAGGATTTTTGTGAAATTCAATTAGTTAATTCATATAAAACACTTAGAACGGTGTTTGGCACATACGGAGCATTTAGTAAATATTACAAAAGAAGAATAACATGATTTGAGTTGAAATATGTCTCAGTTTGCTGTAGGCAATAATGGGCTGAAATATAACAACATACCACCTATATCGGAAGCCCAGTATGAATAGATAAGCATGTTGGCTAAGACGTGCAGCACTGTTCTCAGGAGAAGTCCCAAACCTGGATTGGGAAGCTTGAATGCTGGTAATGTGTTCTAAAGGCCCTGATATTTATAGTGGGGTTTGATGAGGTAGAAACCAGAAATTGGCTTCAAAGGATATTGAAGTGGCCTGTTGAATTTCAGATTTCATATGAATTGAGTTTCCTTTTTGGCCATATCCCTGGTATGGGGTTGAGTATGTTGGATAGATATTACTGTGGGTTTGCCAGCAGGTGCAATCTCATGTATGCTGGAAGAGCACTAAATGTTTCTGTTTCTGCACAAGAGTACATGGAAAATCTAAGTCCTAGTCCTTAATCTTCCTCCCCCAGCGTGAACTTGTATTTTTGCCATTTGTGTATAAGAGCTTTTACCAACAGAGCTCATCCAGGGAGGCAGCAGGGCTTGGGCTTTCAGGCTGGAGATGGCAGTAACATGCACAGCTGAGATCTTGCCACTGCTGGCTGTCTGAGCCCTCCTCTCTGTGGTTTTCACTCTTCAGGCCATGCTTGAGTAACCCGCCTCCAGAGCTGCTGACAGGGCTGTGTTCAGAGGCCTTGGAAATTACACTGTTCATTTCCTTATCATCCCCTGACCTGCAGTGCAGAGCCTTCTGGTGCAGGAACAAGGCAGAAAAAAATCCAGACGGCTCCCAGCCAGCATGTGTCAAGGGCTACAAAGAAGGAAATTGGACTTGCTCACTTAAAAACGTTGGGGTTAGGCTTTGATTTTTGGTTCCTGCCGAGAGTTATTTGTGTGTGTGCGAATGTTCTATCTCAGTGTATATGTATAGAAATGAGTCTGTGCGTGGCAAAGCTGTAGAGGAGGAGCATCTGAAAGTAGAGAGCAGAGAGGAGATTGCTTTTCTCTTCATTTAATTTCCCAGTTGTGCCATTGGGATGGGCCTGGAAGGATTACCATCAGGAAAGTGCTAGGCCATATTAATATTTTAAAGTATATTTCTCTAGGTACAGTTTAGTCACGGTTGAGACCACCCACCCGAGTAAGAAGCTTCCCAGGCTGGCTGAGGAGACATTTTTAACAAATCCTATTCTCTGAAGTTGTTCATCCTAGGTGACATTGACATAGTCAATATTTAAGCTTCCTAAGAAAGTATAGAGTTTGGGTCAGTCTTCCGTAAGAGGAATAGCTCTTTTGAGATGGAGAATAGTATGACAAAGGAAAGATAGGGATTCATAGCATTTTGTGATTTTTTACTTATGGAGCAAGTTTCTCTTGTTTTCAGAGCCTGTCCTTGTGTTTTTAGTCTTATGAAACAAGCTACTTCTTTCTTCCTTTGGGCATTTCTCTTGCCTTAGGAGACCCAAAGGAAACACTTTTCAGACTGAAGAAGTAATATGTGCCTGGTAAGGTTCTTGAGCAGAGTTTACAATCATTCTGACCTTAATTTTCCTTTTTCTGGATTTCCACTGCTTTAATGTCATTTGTGACATTGGAGCCCTTGTGAAGTGGGGAAAAAAGAAGTCTTTTAGCTTTCAGAACCTGGAGATGTTTTTAAATCCTAAGTGTCTCTGTTGTTGGAAGTGCTCCGTAGAGAAGTGTTTTTACATGAGAAAGGTGACAGCTAAGGTGAGAGAGAATTACTTCCTTTTACCTTCTTATAAAGCTGTTATCCCTATACCAGCAACATCAGCATAGCATCTGGGAACTTGTTAGAAATTCAAGTATCAGGCCCCATCCCAGGCCCCCAAGTCAGAAACTCTAGGCTTAAGGCCCAGCAATTTATGTTTTACCGTTAACTCTCCCATTGATCATGATACACACTAAAGTTTGAGATCCACTGTTGTAGAGCACATTGTCCTCTTAATAGTGAAGATCAAATTCACCAAAAACTTGAAGGGCTAAAAAGTAACTCTGGACAGTAGGTATGATTTTTTTTTTTTTAATTTCCTGAGTGATGTTCAGATATATCTTTTCTCTTTATGGGCAAACTGACAGGAACCTAAAATTGGAAGCAATCCTAAGGGTTTGGGACTTTGAAAGCAAAAGGGATATTTAACTTTTTTGTGTGTGTGTGTGGTACGTGGGCCTCTCACTGTTGCGGCCTCTCCCGTTGCGGAGCACAGGCTCCGGACGCGCAGGCTCAGCGGCCATGGCTCACGGGCCTAGCCGCTCCGCGGCACGTGGGATCTTCCCAGACCGGGGCACGAACCCGTGTCCCCTGCATCGGCAGACGGACTCTCAACCACTGCGCCACCAGGGAAGCTCCTGAATTATTTTTCTAAGCATTGAAATGGCTATAACATGATTGTTTTAGTAAATGTGCTGCCGAAGCGAGCACAACATGATTGTTTTAGTTCCGAAAGTTTTTTTTTCCTTCTGTTAATCTTTGAAGAGTGCAGACTTTAGCCTTTTGAAAGGATTAGAACTACAGGTAGTCTAAACGGTCAAGAGAAGAATAAGGATTGAGATGCTTCTTTTTGTGAATTTGTCACTAGCTGCAAGAAATAAAAAAGCAGTTCTTAGATTTTTAGGAGGTGGTCAGTTTTCAACTTGAAATATTGTCCACTGGGAGAGTACAATTCAACTGTGTGCCTGTGAAAAATACACTAATTGAGTATTTTCAAATTTGAGACCACTGGGTTCCAGCCTTAGTGGCAAATACTAGCTTGGTTTAAATGAGCCAAACCTTTACATTAAATCCGTTCTTGGCCTTTTTTTTTTGATTGAGGTATAATTGACATAACATTATATTAGTTTTGGGTGCACAACGTAATGATATAATATTTGTATATGTTGCTAAATGATCACTTCAATAAGTCCAGTTAACATCCTCATTGTTACAAAAAAAAATTTTTTTTTCTTGTGATGAGAATTTTCAAGATTTACTTTCCTAGCTACTTTCAAATATGCAGTGCAGTATTATTAAGTGTAGTCACTATGCTTTATGTGATATCCCCATGACTTATTCATTTTGTAACTGGAAATGTACCTTTTGACCTCCTTCACCCATTTCGCCCACCCCCCACCCCCTACCTCAGGCAGCCACCAATCTGTTCTCTATGTCCATGTCCTCAGGATTTTGTTTACTTGTTTTTAGATTCCACAGATAAGTGGAATCATACGGTATTTATCTTTTTCTGTCTGAATTATTTCACTTAGCATAATGCCCATTCATGCAGTCACAAATGGCAAGATTTCATTCTTTTTATGGTCAAATAATATTGCATTGTGTATATGTGTATATATATATATATACACATGCACACCCCACGTTTTCTTTACCCATTTATCCATTGATGGACATTGAGGTTCTTTCCATGTCTTGGCTATTGTAAATAATACTGCAGTGAACTTGGGGGTGCATATGTGGTTTTTTTTTAATATGTCTTTTCAAATCAGTATTTTTGTTTTCTTCAGATAAATACCCAGGAATGGAATTGCTAGGTCATATGGTAGTTCTATTTTAAGTTTTTTGAGGAACCTCCAAACGGTTTTCTATAGTGGCTGCACAATTTACATTCCCACCAACAGTGCACAAGGGCTCCCTTTTCTCCACAACTTTGCCAACACACGTTATTTCTTGTCTTTTTAATAGCCGTTTTAACAGGTGTGAGGTACTATCTCATTGTGGTTTTGATTGGCATTTCTCTGATGATTAGTGATATTGAGCATCTTTTTGTGTACCTGTTGGCCATCTCTTTGTATTCCCTTGGCCTCTGTTTTTGTTTAGTAATGGGTTCTCTTTACTGTAAAAAGTTTTTTGTAAACTGGTACTCCAGCCCACTCAGCTCAGACTTGACATTTCCTATTTGATATGTTTCTTTAGAAGTTAAATACTTAACTCTGCACTGACTGGTACAGAGAGTATTGTAGAAAGGAGGTGTACATATTCATCATATACCAACCAAAGTAGCATGAGGTTAGAGAAATTCTGGATGAAGAGTCTCTTGGCGCTGAGGCTTCTCAAGTGGAGGTGCATGTCAGAATCCCTTCTGGAGCTTCTACAAAGTAAAAGTGCCCTACTGAAGTAAAATCTACAGGGTTGGGGACCCCAAGCATGTACATATTTTTTTTTAAAACTTCAGCAGGTACTTTTAGTGTGCCTCTTGGTTAAAAACCACTGTCGTTGCGGAAAGGACTTTGATTTCACTATACAGCCTCTGGAAATCCCTGTTACTCAGCTAGGGAACATTTAAAGTTCTTGCTTTTTGCCATTTGCAGATGGAGCTGTGCACTGCACGTTAGATATCATGTGATCCTCAGGTGTTTTACAGCATGGTCAAGATCTTCCGCCAGCTTTCCTTTTTCATTGCTCATTGTGTTGGGATCATTTAGGTATAGACATAATGAATCTGACTTCTCATTATCCCCTTAATTAGGAGAACTAATTAATAAATTTTTGATAGTTATAGCCTTTAAGGTAGAGCATCCAGGGCTTCTCTGGTGGCGCAGTGGTTGAGAGTCCACCTGCCGATGCAGGGGACACGGGTTCGTGCCCTGGTCTGGGAAGATCCCACATGCCGCGGAGCGGCTGGGCCCGTGAGCCATGGCTCCGCAACAGGAGAGGCCACAACAGTGAGAGGCCCGCTTATCACAAAAACAAAACAAACAAACAAACAAAAAAAAGTAGAGTATCCATTATCAGTGTTACTGATTCATTTTAAAATTATTGTTTCAGATTTTTTAAAGCAAATTTGAACAAAATTCCTATGACTAGATACGTTTTGCCATATATAGGCAACTTGTGATTTTTTCCTATTTAAATTGGAGGGGAGCAGAAGATAGGTTTAGATAATCTAAATTTATTGCTAATCCAAAAGCAGCTTCTTTTCTCTTTGATTTGTGAATGTATTTCTGTGCTTATGTTGGACAATAGGTGGTCTTAATTTTCCAGAAATCCATGACACTCCAATATAAAATAATGCAGCTATCCAATAAAGACCTGTTCCTGAGCCTTCTTCTGGACATATTCAAATTAAACATGCTGTTTTAAGAAGAGACAGCATCACTTCACAAAAGTAGTAGAGGTTCACTGTCTTTCTTTGCTTTCTTTTTGTAAACACATACTATTTCTTTGAAGTCAGGAAGAAAATTAAATGTTTTTGAGTATAAAGTATTTCCCTACTGGGATTTTAAGTCTCATTATAGTTAGAATGCTAATTGTTATCAGAGATGAACACATACTTGAATATGCTGCAAACTTATAGTTAAAATCATTATGGAATGTCATGTTTGGGGCAAAATTATAATCACATAACGTAAAATTTTCATATAATAAATTTTTTTTTTTAATTCGGCTGCACTGCACGGCATGTGGGATCTTAGTTCCCTGACCAGGGATCGAACCTGAGCCCCCTGCAGTGGAAGCACGGAGTCTTAACCACTGGACCGCCAGTAAAGTCCCCATATAATAAAATTTAAAACATGGTTTTTAGTACTGATAATTGTATTATCTATGCTGTCAAAACTTACAGTAATCTATACTTACATGGATCTTTTTAGGTTTTTGAGTGTGCATATACCATTGCAAAGGAGGAGAAAAAATTGGCAAATGTGGGGAAGAAGTCATCATACAAAGTGACTACACATTTATATACACCATATTAGACTAGATCTTAATTCTATCAGTATGCAGATTCCTAAACATCTGGTAGAGTGTCTGTTTTAGATAAAATATGCCATAAAGCATTTTTCATTTTGCTTATACATATGTTGGAGATTGCCATACTGGCTTCATAAATTCAACATGAACAATTTTTTCTTTAGCATTGAAACAAACCATTATTTCTTCAGTTGCGGTCTCATGTAAAAGCTGGCTTGTGTTTGAGGACTGTATTGATGAAAAATATGTATTTGTAAGCACTAGAATTACCCTAACCCTGGCAAAATGCTTACACTATGAGGAGACACATTGCAATGGATAAGTGAACAGCCAGTTCAAGTCTCCCATCTCTGGCTCCCTCCAGAGTGTATACTCAATGGATGGAATAACTGCTAGGCCCAAACCATTCACATTGTTCTTTGTTTTTTCTTTTTCTTTCTTTTTTTTTTTTTGCCAGTCACATAAAGTTGATTTGGTTATGTTATCTATTTAGTGTACAGAAGTATTTATGACAGAAGAAATCTTGGGGTCCAGAGTCTCTCTATAGTGGAAATTTACGGGTCGATGGATTGAATCCAGCCCAATATAATGATTATTCTTCTGTAGCATTTACTTTTCAGTTCTGACTTTCTTTTCTTTTCTTTTTTTAAATTTATTTATTTATTTATTTATGGCTGCATTGGGTCTCCATTGCTGTGTGCAGGCTTCCTCTAGTTGCGGCGAGTGGGGGCTACTCTTCATTGTGGTGCGCGGACTTCTCATTGTGGTGGCTTCTCTTGTTGTGGAGCACAGGCTCTAGGCATGCTGGCTTCAGTAGTTGTGGCTGGCGGGCTCAGTAGTTGTGGCTCACAGGCTCTAGAGCTCAGGCTCAGTAGTTGTGGCACACGGGGTTAGTTGCTCCGCGGCATGTGGGATCTTCCCGGACCAGGGCTCGAACCCGTGTCCCCTGCATTGGCAGGTGGATTCTTAAGCACTCTGCCACTAGGGAAGTCCCAGTTCTGACTTTCTTGTTCCTCACAATACCACAAATTCCTTCTCTTTAAGTTCCCTTGATCACTGAAGAAATAAAGCCATTTGTATATGCTAACATCATATCTTATCCTTGAGTTAAACAAAAACCATCCTATAGGCAAACTGAAGAACAGAGCTGTTCTCGTCCTACCAACATAAATATCCTTGAGCCTAATCTCTCTTTCTTAGGCCCAGTGCCTTTTGTAACCTCCTTCAGCTACTCTTCATTTTCTGTCCTTTTCTGACTTACACTTAGAATCTATATCATGCTTCTTTAATATCCTGTAGTTGTTTTAATTATTTTTTGTTATTTATGATACTCACTTTTACATTCGTTATTGGTCCAGTCCTAACCGTATGGGATTATATTTCATTATGGAGATTTAGAGAGGGGCTTTTCTTCTCCTCTGCAATTGAAAGTAAGTAACCAGGAAAAAGTATTCATTTTTATATGTTCTACCATGGGTATTCATTACAGTCTGGACACAGCATTGGTTGTATGAAGAAAACCACTGTACTACTGACTACAGGTTTTTACCTGCTGTGAATAGAATACCTTATTTGAAGGCTTGGTGCCAGTGCTATGCTTCTAGCTGTGTGCTGGTGGCAGCTCTTGGCCAGAACATTGCAGTTGGCCTATAGGACTGGAGAGACAGAAGTTTTCATGTTGAAGAGCTAAGTGAAATGTTTCTGGTTGTAGGCCAATGCATCGCTGAGGAAGAAGGAAAGTACAGTTTGCCACTCCCTGGGAAGCAGTTTGGCTAGAGCACAGCTACCGGAAATGGAATTCTAAACTTACTGATTTAGGAAGCTTTGGGGTTTTTTCCCTTAGCCTTTGTGAAATGGAGCTTCTTTTCAAAGCAGGGGAAGGGATGGGATAGAGCAGACTTAAAGGCTCAAAATAATGTCACTTTCCAACTCTTCAGTCAGCCCTTTTAGAACTAAGCAGGTAGGTGTCCTTAGATATCGCACAAAGAGGAAAAACTGTTGTTTAGAAACCAAGTTAGTTAGGGCTGTCTCTGGCTTCTTCTGGATTAGTGACCTGAAGTGGCATTCAATGCAGAGAAAAGTCTGGAAAGGTAGTTGGAAAATAATACTCCAATGACATTTTCATATTTTCAGATTTTTCATTTGTTTTTATTCCCTAGTCACATTTCATCTTCCATTTCATATCTAATAACCAAAAGTAGGAGCAAAGAGGCAGACAAATTCCACTTTAATCCTTCCCATTCCCTTGCCCGCATAGAGCTTTTTTTTTTTTTTTTTTGCGATACCCGGGCCTCTCACTGTTGTGGCCTCTCCTGTTGCGGGGCACAGGCTCTGGACGTGCAGGCTCAGTGGCCATGGCTCACGGGCCCAGCCGCTCCACGGCATGTGGGATCTTCCCGGACCGGGTCACAAACCCGCGTCCCCTGCATCAGCAGGAGGACTCTCAACCACTGCACCACCAGGGAAGCCCCCACATAGAGCTTTGATGCTGGTGAAAGCTTGTTGAAATGAACTGGGAGCAGCCTGAGAGGTATGTTTGGATGATTGTGGCAGTGAGGAAGTAGTGGAGTTGGGCTTTGTGATGGTGGGGTTTGGAATGAGTGCCTAAATATAAACTTTGATGGTTTAGTTTTATTTTTAACAACAACAAATAAATATTAGTACTTTCACTATCACCTGTTTACTTGCTACTGGCAAGAAAAATAGCAAATGGCTGGTTTAATCACCCTTTAGGGATGGTTTTGGGTAGGAATTTGAGATCAGCGTAGTTTAGGACTTGATAGCAAGAGATGATATCTTTGGCCTAAATAATACCTCCCAAGAAACAAACTTTTGAAGGAAACTTAGATTTTATTTATTTATTTATTATTATTTTCTTTTTGGCCAAGCCATGGGGCTTGCGGGAGTTCCCCAACCAGGGATTGAACCCAGACCACGGAAGTGAAAGCACAGAATCCTAATCACTAGACCACCAGGGAACTCCCGGAAACTTAGATTTTAATGTGGTGCTCACTTAGTAAAAATTATCTTTTGTTAAATGTTCTCGTACTGACCTTATCTTAGGAAATGGTTCCTTATCATTGTATTTATCCTGCTTATATTCTTCTACATCTTTCAGAAACATTTCCCAAGTTCAACTTGCAGGCTACTGAATAGTAAATCTAGTAGGAGAGACAGAATGGAATCAAATAATCACATGCATATCAGGGTCACTGTCAGAGAAAATATCCATGAAGAAGTTTGAGTAAATATCTGAAGAATGAGTAGTAGTTAATTTGGAGAAGGGAGTTAAATGAATGAACAACCAAGTGGAAATGTCCCTTACGGTCTGGAGGTTATGAGAGAGAACTGGAAATCTAAAGATATGGGGATTACTAATGTGAACAAATAAATGATAATTGATGCCATAAAGGTGGGTGAGCTACCTAGGGAGAATGTGACCCTTGAATGAGACAAAAAGGAAGGGGCCCAGGATAGATCCCTGAGGAGCACCAAGAATGTAGCTAACTTAGATGGCATACTGGGCAGTGCTTCCCTGTGTAATGGAGAGTGTACAAACCTACAACAGGGAACACATGTCTACAAAATCATTTTTAAATTCTCTGAAAGGGATTATAGAACTTGCTTAGGGGCTTCCCTGGTGGCACAGTGGTTAAGAATCCGCCTGCCAATGCAGGGGACATGGGTTCCAGCCCTGGTCTGGGAAGATCCCACATGCCGTGGAGCAACTAAGCCCGTGTGCCACAACTACTGAGCCTGTGCCCTAGAGCCCGCGAGCCACACCACTGAGCCCGCATGCCACAAAGACTGAAGCCCACGCACCTAGAGCCTGTGCTCCGCAACAAGAGAAGCCACCTCAGTGAGAAACCTGCGCACCGCAACAGAGTAATCCCCGCTCCCTGCAACTAGAGAAAGGCCATGAGCAGTAACGAAGACCCAACGCATCCAAAAATAAAATAAGTAAGTTTCTTTAAAAAAAAAAAGAACTTGATTAGTTCTGTAGTTAGATTTGGTTTACTGGATTGAGTCATCCTTTAAGGAAAAGTTCCTTTCCCATGCTACTTGTGAATAATGAAAGTGATCTTTGCTTTTTACTTTAACCACTTTCCCTATTTTTTCTGCCTTTCACAGCCTCTTCCAAATCATTCTGAACTTCCACAATGGAATTAAAATGTAAGCAAAGACTTTGTAATTAGACCTGTATTTGAACCCCAGCACTGCCACTGAATATATGTGGAATCTTGCAAACTGCCTCTCTGAATCTCATTTTCCTTAAATTGTTATGGATTAAAAACACACTGTAAGTGCATAGTATGTGGTAGTCTAGTAGTTGTAAGCCAGCAGCAAATGTTTGTTCTGTTTTATTTTTTCTTTCTTGCAACCTCTCCTGTTTTTCCCAGGCAGGTGAGTTTTTTCATCTGTGATCATGGTAACAGCAGCTTTTCTGCTAGAGCAAAGGAGTTTTGCATTTCAGTGGTAAAAGCCCTTACTGGAGAGAAAGTAGAAGGAGGGTTTCTGGAGGTTATTCCAGAAGTTTCAACAACAGCATCATTGGCATTTGGGGCTGAGGGCAGCCCAATGTATTGTAGGATGTTTAGCAGTATCTTTGCCTTTACCCACTAGGTGCCAATAGCATTCCCCTCAAGCTGAGACAACCAAAAATGTCTCCAGACATTGCCAGATGTCCCCTAGAGGGCAAAATCCCATTTGAGAACTATTTGCTAAAATACTGTTTCTTGATGTGGGTGTTACACGGCTGTGTTTATATAATTTTATGTTTATGAAAATGCAGTGAGTTGCATAATATATGCAGTTTTCTGTTGTTAATGTTATGTTTCCACACACACACACACACACACACACACACACACACACACACAAATCTTTAATCTTTTTTTTACCAAAGGCAATAGAGAACCAGGCTCTAACCAATAGCTATGTCTAACTATGTCTAGGTTTTCACTCTCTCTTAATCCCTAAAAGGTAGGATGGAATTATGGGGGGAAAGGGGTCTATGGTAGGATGGAAAGGCAAAAAATAGTCTAAAAATTTGGCTTCCAAATGTCTCTTTTCAACTCCTAGTCAATAGGGTGTGGAATTTCAATGTAGGAAAATTTCTGTTACAAGATTTCAGAAATAAGCTTTGGGTGCAGGACAGAGTTGAATTATTAGCAAAACAGGTATCTTCTTTCCCACCTTCTCTTCTGTATTGTGACAGCAAAGGAGAGGGTCACCCGATTTTGGGTCATTTCCACTCTTATGACCTCTTTCTTGATGGCCCATTGAAGTTACTTCTGAAAGTGTTTGCTTTTATCTTTGATATAAAATCTTTCAGTTTTTCTCCACTATGTATGGGTGGGTAAATTGTCCTTCCATATTGGATGATGTTGCCTGCTCCCTGAGAAAACTGTCCCCAGAGAAGTCATTGGATAGGACCTAGGCTGGAAGCAGGAGGTCCAGTAAACCACCTCAGTGTCTTAGGAGGAGTCCAAGAAAAGATCGCGTTTTGAAGTTTGAAAGATCCTGCAAAGAGAGGGCAGGCCTTGGGCCAAGCAGCCTTTGAGGTAGTAACGGGGCTCATAAACGAGAACTGGCATGTGCCCACGGAATTTCTCATCCTGTCTCCACAGTTGGCTGAGGAGGGAAGTGTGTGGAAGGCTCTGTAAGTGGAAGGATTGTTCTTGGCTTTGGCTGTCGTGTGGCTGGAAACAGCAGGGAGGGAGCTTGGACCTGGTCTCTGGAGTCTAGGCATTGCCCTGAGAAGAAGGGTTTTTTCCCCCTTCCATTTCTTGTTGTTAATGTGTTTTTCCCTCCCCTCCCCAACCCCCTTTAGTACTTAACATTTCAAGGTACAGGAAATGGTTGCATATTGAGTGTTTTACAACTCTTCTAACACAGCCTATTAATATTGTTCTGCCAAGACGAAAGCCGGAAGGGATTTAACTAGGTAGAATCAAGGCTCATAACTTTTATGAAAGTACCCCGAGCAAGGTACCCTCGGTTTATTTGGAAGTGTTTAAGTTTTACTGAAATCCCATCATTGCCAGCATGGTTTTTTAAAAAGGATAGACAGCCATGGGGACTTCCCTGGGGGCGCAATGGTTAAGAATCCGCCTGCCAATGCAGGGGACACAGGTTTGATCCCTGGTGTGGGAAGATCCCACATGCCGCGGACAGCTAACCCCGTGCGCCACAACTACTGAGCCTGTGCTCTAGAGCCCGTGTGCTACAACTACTGAGCCTGCACTCTAGAGCCAGCGTGCCGCAACTACTGAGCCCTTGTGCCTAGAGCTGGTGCTCCGCAACAAGAGAAGCCACTGCAATGAGAAGCCCGAGCCCTGCAACAAAGAGTAGCCCCCGCTCGAAGCAACTAGAGAAAGCCTGTGCGCAGCAACGAAAGACCCAACGCAGCCAAAAAAAAAAAGACACCCATGGTGGCTAAACCAAGGAGACCATAAGCCCTGAAGTTGGCAGCAACATGAGCCGTCTGAGGACACAAGGAGAGCGTTGGTATGGGAAAGAAACGTAACTATGTCTCTGGACCCCTGTCCCCTCATTATTTACTGGCCCTGGCAGCTGCCAAAGCTTGCTCAATAGAGTTGTGGGCTGGGGATTGTTTCTTAATCCCTGTAAGGAGTACCAAACCTCAGCTGTGTTATCTAGGCTCTGAGCCTCTGGCACTTGGCTAAGGCACTTGCTGAGGCATCTGGTGACTCTAGACAAAAGCCTATTTTGTCAGTGAGAAGATTTGGGCAAAGTACAAGCATTGTTATCTCTGATGCCCTCAGGGCAAACTGTCTACTTGGCAAGTGGGCGAGTCTTGACCTTGTGAATTACAGCAACCTGTCCACGTGGTTTTAGGTTTCTTTGAGATTATTTTCTACTCCTGAAGTTTCAGCATTCAGACATTGAAATCCACTATTAATGCTTTTTTTTAAAAAAAGTTTTAAATACAAAAGTAATAAGTGCTTTATTTTAAAGAATTTGGAAAACGCAGAAAGGTAAAAGGAAGAAGAGAAAAATCATGTTTAATTCTACCATATTCATTTTCTTAATGGAAGAATTTTTTTTAATATGAAACTGGCTGAGATTATTCGTCAGGGCTGGCTTGTACATGACCTATATACCTCATAAAGCTCAATCCTGTTCCCTTAAGTTTAAGCATCTTTTATTTTACCATTTGAGAACTGACCTGGTCAGGCTCTGCTTGGCTAGATTTTATTACATTTGATGAAATCGCACCCTGGAGTATGAAACTATCTTCTATATTTAAGTTTTTATAACTTGTTTTAAGCCAAGTTTTTATCTTCATCTGTGATTGTCTTTAGAAGTCTGGGTGTTCCTGTTTTAAATTAGTGATGGTGAATGAATGTGTAGGGGGAAATGGTTTTGTTATTTTTAAAGGCTAAATATTGACCTGCTTTCTCAAACCCTTTTTTGGAAAGAGGTGTCTGTGGTATCAGTTAACATAATTTGCTTTCATTGATGAGCATTGTCAATTTTGTCTTTTGACATTTCTTGTTGTATAAAAGAAAAGGGCTGTTTTTCATGGAATCTTGAGACAAACTGAGCTACAGGAACTTTTTCTTTTCCCCTAGAGCAACATTTTAGTTAAGGCAACAGCACAGAAACAAATCCTCCCTTTTTCTCTATATAATTTTCTATCTGGATTTATGTTGACCAGTCTGGAGCTTCTGCTTATTAGATATTTACATAGATATTATAGATTTTTGTTTAACTCTTAAAGGTTTATGGTAAAGAAGATGGAAATCTTGGCTTAGTAGGGAAATTATTTTGGTCTTATTTATTATTCCTTATTAACGTTAAAATGAGACAGGAACTTCAAGACACTGGTGTCTAAAAGTACTCTTTGACATTTGCAGTATTAGGTATAGCCATTCCCCAAAGAGACCTTCATTAATATACCCTAAAGATCTTAGGACAGAAATGGGGAGAGATGCTAGTTGGGCCTGTTTTTATTTATATTATCTGAAAGTGTGCATTCTATACTGGTAGGTTATTATTGTAGATTTTCTTTTCGTTTAACATGGAATCTCTCCATATAATAGGAGAGAGAGAGCTTCCAGTCAAAATAATCACTCTAGCAGCTCTGAGACTAATCTTTGGAACTATCTTTTTACAGTCTTTCAAATTTTGGTTTGAAGAAATCAAATCAGACAGAAATGTAGATCAATGGAACAGGATAGAAAGCCCAGAGATAAACCCACACACCTATGGTCACCTTATCTTTGATAAAGGGGGCAAGAATATACAGTGGAGAAAAGACAGCCTCTTCAGTAATTGGTGCTGGGAAAACTGGACAGGTACATGTAAAAGTATGAGATTAGAACACTCCCTAACACCATACACAAAAATAAGCTCAAAATGGATTAAAGACCTAAATGTAAGGCCAGACACTATCAAACTCTTAGAGGAAAACATAGGCAGAACACTCAATGACATAAATCACAGCAAGATCCTTTTTGACCCACCCTCTAGAGAAATGGAAATTAAAACAAAAATAAACAAATGGGACCTAATGAAACTTAAAAGCTTTTGCACAGCAAAGGAAACCATAAACAAGACGAAAAGACAACCCTCAGACTGGGAGAAAATATTTGCAAATGAAGCAACTGACAAAGGATTAATCTCCAAAATTTACAAGCAGCTCATGCAGCTCAATAACAACAACAAAAAAACAATCCAATCCAAAAATGGGCAGAAGGCCTAAGTAGACATTTCTCCAAAGAAGATATACAGATTGCCAACAAACACATGAAAGAATGCTTAACATCATTAATCATTAGAGAACTGCAAATCAAAACTACAATGAGATATCATCTCACACCAGTCAGAATGGCCATCATCAAAAAATCTAGAAACAATAAATGCTGGAGAGGGTGTGGAGAAAAGAGAACCCTCTTGCACTGTTGGTGGGAATGTAAATTGATACAGCCACTATGGAGAACAGTATGGAGGTTCCTTAAAAAAACTAAACATAGAACTATCATATGACCCAGGAATCCCACTACTGGGCATATACCCTGAGAAAACCATAATTCAAAAAGAGTGATGTACCAAAATGTTCATTCCAGCTCTATTTACAACAGCCAGGACATGGAAGCAACCTAAGTGTACATCAACAGATGAATGGATAAAGAAGATGTGGCACATATATACAATGGAATATTACTCAGCCATAAAAAGAAATGACATTGAGTTATTTGTAGTGAGGTGGATGGACCCAGAGTCTGTCATACAGAGTGAAGTAAGTCAGAAAGAGAAAAACAAATACCATATACTAACACATATATATGGAATCTAAGAAAAAAAAAAAAGTCATGAAGAACCTAGGGGTAAGATGGGAATAAAGACACAGACCTACTAGAGCATGGCCTTGAGGATATGGGGAGGGGGAAGGGTAAGCTGGGATGAAGTGAGAGAGCAACATTAACATATATACACTATCAAATGTAAAATAGATAACTAGTGGAAAGCAGCTGCATAGCAGAGGGAGATCAGCTTGGTGCTTTGCGACCACCTAGAGGGGTGGGATAAGGAGGGTGGGAAGGAGACGCAAGAGAGAGGGGATATGAGGATATACGTATGCATATAGCTGATTCACTGCTTTACAGCAGAAGCTAACACAACACTGTAAAGCAATTATACTCCAATAAAGTTGTTAAAAAAAAATCAAATCAGGATTGACACCTAATAGTAGGTTTTGACCATGAGATTGATTTAAGAATTTAAGGAAATCTAGGAAAATCTTTGTAAATCTTCCATGTTATTAACTTAAATTTTATATGAATAGAAGGTTGAGAAATTATGTAGCCCAAGCTGTGGGTAGAATTTCTGTTTTTTCCATGTTTATCAGATGGCTTTAATGTTCCTGCCTTTCCTTATTTATTGTCAAAAGGTAGAAATTAACCTATTTCTAGAATCCATTAATGAGTAATAGATAGTTGGAGAATTTGGTTGCAAGAGGTGAGCTAAACAGGTTATAGATGGGGATTTTTTTCCCTTCATACACAATTTAAAAATTTAAGATAGTCGAATTTCCTTTTTTTAAGTGTATATAACTCAGTGGTTTTATATACTGCAACCATCACCAATACTTAATTCCAGAATATTTTCATCACCCTATTAGCAGTCTCTCTCCCCCACACTCACACGCGTGCGTGCGCACGCGCGCGCGCGCACGCGCACACACACAGCCATTCTCCCTTTCTCCCACCCCCTGCCAACAACTAGTCTACTTTCTGTCTCTATGGATTTGCCTATTCCGGACATTTCATGTAAATGGAATCACACAGTATGTGACCTTTTTGTGTCTGGCTCCTTTCACTTAGCATGATGTTTTCAAGGTTCATTCATGTTGTAGCATGTATCAGTACTTCATTTCTTTTTATAGCTGAATAATGTTCCATTATATGGATATATCACATTTGTCTATCCATCCATCATTGATAGACATTTGGGTTGTTTCCACTTTGGGGCTATTATGAATAATGTTGCTGTGCAATTGTGTATAAGTTTTTGTGTAGACCTGTATTCTTTTGGGAATATACCTATGAGCAGAATTGCTGGGTCATATGATAGCTTTATATTGAACTTTTAGAGGAACTGCCAAACTTTTTCCTAAATCAGTTGCACCATTTTCCATTTCCACCAGCAATGTATGAAGATTCCCGTGTCTCCACATCCTCGTCAACACTTGTGATTGTCCATTCTTTGATAATAACTATCCTAGTGAGTGTGGAGTGGTATCTCATGGTTTTGATTGGCATTTCCCTAATGACTAATGGGCATCATTTCATGTGCTTATTGGCCATTTATATATCTCCTTTGGAGATATGTCTATTCAAATTATTTGCCCATATGTTTTTTTCTTAAAAAATTTGTTTTGTTTTTGTTTTGCCCGTATTTTTAATTGAGTTGTTTGTCTTTTTATTGTTGAGTTGTAAGAGTCTTTATTCTGGATACTAGTCTAGTCTCTTAACAAATATATGGTTGGCAAAATTTTCTGCTGTTTCTGTGGACTGTCTTTTCACTTTCTTGATAGTGTTATCTGAAGCACAGAAGTTTTAAGTTTTGAGGTAGTTTGTTTCATCTTTTTGTCCTTTAGTTGCTTATGCTTTTTGGTGTCTTCTTTTTTTAATTAGTTAATTTATTTGTTTATTGCCATGCCTTGGGGCTTGCAAGATCTTAGTTCCCTGACCAGGGACTGAACCTGGGCAACAGCAGTGAAAGCATCAACTCCTAACCCTGGACCACCAGGGAACTCCCAAGGTGTCATATTTTAAACCATTGTCATGAAGGTTGACATCTGTGCTTTATTCTATTAGTTTTATGGTTTTAGTTGGGTTTTTAAAAATAAATTTATTTATTTATTTTTATTGTTGGCTGTGTTTGGTCCTTGTTGCTGCATGCGGGCTTTCTGTAGTTGCAGCGAGCTGGGGCTACTCTTCGTTGTGGTCCGTGGGCTTCTCATTGCAGCGGCTTCTCTTGTTGCGGAGCACGGGCTCTAGGTGTGTGGGCTTCAGTAGTTGTGGCACGCAGGCTCAGCAGTTGTGGCACGTGGGCTTAGTTGCTCCGTGGCTTGTGGGATCTTCCCACACCAGGGCTCAAAGACGTGTCCCCTGCATTGGTAGGCGGATTCTTAACCACTGCACCACCAGGGAAGTCCCTGGTTTTAGCTTTTACAGTTAGATCTTTGATCCATTTTGAGTTAATTTTTGTACATGGTGTGAGGTAAGGGTCCAACTTCATTCTTTTACATGTGGATATCCAGTTTTTCCCATCGCCACATATTGAAAGGGGTGTTCTTCCCTATTGGATTGTCTTGACACCCTTGTAGAAAATTAATTAACCATAAATGTATGGGTTTTTATCTGGGCTCTCTGTTCTGTTCCACTAATCTACATGTCTATCCTTATGCCAGTATTACCATCTTGATTACTATAGCTTTGTAGTAAGTTTTGAAACCAAGAATTGTGAGTTTTCTGACTTTGTTCTTCTTCTCAAGAGTTTTTGGATTCTGAGTCCCTTGCCTTACCATAGGAATTTTAGGATCAGGTTGGTAATTTCTGCAAAAAAAAAAAAAAAGGTAGCTAGGACTTTGATAGAGAGTGAGTTGAATCTGTCACATAATGTAGAGAGTACTGCAGCCTTAACAGTTTTCCAATTCATGAACATGGGATCTCTTTCCATTTACTTAGGTCTTTAGTTTCTTTTAGTGATGTTTTGTCATTTTCAGAGTACAAGGCTTGGACTTTTGTTAAATTTATTCCTAAGTGTTTTATTCTTTTAGATGCTATTTTTTGTTGTTGTTTTGTTTTTCTTTTTCAAATTCTTTTCCCATTTAGGTTATTGCAGAATATTGGGCAGAGTTCCCTGTGCTATACAGTAGGTACCTGTTGGTTATCTATTCTAAATATACCAGTGTGTGCTCGTTAATCCCAAACTCCCAATCTGTCCCTCCCCGCAACCCTCCCCCACTGGTAACCATAAGTTTGTTCTCTAAGTTGCAAGTTAGCTTCTGTTTTGTAAATAAGTCCGTTTGTATCTTTTTTCTTTTTAGACATATAAGCAATATTATGATATTTGTCTTTCTCTGTCAGACTTACTTCACTTAGTATGATAATCTCCAGGTCCATCCATGTTACTGCAAATGGCATTATTTCATTCTTTTTAATGGCTGAGTAGTATTCCATTTTATATATGTACCATATCTTCTTTATCCATTCATCTGTTGATGGACATTGAGGTTGCTTCCATGTCTTGGCTATTGGAAACAGCGCTGCAGTGAACACTGAGGTGCATTTATCCTTTCGAAGCATGTTTTTCTTCAGATAATATGCCCAGGAGTGGGATTGCTGGATCATATGGTAGTTCTATTTTTAGTTTCTTAAGGAACCTCCATACTGTTCTCCATAGCGGCTGTACCAATTTACATTCCCATCAACAGTGTAGAAGTGTTCCCTTTTCTCCACACCCTCGCCAGCATTTATTGTTTGTAGATTCTTTTTTTTATATATATGTAAATTTATTTATTTATTTTTGGCTGCGATGGATCTTCGCTGCGTGTGGTCTGTCTTTAGTTGCATCGAGTGGGGGCTACTCTTCATTGCGGTGTGAGGGCTTATCATTGTGGCGGCTTCTCTTGTTGCAGAACACAGGCTCTAGACACACGGGCTTCAGTAGTTGTGGCACACGGGCTTAGTTTTTCCACGGCGTGTGGGATCTTCCTGGACCAGGGCTCGAACCCTTGTCCCCTGCATTGCCAGGTGGATTCTTAACCACTGTGCCACCAGGGAAGCCCTGTAGATTCTTTGATGATGACCATTCTGATTGCTGTGAGGTGATATCTCATTGTAGTTTTGAATTGCATTTTTCTAATAATTAGTGATGTTGAGCATCTTTTCTAGATGCTATTGTAAGTGGAGTTGCTTTCTCACTTTCATACTCGAGTTACTTACTGTTGTGTATAGAAATACAGTTGATTTTTATTTATTGATCTTGTATCTTGCTTCCTTGCTGAACTCATTTACTAGCTCTAATAGTTTTTTCATGCATTCTTAAGGATTTTCTCTATATCAGATCGTGTCATCTGCAGATAGAGATACTTTTACTTCCCTTCTAATATGGTTGTCTTTTTTTTCTTTTTCCTTGCCTAATTGCCCTGGCTGTAACCTTCAGTACAATGTTGGATAGAAATGGCAAGAACAGATATCCTTGGCTTGTTCCTGATTTTAGGGGAAAACATTTAGTATTTTACTATTAAGTATGATGTTAACTGTGGTTTTTTTCAGAGGTGTCCTTTATTAAAATGGAGTTTTGAAGGGAACATTTATACTCTTCTTTGAGATTTAAGAGTATTTTTATTTTTTAATTTTTAAAAATTTTTGGCCACTCTGTGCTTGCGGGATCTCAGTTCCCTGACCAGGGATTGAACCCAGGTCATAGCAGTGAAAGCCTGGAATCCTAACCATTAGGCCACAAGGGAACTTTATTTTTATTTTTCATAACAAATAGTCCTTGAGGTAGGGGCATGTGTGTGAGGGTGGGGTTGGAGAAACCTATGTAATATAAAGTATAAAAAATTGAGAGTACCTGGATCCTAGTGTCCATTCTACCACTTAAATTGTGTAACTTAGGACATTCTGTTTTATTCTCTGTGCTTCCTTCATTCATGCTTTCCGTTCATCAGATATTTATTTATTTATTAATTTTTAAATAAATTTATTTTATTTATTTTATTTTTGACTGTGTTGGGTCTTTGTTGCTGCACGCGGGCTTTCTTTAGTTGTGGCGAGCGGGGGCTACTCTTTGTTGCGATGCACGGGCTTCTCATTGCGGTGGCTTATCTTGTTGTGAAGCACGGGCTCTAGACACGTGGGCTTCAGTAGTTGAGGCTCGCGGGCTCAGTAATTGTGACACACGGGCTTAGTTGCTCTGCGGCATGTGGGATCTTCCTGGACCAGGGCTCGAACCCATGTCCTCTGCATTGGCAGGCGGATTCTAAACCACTGCGCCACTAAGGAAGCCCTATCAGATATTTATTGAACGTCTTTTTTTTTTATATGAAGATGGAGGTGTTGGGTATATGTTGATTTGTGGGCATGTGTTAAGGCCCTGCTTATTTTCAGAGTTCAGTATGGTTTTGGTGTTAAGACTGGCCTTATATGTAGATAGCATTAGTGCTACTTACGTGTCAATCTCTTATATTTCCATTTTTTCAAACTTCTGTAGTCACAGCAAGGACCCCCAAATCCTTGTCCTCTGCCCTGACCTCTTTCTAAAGTTTGGCCATGGTTTCCAGCTGCCTAAAATTTCCTGGCTTGGTTGTCCCAAATGTACTTCAAACTCACAATGTCCAAAACAAAATTGTCCCTAAAGCCCATCTCATGCTTTCGCAGTTTCAGTAGTGGGAATATTTCCTTCCTTTTAGCCAAACTAGAAACTTCTGAGTCATCCTTACCTTTTCCTCTCTACTCAGATCTAGTGCATCACAAAGGCCCTTTGAGAGACTATCTGCTGTATATCTCTTTTTATGTCCCCTCTTCTCTCTACTTGTTACCACTTCTTTTGTTCAGACCCTTATCATTTTGTACCTGGACCAGACTCTACTCTCACCCTCTTTCATTCCCACTTGGTAAATTAATTGTCATTCTGGACCCAGTTTAAACATCACTTCTTCTTTATGGCATATTCTTGTTAGCCAAGTCTTCAGACTTCAAGATGAAATTAAACATCTTTCTATTAATGTTATGGAATATTTGAATATTGTATAGGTATTAATAACGTATGTTAAATCATACAGACTTGAGTTTGGATCCTGGTTATTAATAGCTGTATGACCTTGAGCATATTACTCAGCTTCTCTAAGCCTGTTTCCTATCTTAAAGTAAAGCTAATAACTACTTCATAGAGCGGAAGTGAACATTAAATGCAGTATAGATAACCAATGAGAACCTACTGCACAGGGAACTCCACTCAGTGCTCTGTGGTGACCTAAATGGGAAGGAAATCCAAAACGGATATATATGTATATCTGATTCACTTTGCTGTACAGCAGAAACTAATACAACATTGTAAAGCAACTATACTCCAATTACAAAAAAATCTAAGGTATTAAAAACAAAAAGATTAAATGCAGTTATAGAGGTAATTAATGATTATAGTAATCATGGCCACGATACATTGAACATTTGTTATTCGCTAAACATTGAGCTAAATATAATACTCGATACAAATTGCTTATTAAAAGCATCTAGCTTAGTGCCTATTGTATAGCAGACATTCAGTTAAAAAAAGGTTTGGACTTCCCTGGTGGCACAGTGGTTAACAATCCGCCTGCCAGTGCAGGGGACATGGGTTCAATGCCTGGTCCAGGAGGATCCCACATACCGTGGAGCAAAAAAGCCCATGCGCCACAGGTCCTGAGCCTGTGCTCCACAGCCCGCGAGCCACAACTACAGAAGCCTGTGCTCCGCAACAAGAGAGGCCACCGCAATGAGAAGCCCTCAACGAAGAGCAGCCCTTTCTCGCTGCAACTAGAGAAAGCCCGCGCGCAACAACGAAGACCCAACGTGGCCAATAAATAAATAAATAAATTTATTTAAAAAAAAATAAAAGTAGTATTTTCTGTGTTGTTTTCTTCCACTGTGCAAGAACCATGCCTTATCTTTATGAAGACAGTATGGTAGATCATCAATAGACAGTTGCTAAAGTTGAATTTATTTACTGTGATTTGACGAAATGTTAGGAGGTTTTATAAAATAACATTCCCTGCCAACTTGACTGCACTTCCTTTGGGATTTAAAGGTTTTGAGTTTCCTATTAAAGTATACATACCCCTGGAGAGAGAAAATACCTTGTGCTATTTATCAAGAACTGTCCTGTGGGAATTAGTTGTCTATCAGCTGCTTTCTTTTTTTTTTTAACATCTTTATTGGAGTATAATTGCTTTACAATGGTGTGTTAGTTTCTGCTTTATAGCAAAGTGAATCAGTTATACATATACATATATTCCCATATCTCTTCCCTCTTGCGTCTCCCTCCCTCCCACCCTCCCTATCCCATCCCTCTAGGTGGTCACAATCCAGGTAGCTGATCTCCCTGTGCTATGTGGCTACTTCCCACTAGCTATCTGTTTTACGTTTCATACTGTATATATGTCAATGCCACTCTCTCACTTCATCCCAGCTTACCCTTCCCCCTCCCCATATCCTCAAGGCCATGCTCTAGTAGGTCTGTGTCTTTATTCCCATCTTACCCCTAGGTTCTTCATGACTTTTTTTTTTTTCTTAGATTCCATATATATGTGTTAGTATATGGTATTTGTTTTTCTCTTTCTGACTTACTTCACTCTGTATGACAGACTCTGGGTCCATCCACCTCACTACAAATAACTCAATGTCATTTCTTTTTATGGCTGAGTAATATTCCATTGTATATATGTGCCACATCTTCTTTATCCATTCATCTGTTGATGTACACTTAGGTTGCTTCCATGTCCTGGCTGTTGTAAATAGAGCTGGAATGAACATTTTGGTACATCACTCTTTTTGAATTATGGTTTTCTCAGGGTATATGCCCAGTAGTGGGATTCCTGGGTCATATGATAGTTCTATGTTTAGTTTTTTTAAGGAACCTCCATACTGTTCTCCATAGTGGCTGTATCAATTTACATTCCCACCAACAGTGCAAGAGGGTTCTCTTTTCTCCACACCCTCTCCAGCATTTATTGTTTCTAGATTTTTTGATGATGGCCATTCTGACTGGTGTGAGATGATATCTCATTGTAGTTTTGATTTGCAGTTCTCTAATGATTAATGATGTTAAGCATTCTTTCATGTGTTTGTTGGCAATCTGTATATCTTCTTTGGAGAAATGTCTACTTAGGCCTTCTGCCCATTTTTGGATTGGATTGTTTTTTTGTTGTTGTTATTGAGCTGCATGAGCTGCTTGTAAATTTTGGAGATTAATCCTTTGTCAGTTGCTTCATTTGCAAATATTTTCTCCCAGTCTGAGGGTTGTCTTTTCGTCTTGTTTATGGTTTCCTTTGCTGTGCAAAAGCTTTTAAGTTTCATTAGGTCCCATTTGTTTGTTTTTGTTTTAATTTCCATTTCTCTAGAGGGTGGGTCAAAAAGGATCTTGCTGTGATTTATGTCATTGAGTGTTCTGCCTATGTTTTCCTCTAAGAGTTTGATAGTGTCTGGCCTTACATTTAGGTCTTTAATCCATTTTGAGCTTATTTTTGTGTATGGTGTTAGGGAGTGTTCTAATCTCATACTTTTACATGTACCTGTCCAGTTTTCCCAGCACCAATTACTGAAGAGGCTGTCTTTTCTCCACTGTATATTCTTGCCCCCTTTATCAAAGATAAGGTGACCATAGGTGTGTGGGTTTATCTCTGGGCTTTCTATCCTGTTCCATTGATCTATCTGTTTTTGTGCCAGTACCATACTGTCTTGATTACTGTAGCTTTGTAGTATAGTCTGAAGTCAGGGAGCCTGATTCCTCCAACTCCATTTTTCGTTCTCAGGATTGCTTTGGCTATTCAGGGTCTTTTGTGTTTCCCTACAAATTGTGAAATTTTTTGTTCTAGTTCTGTGGAAAATGCCAGTGGTAGTTTGATAGGGATTGCATTGAATCTGTAGATTGCTTTGGGTAGTGGACTCATTTTCACAATGTTGATTCTTCCAATTGAAGAACGTGGTGTAATCTCTCCATCTATTTGTATCATCTTTAATTTGTTTCATCAGTGTCTTGTAATTTTCTGCATACAGGTCTTTTGTCTCCTTAGGTAGGTTTATTCCTAAATATTTTATTCTTTTTGTTGCAATGGTAAATGGGAGTGTTTTCTTAATTTCACTTTCAGATTTTTCATCACTAGTGTTTAAGAATGCCAGAGATTTCTGTGCATTAATTTTGTATCCTGCTACTTTACCAAATTCATTGATTAGCTCTAGTAGTTTTCTGGTAGCATCTTTAGGATTCTCTATGTATAGTATCATGTCATCTGCAAACAGTGACAACTTTACTTCTTCTTTTCTGATTTGGATTCCTTTTGTTTCTTTTTCTTCTCTGATTGCTGTGGCTAAAACTTCTAAAACTATGTTGAATAAGAGTGGTGAGAGTGGGCAACCTTGTCTTGTTCATGATCTTTGTGGGAATGGTTTCAGTTTTTCACCATTGAGGATGATGTTGGCTGTGGGTTTGTCATATATGACCTTTATTATGTTGCGAAAAGTTGCCTCTATGCCTACTTTCTGCAGGGTTTTCATCATAAATGGGTGTTGAATTTTGTCAAAAGCTTTCTCTGCATCTATTGAGATGATCATATGGTTTTTCTCCTTCAGTTTGTTAATATGGTGTATCACGTTCATTGATTTGCATATATTGAATCCTTGCATTCCTGGAATAAACCCCCCTTGACCATGGTATATGATCCTTTTAATGTGCTGTTGAATTCTGTTTGCTAGTATTTTGTTGAGGATTTTTGCATCTATGTTCATCAGTGATACTGGCCTGTAGTTTTCTTTCTTTGTGACATCCTTGTCTGGTTTTGCTATCGGGGGATGGTGGCCTCATAGAATGAGTTTGGGAGTGTTCCTCCCTCTGCTATATTTTGGAAGAGTTTGAGAAGCATAGGTGTTAGCTCTTCTCTAAATGTTTGATAGAATTCGCCTGTGAAGCCATCTGGTCCTGGGCTTTTGTTTGTTGGAAGATTTTTAATCACAGTTTCAATTTCAGTGCTTGTGATTGGTCTGTTCATATCTTCTATTTCTTCCTGATTCAGTCTTGGCAGGTTGTGCATTTCTAAGAATGTGTCCATTTTTTCCAGGTTGTCCATTTTATTGGCATAGAGTTGCTTGTAGTAATCTCTCATGATCTTTTGTATTTCTGCAGTGTGAGTTGTTACTTTTCCTTTTTCATTTCTAATTCTATTGATTTGAGTATTCTCCCTTTTTTGCTTGATGAGTCTGGCTAATGGTTTATCAATTTTGTTTTTCTTCTTAAAGAACCGGCTTTTAGTTTTATTGATCTTTGCTATTGTTTCCTTCATTTCTTTTTCATTTTTTTTTGATCTGATCTTTATGATTTCTTTCCTTCTGCTAACTTTGGAGTTTTTTTGTTCTTCTTTCTCTAATTGCTTTAGGTGCAAGGTTAGGTTGTTTATTTGAGGTGTTTCCTTTTTCTTAAGGTAGGATCTTATTGCTATAAACTTCCCTCTTAGAACTGCTTTTGCTGCATCCCATAGGTTTTGGGTCATCGTGTCTCCATTGTCATTTGTTTCTCTTTTTTGATTTCCTCTTTTATTTCTTCAGTGATCACTTCATTATTAAGTAGTGTATTGTTTAGCCTCCATGTGTTTGTATTTTTTACAGATCTTTTCCTGTAATTGATATCTAGTCTCATAGCATTGCGGTCGGAAAAGATACTTGATACGATTTCAATTTTCCTAAATTTACCAAGGCTTGATTTGTGACCCAAGGTATGATCTATCCTGGAGAATGTTCCATGAGCACTTGAGAAAAATGTGTATTGTGTTGCTTTTGGATGCAATGTCCTATAAATGTCAATTAAGTCCATCTTGTTTAATGTATCATTTAAAGCTTGTGTTTCCTTATTTTCATTTTGGATGATCTGTCCATTGGTGAAAGTGAGGTGTTAAAGTCCCCTACTATGATTGTGTTACTGTCAATTTCCCCTTTTATGGCTGTTATTATTTGTCTTATATATTGAGGTGCTCCTATGTTGGGTGCATAAATATTTACAATTGTTATATCTTCTTCTTGGCTCGATCCCTTGATCAGTATGTAGTGTCCTTCTTTGTCTCCTGTAATCGTCTTTATTTTAAAGTCTATTTTGTCTGATATGAGAATTGCTACTCCAGCTTTCTTCTGATTTCCATTTGAATGGAATATCTTTTTCCATCCCCTCACTTTTAGTCTGTATGTGTCCCTGGGTCTGAAGTGGGTCTCTTGTAGACAGCATATATACGGGTCTTGTTTTGTATCCACTCAGCCCGTCTGTGTCTTTTGGTGGGAGCATTTAATCCACTTACATTTAAGGTAATTATCGATACGTATATTCCTATTCCCATTTTCTTAATTGTTTTGGGTTTGTTATTGTAGGTCTTTTCCTTCTCTTGTGTTTCTTGCCTAGAGAAGTTCCTTTAGCATTTGTTGTAAAGCTGGTTTGGTGGTGTATAAGCTGCTTTCTAATCTGTGAAAGATCTTGCAGGATGAGACTGGTGGGGAAGAAAGGGGAGAGGAAGAGACCTGAACACACAGTATCATGGGAAACAAAATCACTGTTTCCCATTTACCTGAGAGTTACTGACTGTCTCTCGTAATTTGTAATGCACATCATACCACCTAACATGCAGGGGCAACATTTGGTAGCCTCGACTCTGCTGTAGAACCATAGGATTAGACCATGTAAAAGTAAGTCATTTCTGTTATTTGAAGGTCTGAATTAGTTATCACTTTGTGATGTTATTAGCATGATTGCAGATTCATTCCCTGTAAAGACAGTTAATAGCTTTATATTGAGTATTGAGAGAGAATATTCTAGACATAGCCCCTAAATTTGGCCAGCTGTTTTGTAAATGGTTGTCAGCTATCACCTACCTGATAAGCTCCCCAGAGGATTGTTGAGCACAAGATCAGATGATAAACCTGAAAGCACTGAAAAGGCTGCACAAATGCAAAGTGTATTATTCCAGACTTTAATACAGTACCTGACTTTGGAAAACTCATTTAACTTCCTAGGCCTCAGTTTCCTTATCTCTAAAATGAAAAACTTGGAAAAAGATATTTCCAAGGCTCCTGCCAGTTCTAAAATTCGGGAGACGCCATTCTCTCTTGCCTTCTAACTGGTATCCCTTGCTTCCATGCAGTCTTAACACATCAGCTGTAGTTATTCTTTTAAAACTTGTCTGTCACTCTCATGTCTTTCCTCAGAACCCTCCATTGGCCCTTCATTTCATTCAGAGAAAAAGCTGATGGCCTGTATGTCCTTACATGATCTGTGCTTCTCACTGCCATGCCTCTATGGCCTTATCTCCTATGTTCCCCCTCTCTCAACTCCTCTGCAGGTGTTCCTTGAACATCTCAGGTGTGCTCCTCTTGCCTTAGGACTCTCACACTGAAAGTTTCGGCTTCTAGAATTCATAGACAGCAGCATTGCCAACTCCCCCATCTCCTTCAAGTTTTTACTCAGATGTCACCCTGCTTTTTTTGTTTGTCTGTTTGTTTGCTTTTGGGAGTATGCGGGCCTCTCACTGTTGTGGCCTCTCCCGTTGCAGAGCACAGTCTCTAGACGCGCAGGCTCAGCGGCCATGGCTCACGGGCCCAGCCGCTCCGCGGCATGTGGGATCTTCCTGGACCGGGGCACGAACCCGTGTCCCCTGCATCAGCAGGTGGACTCTCAACCACTGCACCACCAGGGAAGCCCTGTCACCCTGTTTTAAATTTGCAGCTGGCTCTGCACTGCTTCTCCCCTACTTCTTTACCCTGCCGCATTATTTTCTCTCAAAGCTCGTATCTCCTTCTAATTTACTAAAATGTGTACTTAACTATTATGTTTATTGTTTACTGTCTGACTCTATCTGCTAGAATATAAGCCCCATTCACCCGTGTTTCCCAAGCAACTTTAAGAGTACTTGGCCTGGGCTTCCCTGGTGGCGCAGTGGTTGAGAGTCCGCCTGCCGATGCAGGGGACACGGGTTCGTGCCCCCGTCTGGGAAGATCCCACATGCCGTGGAGCGGCTGGGCCCGTGAGCCATGGCCGCTGAGCCTGCGGTCAGGAGCCTGTGCTCCGCAACGGGAGAGGCCACAACAGTGAGAGGCCCGCGTACCGCAAAAAAAAAAAAAAAAAAAAAAAGAGTACCTGGCCCATTAAATATTTGTTAAACATATGATGGGCTGTGCAGTGTAGTGAGTACTAATCTCATTTTTAGCTGATATAAGCCTCAGTTGACTCATTTATGGAATGCTGGTTTTGATCTCTATCTTTATGTAAGAGGCTTTCCTCAGATATCTGATAGTCCTTGGTTGTCTGCTCATGTTTTAACCATCTTTAAGATGGGACACTGAATGATTGAGTGGAAGCTGAGTGCATCAGCAGAGCATATTATGGTCTTCACGGTGAGAAGGTTAAGTTGGCAAACCCTAGATTTCAATATCTTTAGGTCTTTCTTCATAGGTTTACCAGATTCCTTAGAAAAGCCTCTTCTAATCCTCATGGAAGGTAAGATTTTGCTGCCAGCTCTCTTTGGCCAGGTGAATAGAAGAGGACTGGGGCCTTGGCCTTCAGCATTCATTATGCTTAAGTCCACATTTAATCCCCTTATTTTATTTTTTAATTACTGTTTTTTAAATATTTATTTGGCTGCATCGGGTCTTAGTTGCAGCATGTGGGCTCTCTAGTTGTGGCACGCGGGCTCTAGGGCGCGCAGGCTTAGTTGCCCTGTGGCATGTGGGATTTTAGTTCCCTGATCAGGGATCGAACCCGCATCCCCTGCATTGGAAGGGAGATTCCTTTTTTTTTTTTTTTTTTTTTTTTTGCAGTACGCGGGCCTCTCACTGTTGTGGCCTCTCCCGTTGCGGAGCACAGGCTCCGGACGCGCAGGTCCAGCGGCCATGGCTCACGGGCCCCGTTGCTCCGCGGCATGTGGGATCTTCCCGGACTGGGGCACGAACCTGTGTCCCCTGCATCGGCAGGCGGACTCTCAACCACTGCGCCACCAGGGAAGCCCCCTTTTTTTTTTTTTTTTTGGCTGCATAGGGCTTAGTTGAGGCATGCGGGATCCTTCATGGCAACCCACAGGATCTATGTTGTGGTGCGTGGGCTCCTCTCTAGTTGTGGCATATGGGCTCCAGAGCACATGGGCTGTAGTTTTGGTGTGCAGGCTCCAGAGCACGTGGGCTCTGTAGTTGCAGCACGCGGACTCTCTAGTTGTGGTGTGTGGGCTTAGTTGCCCCACGGCATGTGGGATCTTAGTTCCCCAACCAGGGATCGACCCGCGTCCGCTGCATTGCAAGGCGGATTCTCAACCACTGGACCACCAGGGAAGTCCCTAATCCCCTTATTTTAGAGGTTCCTCAGGTCCTCCTCTATGCCTAGAGCACTCTAGTCCAGAGATCCTCTGTTTGACCTGTTCCAGAGAATAAATCTCTAGTCTTCTGATTTGGGGATGGTAACTGAATGAGAAAAGGGATTGAGGATATAATTGCTTCTGAAACAATTTTCAATCACTCTTATTCAAACTAAATCACCAGGCTCTCACCCACCCACCCCCAGCTTGAGTTATCTGGCACCAGCAGTTCCTGAGCTCTTGAGGGGAAGAATCTGTGGTGTTGGTTGTTACAGTTGAAAGTTTTCTCCATTGCAGGATTAGTATTCAGCATTCTTATGTTGACTTAGCCTGTTACAATACTATCATTTCCTTTCTAGATTCCAAAATGTTAACTGTTGTTTCTTCTTCCCTTCCTTGTGGGTTTGTCTTTTAGAAAATCCTTCAGTGTAGTTTTAGTGTGTTTTTGTCTACAATATTTATTGTAGCTATTTTCTTCTCTGTCATTTGTCTTTTGTTTTTAATTGACATTTTAACTGAGATAGTTATTTAGAGTCACATGCAGTTAAAAGAAATAATACAAAGGTTCCCTTGTACACTTTACCCATTTTCCCCCAATAGTAACATTTTGCAAAACTATAGTATAAAATCAACCAAGATAAGGACATTGATACAATCCACCAATCTTACTCAGATTTCCTTGGTTTTGCTTGTTGCTTGTTTCTATGCAGTTTTATCACATGTGTAGGTTTGTTTATCCACCACTATCAAGATTCTGACCCAGTTCTCCACTACAATCAGCATAATTCTCTGGAGATTCATCAAGGTTGTTGTGTGTAGTAGTTGACTGTTTTTTATTGCTGAGTTTCTATGGTATGGGTGTGTATGTGCCACAGTTTAACCAGTCACCTGTTGAAGGACATTTGGACTGTTTCCAGTTTGGAGCTTTAACGGAAAAACTTGCTATGAACATTCATATACAGGGTTTTGTGCCAACATAAGGTTTCGTTTCTCTGGGATAAATGGTAATTGTGTGTTTAGTGTTTTAAGAAACTGACGAATTATTTTTTCCAGAGTGTCTGGGCCATTTCACATTCTTACTAGCAATGCGTATGAGATCTTTTTCTTTTTTTGTATCCTTCTCAGCATTATCACTGTTTTTACTTCAATCATTCTGTTAAGTGTGTGGTAGTATTTCATTGTAGTTTTAATTTGCATTTCCCGGGGCTTCCCTGGTGGCGCAGTGGTTGAGAATCTGCCTGCTAATGCAGTGGACACGAGTTCGAGCCCTGGTCCGGGAAGATCCCACATGCCGCGGAGCAACTAGGCCCGTGAGCAACAACTACTGAGCCTGTGCGTCCGGAGCCTGTGCTCCGCAACAAGAGAGGCCGCGATAGTGAGAGGCCCGCGCACCGCGATGAAGAATGGCCCCCGCTTGCCACAAATAGAGAAAGCCCTTGCACAGAAACAAAGACCCAACACAGCAAAAATAAATTAATTAATTAATAAACTCCTACCCCCAACATCTTAAAAAAAAAAAATCTTAAAAAAAATTTGCATTTCCCTAATGACTAACATTGTTGTTCTTTCATGTATACTTGTTTGTCATCAGCATATCCTCTTCTGTGAAATGTCTCTGAATGTCTTTTGCCCATTTTATAATTGTTTGTTTACTGTTGTTTTTAGTGTTCTTTATATATTCTAGATCCAGTCTTTTGTGAAATATCTTCGCCCAGTCTGTAGCTTATATTTTTATTCTCTTTACATGAGTTTTCACAGAGCAAAAGTTTTTAGTTTTGATGAGGTCTAATTATCAATTTTTCCCTTTATAGATTATGTTTTTGGTGTCAAGTCCTAAGAACTCTTTACCTAGCCCTAGATCCTGAATATTTTCTCCAATATTTCTTCTAAAATTTTTATAGTTTTATGTTTTACACTTAAACTGTGATCCATTTTGAGTTAATTCTTATAGAAAGTGTGAGGTTTAGGTTGCAGTTCATATTTTGTGTGTGTGCTTAGGATGTCCAGCTGCCCCAGCACCATTTTCGAAAAGGTTCTCCTTCCTTCATTGGATTGCTTTTGCACCTTTGGCAAAAATCATTTGAGCATACTTGTATATGTCTATTTCTGGGTTCTCTGCACTGTTCCATTTATTTATGTGTTTACCCCTCTGCCAGTAGTACCACATTGTCTTGATTACTGTATAAGCCTTAAATTAGGGTGAGTGATTCCTCCCATTTTATTTTTCTTTGTCAGAGTTGTTTTAGTTATTTATATGGAAAGGCCAAGTCCTTTAGTTTATCTGTATCTACACAAAACCTTGCTAGTATTTTGATAGGAACTGCACTAAGGGGAGAATTGACATCTGTCAATTTTTTTGTTTACTGATGCGTTTTTGATCTAATAGAAGTTTATAGTTAATGAAATCTGAGGGTTTTTTTTTAAATGACTCCTGAATTTCACGTTTAATTTAAGAACAACTTCCTCACCCAAGCTTATAACAATATTAACCTGTATTTTTTTCTTGACTCTTTGTTAAGCCATCTGATATTTATTTTGGTATTCTATAGGAATCTAATATTCTGTTTTCTAAAACCCAATTGGTTTGGCTTCTTTGGTGGCGCAATGGTTAAGAATCCGCCTGCCAATGCAGGGGACACGGGTTAAAGCCCTGGCCCGGGAAGATCCCACATGCTGCAGAGCAACTAAGCCCGTGCGCCACAACTACTGAGCTTGCGCTCTAGAGCCCGCGAGCCACAACTACTGAAGCCCATGCGCCTAGAGCTTGTGCTCTGCAACAAGAGAAGCAACCGCAATGAGAAGCCCACGCACCGCAACAGAGTAGCCCCCTCTTGCCACAACTAGAGAAAGACCGCATGCAGCAACGGAGACCCAACACAGCTCAAAATAAATAAATATAATAAAATTTAAAATTAAAAAAAAAAACAATTGAAGAGTTAGTTGTCCTTATCATTTACTGATTATTATTCATAGCTTTTCATTGATTTGAGATGCCATGTTTATCATAATCTAATCTATGTATTTGGTCTGTTTCTGGGCTTTCTTGTCAGTCCAGTCATCTATTACATCATCATATCACAGTTTAATGATCTGCTCTAGGCCTATGAGACAATGCAGTGTCTAGGAGGAGGCATAGCATGATAGTTAAGAGCTTAACTCGGAGGTTAGGTTAGACTTGCCTAGTTGAATGGTATTTCCCCCTTTACTAACTAAATGACTTAGTGCGAGTTCTTTAAATTCTCTAGACCTCAGTATCATCTGTAAGATGAGGATTATAGTATTACATACATTAGAGGGTTATTGTGAAGATTAAAAGCATTAATATATGTAAAGCTCTTTTAATGCTGTGAAACATAGGGCCATGTAAGAGACTGCATAGTTGTTCTCGTATTCCTTCTTTCCAGGATAGCTTTCAAAATGCTTTTTATTCTCCCCCAAATCCAATTCAGCTATTGACTGGAATTACATTGATTTTAAAGATTTAGTTTGAGGGAGAAATGGTCTTTATAATAATGTAAGAAAGTACTGCATTATCATTATATAATATTTGTTTACCACCTAAGAACTGACATAATCTCTTCATTTACTCAAGTCTAGAGTCTTGTGTCAGTTCTGGCTTAATAGATGGAGAGAGTGTTTTTTGTTCTCATCCAGTCTAAAACACAAAAAGAGAAATATTAGGACCTATGTAAACTTCACAAGTGTGACATTATTGGCTTCCTTTTTCCCTAGAAAAGCAACACGAGACAAATGTGATGCCATAGACTACATCATGAGGTGCTATGTAGGTGTTTGTACCTATGTTGGTGGTTTAAGCACATCTTCTCAGTGTTGTCTCACATTTCTTTACCCTAAAGTTAATGAGTGTTTGAGTGAATAAAGAAGAAAAACTCAAGGAATGATAACCTTTGGAATGATACTAAAACTCAGACTATATGTGAAAAAATATATATGTGTGTGTGTATATATATATATATGTGTGTGTGTGTGTGTGTGTGAATATTGAATGAATATATGGAAATGAAATATTTAAATACAATTGATTCCTTTGAATTTGACCATTGGAATTTTCCTAAGGGAGAGCCTCCCCCACCAGCCCCCCAAGATCCCTGCTTTAGGAGAGAATGCCTATAAACTCAATCCCTGTCTTCTTTCCTCAATCTTTTTTTTTTTTTATCTTTTTTATTTTATTTTTTTCCCCCTCAATCTTTCATATCATCTGCCAACGAACTCTAGCTAGATTCTTTATATTTTAGATTATTCATTTTTAGAGGAGAAACTACTTTGGATTGTGTGTAAATGAGATGCCTGAAACCAAATTCCCAGCCTGCATATATCAGTTAACTGCTTCAAGAAAATAGCAAGTAGAGCAAAAGACTCTTTGATTCCAATGAGGGCTACAGGAGATGTCATATACACATGTACTTAAACCATGCTTGTTCCTGTTTTTCTGATTTTTCTCCCAGAATTCTTTAGGTTTGATAGGTGGTTACATTTACACTAGGAAGTGGTGGATTAGGGGTAAACAACAAAATAGCTGTATATTTTGATAAGAAATTTTGAGTTGAAGGACAGATCAGTAGAGATGCCAATCATAATTCACCAATATATACTGTTGTTTCTATATTTGTATATGTTTGAAGTTTTTAATAACATTTGGGAGTACAACAATATATGTAAGTAAATGTAATAATTATCAGTTATATAGAATAAAATATGCTTTAAAAAAACATTTTAGGGGCTTCCCTGCTGGCGCAGTGGTTAAGAATCCGCCTGCCAATGCAGGGGACACGGGTTTGATCGCTGTTCCAGGAAGACCCCACATAACGCGGAACAACTAAGCCCATGCGCCACAACTACTGAGCCTGTGCTCTAGAGCCCGCACAACTACTGAGCCCACACACCACAACTGCTGAAGCCCACACACTCTAGGGCCCGTGTGCTGCAACTACTGAAGCCCGCGTGTGCGCCTAAAGCCCCGCGCTCCGCAACAAGAGAAGCCACTGCAATGAGAAGCCCCCGCTTGCCACAACTAGATAAAACCCGCACGCAGCAATGAAGACCCAACACAGCCAAAAAAACCCATTTTATTATACGTACAAAAAGTGCACTAGTTATAAGCTTACAGCTCAATGAATTTTCACAGTTTGAACACACTCATGTAACTAGCCTGGGGATCGAGAAACAGAATATTGCTCGCCCCTGGAAACTTCCCTTGTGCTGCCTTCTAGTTACGAGCCCCCTAAGGCTAAACATTATTCTGACTTCTAATAGGATATATTAATTTTGCCTATTTTTGATTTTTTTTTCAATTGAGGTATATGTGATGTACAATATTATATAAATTTCAGTTGTACCATATAGAGACTGAAAATTTTTAAAGGTTATACTACGTTTATAGTTATTATAAAATATTGGCTATATTCCCTGTGTTGTACAATATATCATTGTAGCTTATTTATTTTATACATAGTAGTTTGTACCTCTTAATCCCCTGCCCGTATCTTGCCTTCTCCCCCCTCCCCCTTCCCACTATAACTACTAGTTGTTCTCTATGTCTGTGAATCAGTTTGTTTCTTTTTTTAAATAACATTTATTTATTTATTTAGGCTGCTCTGGGTCTTATTTGTGGCATGCATGTGGGATCTAGTTCCCCGACCAGGGGTCGAACCCTGGGCCCCCTGCATGGAGAGCTAAGAGCCTTACCCACTGGACCATCAGGGAAGTCCCTGAATCTATTCCTTTTTTGATATATTCCCTAGTTTATTTTATTTTTTAGATTCCACATATAAGTGATATCATACAGTATTTGATTTTGTCTGGCTTATTTCACTTAGTGTAATACCCTCCAAGTCCATATATGTTGTTGCAAATAGCAAAATTTCATTCTTCTTAGTTGTATTCCATTGTGTATATATATGTATATATACCTCATCTTTACCCATTCATCTGCTGATGGACACTTAGGTTGCTTCCATATCTTGGCTATTGTAAATAATGCTGCTATGAACATTGGGGTGTATGTATCAAGTTAGTGTGTTCATTTTTTTCAGATGTGTACCCAGGAGTGGAATTGCTGGTTGATAGTTCTAGTTATAGTTTTTTGAGAAACCTCCGTATTGTTTTCCACAGTGGCTGCACCAATTTACATTCCCACCAACAGTGTATTTTTATATACATGGGGAGTCATACACTTTTTTATCTTTTTATAAATTTATTTATTTGTTTTATTTTTGGCTGTGTTGGGTCTTCATTGTGGCACGCAGGCTTTCTCTAGTTGTGGCTAGCAGGGGCTACTCTTTTTTTTTTTCTTTTGCAGTGCGCGGGCCTCTCACTGTTGTGGCCTCTCCCATTGCGGAGCACAGGCTCTGGACGCGAAGGCTCAGCGTCCATGGCTCACGGACCCAGCTGCTCCGCGGCATGTGGGATCTTCCCGGACCGGGGCACAAACCCGTGTCCCCTGCATTGGCAGGCAGACTCTCAACCACTGCACCACCAGGGAAGCCCCATTTGTCTTTTTTTAATGCTACCAATTATCTGAGCCTCTGGCCTTTGGGGGATTTCCTCACCTTATAAGTCCAATGTCTACTGTAAAATCAGAAAATACCAGATGCTTACTCTCCCAGCTCTGTTAGCAACAAGGTTTTGAGACCTGACCCAAGCCTCACCAGCTGAACATGTCATCCCTGGTATTTTCAATCAGTCCCTGATGCCAAGGAACAATGGAAAATTGTTTATAGTGGTGGTCACAGCACCATCCAATCTCCAGTGGCATCACTGGTTCAGTGGTGGAGGTCGCAATGTCCTTTGCAGACTGATAGTGTGGCATGATTTGTAAGTGGTTCTGGTTATATAGCCTCTTCCTGTGCCTGCTTGTTTTCTGAGCCTAACTTTTCAGACTTCCTGGGAGTTCTGCACGTCACCCACTTGCATCTTTTGTTCTAATCAGCCACAGTTAGTTTCTGTAAGCAACCATGAACCACGAGAGATATAGTAAGTAGTTGAATTTTGAGAGTAGAAACCACAATATATATCAAAGAAGTGTACCTCCTATTGAGAAACAAAACTCATGAGATGGTAGATCTATATTACACAGAAATATGGTAGCTTATATAACACAGATTATTGATATAAAGAAAGTAAAAATCAGTGGAGGAGTATTACAAAACAGGTTTATAGAGAAAGTGGGACTCAAATAGTGGGTAGAATTTGGATAGAAAGAATAAATGTTTAGAGAGGTACACGTCTTATACCTGTATTGTTAATTATTGTCACTGAGAACTTTTGATAGTATTTAGATACCGCTGCTTCAAACTGGGTGAAAACAGGAAAGGAGATGTTAGGAATAGGAAAGGGGGGAATCTTAGGATTATACATTAACTAAGCTAGGTAAGTGTGTGCTTTCAGTGTGCTTCTCATGACTCCCACTTCTCATGGGAGTACTTCTCACTCCCCTGTTTCACTGGGAGTGCTACAAGTCTGCCCATGGAAGAATACGTAGACATTTATTTTTGCAGAATTTCTTGTTTTCAAGTTCCCTGAAGGCTATTAATAATTTTTTTTTAAGGGCAGGGAGATTTCACTGTTTCTCTCTCTCTTTCTCTTAAACTTAAAAAAAAACTGTTTGATATGTGACTTACTTTTGGAGTTCATACTCCCTAAAATCTCTTGATAACCAGTAATCCATTTGTTCATCAGGTATCCTAAGCCTCGGGGAGCATACTGGAACTTTCTCTTTCTTCATTTGGTAAATTAAATAAATAAATAAATTTAAATTTTATTGGATTATAGTTGATTTACAATGTTGTGTTAGCTTTAGTGATTCAGTTATGCAAATACATATATTTATTCTTTTTCAGATTCTTTTCCCATATAGGTTATTACAGAATATTGAGTAGAGTTCCCTGTGCTATACAGTAGGTCCTTGTTAGTTATTCTATTTTTTTTTTTTTTTTTTTTTTGCGGTACGCGGGCCTCTCACTGTTGTGGCCTCTTCCGTTGTGAAGCACAGGCTCCAGACGCGCAGGCTCAGCGGCCATGGCTTACGGGCCCAGCCGTTCCGTGGCATGTGGGATCTTCCTGGACCGGGACACGAACCCGTGTCCCCTGCATTAGCAGGCGGACTCTCAACCACTGCGCCACCAGGGAAGCCCCCTTAATCTATTTTATATATAGTAGTGTGTGTATGTTAGTCCCAAGCTCCTAATTTGTCCCTCCCCCCACCATGTTTCCCCTTTGGTAACCGTAGGTTTGTTTTCGAAATCTGTGAGTCTGTTTCTGTTTTGTAAATAAGTTCATTTATGTCATTTCTTAAAGTTAGATTCCACATATGCGTGATATCATATGATATTTGTCTTTCTCTGTCTGACTTCACTCAATATGATCATCTCTAGGTCCATCCATGTTGCTGCAAATGGCATTATTTTGTTCTTTTTTATGGCTGAGGAATATTCCATTGTATGTACGTACCACATCTTCTTTATCCAATCCTCTGTCGATGGACATTTAGGTTGCTTCCATGTATTGGCTATTATAAATAGTGCTGCAGTGAACATTGGGGTGCATGTATCTTTTCAAATCCCAGGAGTGGGATTGCTGGATCATATGGTAGTTCTATTTTTAGTTTTTTAAGGAACCTTCATACTGTTCTGCGTAGTGGTTGTACCAATTTACATTCCCACCAACAGTGCAAGAGGGCTCCCTTTTCTCCACACCCTTTCCAGCATTTATTGTTTGTAGACTTTTTGATGATGGCCATTCTGACCGGTGTGAGGTGATACCTCACTGTAGTTTTGATTTGCATTTCTCTGATAATTAGTGATGTTGAGGATTTTGGGTTTTGGCCATCTGTATGTCTTTTTTAGAGAAATGTGTATTTTGATCTTCTGCCCATTTTTTGATTGGGTTGTTTGTTTTTTTGACATAGAACTTCATGAGCTGTTTGTATACTTTGGAGATTAAGTAAATATATTTTATAATTGACTTTGTGCAGGTGAAAGTAAAGCTTAATTGAGGCCTGTTCTTCTCCAGCAAATAGATTGCAAATGAGTACCCTTTTTCTTTGCACCCATGATTATTTTGCACCCTTTATTGTAGCACTGATTTGTATTATTCTATTGTAATTTTTGTTTTTGTATGATTCCCTCCCCTCCCCAACCTCCCCCCTCCCTGTCTGTGGGCTATTTGATAAGGACCAGGACTCTTATCTATCTCTGTAGCTCCAGTGTCTGGCTTCTAACTGGGCTCTATAAATTTTTTTAAAGATATAATAGATTATTTCCTTTAAGTGCTCTTTGGTAGGAGTTATGAGAAGAGTTAAGATTTTCTTTAACTCAAAGTTATCATGGACATTAACATTGTGTAACTGTTCTGGTATGTTTGTTTGTTTTGTTTGTTTGAAAGATTTAAGATACCTTGGTCAAATGTGATTTGTTTTGGGGTCTAGCAATTTCAACAATTCTTTTTTTTTTAATAGACTATCTTTTAGAACATTTTTAGATTTACAGAAAAATTGAGGTGATAGTACACAGTTCCTATATATCCCACATCCCAATTCCCCTACTATTACCATCTTACTAATTTGTATGGTACATTTATTACTGTTACTGAACCAGTATTAATATGTTATTATCAACTAACTTTCATACTTCATTCAGATTTCATTAGTTTTTGCCAGATGTCCTTTTTCTGTTCCAGGATCCCATCCAGGAGACCACATTGCATATAGTTTTCATATCTCCTCTAATTCCTCTGGCTGTGAAAGTTTCTCAGATTTTCCTAATTTTTTATGACCTTGACAGTTTTGAGGCATAGTGGTCATCAGATTTTTGTGGAATGCCTCTCAGCTGGTATTTATCTGATGTTTTTTCTCAAGATTAGCCTGGAGTTAATGGGTTTGGAGAAGAAGGACAGAGAGGTAAAGTAACATTTTCATCCCATTACTTCAAAGGTAATACTGTTTACATGATTTATCACTGTTGATGTTGACCTTTTTCCCCTAGCTGAGATAGTGTCTGTCAGGTTTTTCCACTGTAAAGTTACTCCCCCTGCCCCATTTCTGTAGTCTTTGGAGGGAAGTCACCCTGTGCAGTGCACACTTGAGTCAAGAGTCAAGTGCTCTCCCTCCCTGAAGACAGAGTAGCTACATAAATTATTTGGAATTTTTCAGCATGGGTTATTCTTTTACGCTTTTTAGTAACTGATTTATGATGGTAGAGGAAGGTAAAAAGGTGCAAGGTGTTAACAGAACTCCCTAGCTCCAAGGGTCTTGTCCCTAGGTTCTTGTCTCTGTAGAAAGTCATGATTCTTTGGTTTAGATGGTTTTTGTTTCACCTCCTTTTTTTTTTAAATAAATTTATTTATTTTGGCTGTGTTGGGTCGTCATTGCTGCATGTGGGTTTTCTCTAGTTGTGGCGAGCGGGGGCTACTCTTTGTTGTGGTGCGTGGGCTTCTCTTTGCGGTGGCTTCTCTTGTTGCGGAGCACAGGCTTTAAGGTGCCCAGGCTTCAGTAGTTGCGGAACTTGGCTCAGTAGTTGTGGCTCAAAGGCTCTAGAGCGCAGCCTCAGTAGTTGTGGCGCACGGTCTTAGTTGCTGTGTGGCATGTGGGATCGTCCTGGACCAGGGATCAAACCCGTGTCCCCTGCACTGGCAGGCGGATTCTTAACCACACTAACCACTGCACCACCAGGGAAGTCCCTGTTTCACCTCCTTTTGCTGTGTAGACTTTCTTTGAAAATAATATTAGTAAGCGTCTGGAAAACACTGAGAGCTTTGTCCGTATACCTGTGTCCAAAAAAATATACCTAGGACACTAATGGTTTCTGAAGAGTCAGCTTCAGTTTTAAGGAAGAGGAGGTTTTATGACTATATACAACCACATTGCATATTGAAAGGCAATGTTTGTTATAGTGCTTTAGGAACCAAAGATCAAGACCCACTGTAGTGGGTCTTGAAGATATATCTTCACTTTTCCTTAAATGTTTATATCTGGTATATGACTCAAATATGACTACAGTAAATATTTCACTGGTATAGTCTGTTCGTTTAGATCAGTGGTTCTCAGAGCGTGGGCCCCAGATCAGCAGCATCACCATCATATGGAAGCCAGTGGGGAATTCAGTTTCCATTTTCATCCCAGACCTACCATCTTGGAAACTCTAGCAGTGAGGCCCAGCAACCCATCTGTCTTAACAAGCCCCTTACCCCTTAATGATTCTGATACCCTCTAAAGTTTGAGTATCTGGTCTGGTTTACTGAGTGTGAATGGTAACCTGGAGAGCAGTTCTTAGGGCATATCGGCTATGAGTAGCATTTGCTTTTCCTACAGGGCCATGAAAAATCTTTCCTCTTTTAATCAGAGTGTCTGATTTCTGAGATGTTAGTTTATATTCTTTTCCCGTAAGATCATATTTGCTGAACTGCTGTATCTACAACAGGGGTTGGCAAACCACAGACTACAGGCCGCATCAGAGCCACCTCCTGTTTTTGTACAGTCTGAGCTAAGAATGGTTTTAACCTTTTTAAACAGCAGCTTTACTGAGATATAGTTCACATATCATGAACTTCATCCATGTAAAACATTCAAATCATTGGTTTTTAATAAATTCACAGAGTTCAATCGTTCACCAGTATCTAATTTTAGAATATGTTATCACCACCACAAAGAAACACAGTACCCTTTAGCAGTCAGACCCTTTCTTCCCCACCCTCACCCCGACCCCACCACCCTAGCCCAAGGTAACCACTATTCTATTGTCTGTCTCTGTAAATTTACCTCTTCTGGACACTTCCTATAAATGAAATTATACCATAAATATGTGGTCTTCTGGGACTAGCTTCTTCCACTTAGCATAATGTTTTCAAGGGTCATTCATGTTATAGTCTCAGCACTTTATTCCTTCTGTTGCTAAATAATATTCCATCATATGGATGTATCACATTTATCTGTTTGTCAGTTGATGGACATTTGAGTTGATTTTTACATTTTTGAATGGTTGAAAAAAATCAAGAATATTTTATGATGTGAAAATGATAGGAAATTCAAATCTATTGTCCATAAATAATGTTTTGTTGACACACAACCACACTTAACTCCTTTTATGTATCATCTGTGGCTATTTTCATGCTACAGTGGGAGAGTTGAATAGTGACAGCCTTCAGCAGAGCCTAGAATATTTACTGTTCGGCCCTTTGGAGAATAGGTTTGCTGACCCCTGTTTCTCAACATTTTTCTTCATGATTGTTTCCTAAGGAGTCTTTTTAGACATTTTTTCCCTACTTGCCTTCCTCTCCATGAAATTTTAATACCAGAGGTATACTGTATATCTCTTTGTGTCCTGATGTCTTGGTGGAACACAAACCATTGTAATATCTTAACGACTTTTTTTTTGTCCCCTCAGGGACGATATCACCCTAATTGAGAGTGACTACTCTAGAGTAGTGTTCTGGTTAGGTTAATCTTCCTTTGTTACATTAGGAGGTGAAAATTATTTTCAGATGGGTTATATTTCCCTCAGAAAAATTTCTGATGTTGAGGTATTTAAGCAGTATGTTGTGATCTACTGTTAGATCTCAAAGCTAAGAGAAATGACTGTCAGCATAGAACACAAGATATTACCGTATTGGCATTTTTAAATTTGGGGGAATTTTGATGACTGCTCATCAAAATATTTGAGGCTTTTGCTTTAGTTCATAGATTGGTTTATTAGATTATCAGTGTTTATTAGTAAATTTGGCTATAGGAAGAGGCCAGAGAGTTTAATTTTAAAAAATTTTATCTGTAAAGAGAGGGTTTTTTTATTACCAGTTGGTTTGTGATGCTAGCTGTCTGCATTTCTCCTATGCCTTATAGTTCATTAGAGAAAAGATTATTTATCTTCCCTCATCCTCATCTTCCCTTCTTCCCTAGAGTGTATGTTCTTGGAGAGGTAGGAATAGGCAGAGCTTTGTGAGGATTTGAAGGCTGGAGAGAGGAAGGGCTGGTCAAAAGAGGAGATTCTATTCACAATTTACATTGTAAATTGGAACAGCTGCTATGGAGAACAGTATGGAGGTTCCTCAAAAAATTAAAAATAGAGTTGCCATATGATTCTGCAGTCACACTCCTGGGCATATATCCAGACAAAACACTAATTTGCAAAGATACATGCACCCCAATGTTCATAGCAGCACTATTTACAATAGCCAAGACATGGAAGCAACCTAAATGTCCATTGACAGATGAATGGATAAAGAAGATGTAGTACAAATGTACAATGGAATATTACTCAGCCATAAAATAGAACGAAATAATGCCATTTGCAGCAACTTGGATGGACCTAAAGATTATCATATTGAGTGAAATAAGTCAGACAAAGGCAAATATATGATATTACTTACATGTGGAATCTAAAAAAATGATACAAATGAACTTATTTACAAAACAGAAATAGACTCACAAACATAGAAAACAAACTTATGGTTACCAAAGGGGAAAGGCAGGGGGGAATAAAGTAGGAGTTTAGGATTAACAGATATACACTACTATATGTCAAAATAGATAAACAACAAGGACTTACTATATAGGACAGGGAACTAACTATATTCAATATCTTATAATAATATAATAACCTATAATGGAAAAGAATCTGAAAAAGAACAGATGTGTGTGTGTGTGTGTGTGTATAGCTGAATCACTTTGCTGTACAACTGAAACTAACACATTGTAAATTAACTGCAATTTTAAAAAATGGTTAAAAAAAGATTCTAATTTAAAGCAACAGAACACTAATGCTAACTACCTCTTCTTTTTGTCAATTGTTGATGGTTTTGTGTTTAGTAATCTAGAATAGACCATTAATCTTTATGAAAACAGATATGTTTGTTAAATGTAGATTAAAAAACTCAAGTCTAGCAGCAAAACAAAATCCATTTTAGTCCCCTTCCTCTTCTTTACCAAATAGGATATATGGAAAAGCAGAAAAGAGTTGCATTTCTTTAAAGGGAGAACACTTGGCAGAATGGAACATTGTAAATGGATTACACTGGGACAATAACTGATTTCATGGAAAGGAATTGTTATCCAGATGGGATCTCTTCTCTTTGCCCTTGCCTTTTGGGTCCTGCTATTTAGTGAACTGAGACTTTTCTTCTCTTCAGTTCGTTTCTTTTCTTCAGTTTAGGTTTCTCTTCTGAGAAAGGTGAACCCAGAACTTAGTCCCCAATGTATATGTTCTATGCTGTATGAGAGTAGGGAAGCTTAAAAAGGGTCTAAAACCATTCTTCCTCAAACTCTGAACTTGCCTTACAAAATTTAAAATATAATTTTGCCTGAATATTATTAGAATTGATTTACAAGTAGTTATTGTGAGAAATGGAAGAAGAAATGATAACCCCTTTCAGGTACAACTATGAGATGTAATACAGTTTTTCTGTCATTTTATTCCTGACTTAAGATTTCTCTTTGTTGTTTTTTCACATCATCAAATGGAACTTCAGCCCTGTAATACTGAAATAGGATTTAAATATTGTCACCTTTCAAGGTTCTGTGCGCTATAGTCCAGTACTCACGTTTTAATCAACATATCTAAAATAGTTATCTTTCTACTTAAAGTTGATTGTCTAGTAATATTCCATATCTTAGTGATGCTTAATGCACATCCACTCAATTGCTGAAGCTGAAAACGAGAATTGTCCTAGACTCTCTCCTTTTCATTTATCCAGTGGTCAGAAGTCCTGTGAATGATTCCTCTTAAATATATCCTCTCTTTTCCTCTAAGGCACACAGGCCTTCAGAATCCCATCCCAGTCTGCTTTTTCCTAGCTTCCTCTTTACCACTCCTTTATTTCAGCCATAAAAGTACTTGCAGTTCTCTAGACATGCCATGGGGTTTCATACTTCCTATTGTTTCATATCATTGTGCCTTTGTATATACTTTTTTTCTCTACCTAGAATACTTTTCTCTGCCATTTTTGATCAGATAACTTCTAATTCGGCTTCACTAATAAGTGGAACTTTTACTCTGGGTTTTTTTTTTTTCAAAGACCTCACATGTATTTGTGTCATAGCATTTATCACACCATACGATAAGATTGAATTCTCTCGGAAGAGATATGGGAACATATGTATATGTATAACTGATTCACTTTGTTATAAAGCAGAAACTAACACACCATTGTAAAGTAATTATACCCCAATAAAGATGTTAAAAAAAAAAAAAAAAAGATTGAATTCTCTCTTTTCCACCTAGACTGTAAGATATTTTTTGAGGGCAAGTGTTGTGTTATCTTTATCTTAGGCTCCATATTACTTAACACAGCACCTGGTTCCAAGTAGCTGCTCCATAAATGCTCATTGACTGAATCTCATTCATGTTAAAAAGAAAAAAATTTCAGTGGAGCAGACAGGTTTTCAACTTGAGCTCTGAACCCATTTATTTTGAGTAATATTAATTAGACCCAAAGTCCAACAAAATCAAAGAATTTGAAAGCACTTTGGGGCCTGTTGAAATATAATTCGATGTGCTCTATATGTTTACTGATTTTTGATATCCAGATTCATGCAGAATGTGATTAAAGGTAAATTTTGTCAACTAGACAAATGATGCCAAGGTTGAAAGTTCTCGTTTCAGGCTCGCTTGCATTCCTTTGTGTTGAAACAGCAGGCAGTGTTCTTTTTTGGATAAAATGAAGGCCTGGTTTCTTCTACAGCTTCATCTGAAACCCCTTTACAGGGCCATGGGTCACTGTCATACTTTGCTCATAGTTTTCTCAACAGCAATGCCGGGACTAATCCCTTCTCATAAATCCTCTAAGCTGTCAGCAAACAAACCCCTTCTTACCAGTCTAGCACGAAAGCCATGAGCTAGGAATACAGAGCAGGTACATAGCTGTTTTAAGGGCAGTTGTTTTTCAGTCTCCAGATTGCCAGTCAGTGCTTTCTCCTCTGCTGTTGGCCCATCAAGTTGTAGGTGTTGTGCTGGGTGTTTCAGGCTGGCCCCTAAATGTTGAACACTTGCAGAAAGCTGCGATTTCCCTATTATGAGAGACCTCTGTACCTGTGGTTTCTGCTGCTCTGATTAGCTAGTAAAACAGATTGACTGGCTGCTTTCAGGATTATGTGAGACTAGAAATCCACTTCTTTCTTGAACCCTTTGAGTCATTCCTGGAGGTACTTTCAGCCCTTTCTTTTGCAATCAGATCTGCTTGATAAAAGGGAAGGAGAAAGGGTTGGTATAGTGAGAAGAGGATCCAGATAATCAGGACTTTAAAAAATCAGTTTGTTGAAGTATAATATTCATACAATAAAAATTATACATTTTGGGCTTCCCTGGTGGCGCAGTGGTTGCGAGTCCGCCTGCCGATGCAGGGGACACGGGTTCATGCCCCGGTCCGGGAAGATCCCACATGCCGCGGAGCGGCTGGGCCCGTGAGCCATGGCCGCTGAGCCTGCGCGTCCGGAGCCTGTGCTCCTCAACGGGAGAGGCCACAACAGTGAGAGGCCTGCGTACTGCAAAAAAAAAAAATTCATTTTAAGGATACAGATTGATGATCTTTGACAAATGGGTGCATCTCTTTAACCACCACCCAAACCAAGGTGTAGAGCATTTTAATTTCTTCAGAAAGTTCCTTTGTTTCCCTTTGTAATCAGCCTCCTCCCCCCAGCGCTGTTGCAACCAACTGCTAATCTGATTTCTAGCACTATAGATTAGTTTTGCCTGTAAGGAACCATACAGTACCTATGCTTGTGAGTTCTGCTTCTTTCTCTCAGTATAGTCTTTGAAAATTGTCCTTGTGGTTGGCATGTATTAGCAGTTTCTTTCTTTTTATTGTTGAATACTATTTCATTGTATGGATATACCGCAATTTGTTTTCTCACTAATTGAAGAAATTTGAGTTATTTCTAGTGTTGGGCTTTTATTATTATATAAAGCTGTGAATTGCTTTCTGTGGTTTTCATTTTTCTTGGATAAATACCTAAGAGTGGAATTAACTGGGTCATATGATAAGTGTATATTTATTTATTTATTTATTTTAATATATTTATTTATTTATTTTTGGTGGTGTTCGGTCCTTGTTGCTGCTTGCGGGCTTTCTCTACTTGCGGTGAGCAGGGGCTACTCTTCGTTGTGGTGTGCGGGCTTCTCATTGCAGTGGCTTTTCTTGTTGCAGAGCACAAGCTCTAGGCATGCAGGCTTCAGTAGTTGTGGCACACGGGCTCAGTAGTTGTGGCTCACAAGCTCTAGAGTGCAGGCTCAGTAGTTGTGGCGCACGGGCTTAGTTGCTCCGCGGCATGTGGGATCTTCCCAGACCAGGGCTCGAACCTGTGTCCCCTGCATTGGCAGGTGGATTCTTAACCACTGTGCCACCAGGGAAGCCCCTAATAAGTGTATATTTAACTTTATAAGAAACTGGCAAATGATTTTCCTGAGTGGTTGCACCATTTTATATTGTGGCCAACAATGTATGAGAGTACTAGTTGCTGCAACTCTTTGCCAAAACTTGATATCTCTCTTTTTCATTATAGCGTTCTAGTGGGTATGAAGTAGTATTTCATTGTGATTTTAATTTTTGTTGCTGTTCTAATTGGTGTATATATATATATATATATATATATTTACCTTATTTACCTTATATTTACCTTACATTTAAACCTTATTCAACTTTAGTCAGCAAGGATAGGATACACGTAATCTGGATTTTTGGCTTGTTTAGTTTTCTGGATATTTGAAAGCCTTATCTTTATAGGCCTTTGCATGCATGTTAGGATGACACAATTGAAGTGTGAACCATGAATATGAATGGATAAATACAGTTGCAGTAATAATTATATATAGAATTGGCATGGCAGATGGTAAAGAAGGCTCTTTTGCCCTTTGGGCTTTTGAAAATTTAGAAAGAAGGCCCTGTATTCTAAAGAACAATAAAATTTAGCTCTGGCCCAAAAGAAGCTCTTCCTAAAACCCGGTTACGTTGAAAGGTATTGGCATTACCTCTGGCCATGTGTAAAGCTGTTTACCAATTCATTCATTGGACAAATATTTAGTGAGTGAGTGCCCACCTAGTACCAGGAACTATTCCGGTACTTGGGATACACTAGAGAACAAAACAGTAAAAAAAAAAAATCCCTGTTTTGACTACATACTTGTTGGAGAAATACACAATAAAATATTAAGCATTAAAATCTGTCTGTTGGTCTGTTTAGAGTAGACAGGGCTCTGGAGAAAAATGAGGTAGAGAAAGGGGATTGGGGGGATATGGGAAGTATGTTGTTTTTAAGACCCTTATAGACTACTTCATTAAAACTGAAAAGTAGTCAGATTCACCCCAAAAACCAAGTAGCAGGAAAACAGGTTAATTTATAATTAATTATTCAGTCCATGATGATCCTTTGATGAGGATTATCTCAAGTTTAGATACATATTCCCCAATGGTTTTCTTCTCCAACCTAGTTGTCTTATTTTCAAGGAGGAGTTTTCAGAAGAAATGGTTCCAAGCAAACTACACTAATCCCTCACCACAAAACATCCATTTTCACAGAAAAAGATAAGAATTTTTTCAGTGTCTACAAACACAAAATAGGAAACAAAGGTCATAGCCTTACACAGTTGCAGAATTGTTCATTTTACCATCTTGCTTAGAAATGGTCAATATTATGTTTGAGGTCACTGAAGAAAAGGAAATAGAAAAGGTGCCACTTTGGAGTAATTCTACTTGTGGACATTGTAAAACATCAGATGCCGTAGAAACAAAACTATACCAGACGGCTATTAAACCTTGCTTTTCATTATAGATTGATGAATAAATAGACATTAGTAAGCATGCCCAGTTAGTAGTACTGGTTAGAGTCCCTAAAGAGAAATTCCTAGAACATTGTTCTCTGCATATCTACTGAAACAAACTACTTGAAATGAAATATTCAAAATTATAAATGAAACCTTTGAAAAAATAAGGTATTATGGATATATTTCCTCAGTTTGTGTAAATGGTAGTCTGCTTTATATCAAGAGTTCACCTGAAAACCCTGAATACAAGCACACAGATTGTTTTATCCAATTTTGCATAGGGGAAGCTCAATTTTGCCTGTAGACCTGACTTCCATATTAAATTATGTTTTCAAAATGGTGAATCTAAAAACAATAACAAACATTTAAAAATAGTACTCACTGTGTGCTAGGACTGTTGCGAGAAGTTCACATACATTTACTAATTTAATCACCACAACAGGTTAATGATGTAAGTACTATTAATGTCATCCCCTCTATAGCTGAGGAAATGAGGCACAGAGCTGTTAGGTAATTTGCCCACGGTCACGTAGCTAGGAAGTGGCAGAGGGAAGATTCAAAGCCAGATAATCTGGTCCCAGAGTCTATACTCTTAACAAATTTTTTTAATTAAAAAAAAAACATTGTGGTAAAACATACCTAACATAAAATTTAGCCATTTTTTAATGTACACATCAGTCTTGTTAAGTGCACTTTGTTGTGCACCCAGTCTCCAGAACTCTTTTCACCTTGCAAAACTGAAACTATATCCAGTAAATAACTCCAAATTCTTCTCTTCCGCTGCCCATGGCAACTACCATTCTACTTTCTCTTCTGAATTTGACTACCTCATATAAGTGAAATCACACTTTTTGTTTTTTTGTAACTGACTTAGTTTATGTAGCATAATGTCCTCAAGGTGCATCTATGTTATAGCATGTGTCAGAATTTACTTCCTTTTTAAAGCTGAATAATATTTCATTGTATGTATATACCACATTTTGTTTATACATTCATCTTTTGATGGACAGTTGGGTTGCTTTCACCTTTCGGCTGTTGTTAATAGTGCTGCTATGATCGTATTTGTGCAGATCTTAGCTTGAGTCCCTGCTTTAACTTCTTTTGGGTATATACCCAGAAGTGAAATTACTGGCTCATATTGTAATTCTGTGTTTAGTTTTTTGAGGAATTGCTGTATTGTTTTCCATGTTGGCTATAGCATTTTTTATATTCATACTAACAGTGTACAAGGGTTCCAATTTCTCCACATCCTCACCAACATTCGTTATTGTTTCTTGTTTTGTTTTGTTTGATAATAGCTATCCTAATGCGTAAAATGGTATCTCATTGTGGTTTTGATTTGTGTTCCCCAAATGACTCGTGATGTTGAGCATCTTTTCATGTGCTTATTGTCTATTCATATATCTTCTTTGGAGAAGTTATCTATTCAAATCTTTTGCCCATTTTTGAATTGGGTTGGGATTTTTGTTGTTGAGTTGTAGGAGTTCTTTATATATTTTAGATATTAATCCATTATTAGATCTGTGGTCTACAAATATTTTCTCCCATTCACCTCTTGATACATAAAAGTTTTTTTATTTTTTTAAATTTAATTAATTAATTTATTTATTGGATGTTGGGTCTTTTTTTTTTTTTTTTTTTTTTTTTTTTTTTTGGCGGTACGCGGGCCTCTCACTGTTGTGGCCTCTCCCATTGCAGAGCACAGGCTCCGGATACGCAGGCTTAGCGGCCATGACTCACGGGCCCAGCCGCTCCACGGCATGTGGGATCTTCCCGGATCGGCACGAACCCGTGTCCCCTGCATCGGCAGGCGGACTCTCAACCACTGCGCCACCAGGGAAGCCCATGTTGGGTCTTCATTACTGTTCATGGACTTTCTCTCGTTGCAGCAAACGGGGGCTACTCTTCGTCGCAGTGTACATGCTTCCCTTGTTGCGGAGCACAGGCCCTAGGCACACGGGCTTCAGTAGTGTGGCACAGGGGTTCAGTAGTTGTGGCTTGCGGGGTCTAGAGCACAGGCTCAGTAGTTGTGGCACACGGGCTTAGTTGCTCCGTGGCATGTGGGATCTTCCTGGACCAGGGATGGAACACGTGTCCCCCGCACTGGTGGGCGGATTCTTAACCACTGAGGCACCAAGGGAAGTCCCGATACATGAAAGTTTTTTAAATTTTGATGAAGTCCAATTTATTTTATCTTTTGTTGCCGGTGCTTTTGGTGTCCTAGCCAAGAAATCATTGCCAAATCCAGTATCCCCTATGTTTTCATCAAAGAGCTTTATAGTTTTAGCTCTTATGTTTAGGTCTTTGATCATTTTGAGTTAATTTTTATATATGGTACAAAGTAAAAATCCAACCTTTATTCTATGGCTTAATTTCTGGCCCATTGTTTTTCCCTCCAGGGGTACTTACCCCTCAATTTAAAGAGTTGGCATAAAAGATTTAGGAAAAATGGGTGGTAAAAAAATGGCAGTAGCAAGTATAGATTACTCACCTAGAAATTTTAGTAGTTAGAAGGGGGAGGAAAAGAAAAGGATTGCTGTTTGTTAAGGAGAGAGTATTTTTTTAAAAAAACATACTCATTGAAAAAAGGAGAGTTCAAGACAGTATTAAGAAAAAAGGTAAACATCTTGGATAATAATAATATATAATGTGTAATTATATATAATAATAATATATAATTTTTATAGATGTTTATAGATGCATAAATATATAATATGTGCTTAAAATGTATGCTTGGCAGTGATAACCCCTGAATTCATGATAGTGGTTTTACTTGGGGTGTGGGAGGGGAACAGGATGAGGGAAGCGTACCTCTGTGTTTTAATTTTTTTTAAAAGGGGATATCTGAAATAATATGACCTAATATTAAGATTCAACAAAACTCATTGATGGGTACAAGTGTGTTTATGTTCTTTATTCTTATCTGTTTGAAATATTTTATATTAAAAATAATCCAAAACAAACAACATAAAAGAATAAAGCCTAGAAAGTTTAGTCATATCAGGGGGAGGATTAGGTCTTCCTTTAAACATAGGAGGGGGCAGAGAAAATAGAAAGGAACTTTGAACTGAAAAGAATAGAAATTTAAAGAAGTCCAGGTCATATAAATCTTAGTCTCATTTTAGTGGCAAAATCATTTGCTGAGGATAAGGTGGGATTACTAGGATAGTTTGGGGAGTTCCAGGTTGGGTGGTTGACAGATTCAGGATAAGGAGTCATGTAGAAAGAAATAAATTGATTTCTGAGTAGCATTAAAGGACTACCAAAGGATGGTTATCAGGAATTTGTTGTTGGGCGAGATACCACAGTTATGTGGATTTACTAGCATTGCACTGTAGCCCAGGAAAAAAATAAAAGAATGAAAACAAAATAAAAGCAAAAAATTGAATGATAGGGATTGGGTTAAGGTTATTAGGAATAATTGGGTTGCAAGAGAAGTCCTCTCTAACAATAGTCAGTGGGAGAGTTATTGTAAGGCTTCAGGAGACAATGATAAGGGCAACAAAAGGCAAGAGTACAGCTAGATACCTCTTGAGTACATTTATCTCTGCATCTCTTCTTTCCTCTTTCTTGACTGGCCTACTCTGCACATGGCCCCACATGACTGACATAGAACTTACTTTGCCTGAGTCCCCACCCTTCTCATGAATTGCAGATTTGACTGATTAGTGGATTGTGAAATCGTGTTGGTTGCAATCATCATTTTTTAAAAAAGAAATTCAGTACAGTTAGTAAGGTTAAATTGTATGTGTGTTTGAATGCATACTTATTGCAACGTAAAATTAATTCATTCCACTGAGTGAGTAGCTACTCTGTAACACACAGGGATACATTAGTAAATAACCCCAACTCCTTGCCCTGTGCTCCTTCCTACCCAAGAACCTTTTAGAATAGAAGGCAGAGTTCAGTCGCCCCATGGGGAGGGAAGGGGGTCAGTGCAAGGAATAGGGATTGGAAGGATTTCAGGATACCTGCCTGAGCTATATGCTATATTCATCTTGCACTGAGTAGGAAACAGAGGTGGTCTGCCACTGGGGTAGTCTCCATCCCTAAGGTTCAGGTGCACAGGGCCTGCCTAAGACTGAAACTGGAGGAAGAGAATCCTGTTCCCACTACTAGCCTTATACCAAGTAATAAGTACTAGCAGTCTACCACTGGGACAGGGGCAAGGACATGGAGAGACACCTGCTCTATGGCACAGGTGTACAAGTTCTGCTGAAAACTGATGGAGCAAAAATTCTGAGAAAAATTCTCTAGCACTCTACTCCTAGTACTAAAACACAAGGTAAATTGTCAGTTCACCACTGGAAGAATTTGAAGCCTATGATGCACTGAAGCTAATTAAGCAACAATAAAACCCAAACCCAGTTCACCTAATCACTAGATTGATTCAAACCACCACCCTAATGGCCTGGCAGAAACAGGTGTGCTTATTTCAAAGTAAAATATTGTTTTCATCTACTGTTCTTTTAGGCACAGTATCTAGTTCAATAAAAAAGTAAGAGATACATAAAAAGGCAAGACAAGCAGTGCAAACATAACCAGACCTAGAGGTTGTCCAGATGTTGAAACATGACATAGTACTTTTAAGTAACTGGTAAAGATTCTAGAGGAAAAATTTCTGCCTTTATGGCATTTATAATCTGGGGAACAGAGACAGACAATAAGCAAAATAAATCTGTGGTGTGTTAGATGGTGATGAGTGCTGTGGAGAAATATAAAGCAAAGGAGAAAGTGTGGGGGATTTGTGAGGGAGAAGGGCAGAGAAGATGACATTTGATAAATGACCTAAAGGAGGTAAGGAAGCAAGCTTAAGAGGACATCTGGAGGGAAAATGTCCTAGGGGGATTTAAAAACAGCAAGTGCAAAGGTACTGAGGTGAGAGGGTACCTGCATATTCAGGGAACAACAAAGGAGTCATTGTGACTTAGAGCTAAGAGAGTTGAGGAGGTAAGTAGTAGGAGGTAAAGTCAAGGAAGTAATGGTTGGGATGGAGTACATTATAAGTATTTAGGTTTCTGATCTGAGATTGGAAGCCATTTTTATTGAATTAAAAAAAATTTTAAGATATTTTAATAGCTTTGTTACAGTACAATTGACATAATATATTGTACATATTTAATGTGTACAGTGATGTTCTTTGATATACAAACATATATACACACACACACCTGTGAAAGTCACCACCGTCAAGATAATGAACGTTATCATCACCCAGAAAAACTTCCCTGTGCCCTTTTGTAATCTCTTCCTCCCACCCCTTTCTGCTCTTCATCTCAGTCTCCAGGTAACCATGGATCTTTTATTACTATACATTAGTTTGAATTTCTAGTATTTTATGTAAACGGAATGTATTCTTTTTTTTTTGTCTAGCTTCTTTCAGCATTAATAATTTGAGATTGCATGTATATATAGTTTATTCCTTTTTATTCCAGAATAATACAGCGTTGTATGAAATGTATACTACGATTTGTTTATCTAGCTTGTTACTGGACATTTGAAATATTTCCAGTTTTTGGCTATTACCAGTTAAGCGACCCTGAACAAGTACAAGCCTTTGTATGGATAGATGCTTCTATTTCTCTTAAGTTGTTAGGAGTGGAACAGCTGGGTTACTTGGTAGTACATGTTTAACTTTCTAAGTAACTACCAAATTGGTTTATGAGGTGGTTATACCATATTACATTCCTACCAGCAATTTATGAGAGTTCCAGTTGCTCCATAACCTTGCTAACACATTGTATGGTCTGGGGTTTTTTTGTTTGTTTTGTTTTTTGGTTATTTATTTATTTATTTTTCAGACAGTGGTTTCTCTTTTTTTTAAAAGACATTCTAATGACATGTAATTGTATTTCTTTGTGGTTTTGATTTGTATTTCCCTTTTGACTAGTGATGGTCTCTTTTCATGAATTTATTTACTGTCTATATAGCTTCTCCAGTGAAATGTCTCTTAAAAACCTATTGCTTATTTTTTTTAAAATTTTATTTATTTATATATTTAGTTATTTACTTAGTTATTTATTTACTTTTGGCTGTGTTGGGTCTTCATTGCTGTGTGCGGGCTTTCTTTTTTCTTTTTTGGCAGGCTTTCTTTAGTTGCGGCGAGCGGGGGCTACTCTTCGTGGTGGTGCGCAGGGTTCTCACTGCAGTGACTTCTCTTGTTGTGGAGCACGGGCTCTAAGCACGCAGGCTTCAGTAGTTGTGGCACCTGGGCTCAATAGCTGTGGCTCGCAGAATCCAGAGCACAGGCTCGGTAGTTGTGGCTCATGGGCTTAGCTGCTCCGTGGCATGTGGGATCTTCCTGGGCCAGGGCTCGAACCTGTGTCCCCTGCATTGGCAGGGAGATGCTTAACCACTGTACCACCAGGGAAGACCTCTATTGCTTATTTTTAAATTAGGTTGTTTTCTTATTATTGAGTTTTGAGAGTTCTTGATATATTCTGGATATATCTCTATTAGATATGTGGTTTGGAAATATTGTCTCCCAGTCTGGTTTATCTGTTCACTCTCTGATCAGTGATAAGAGAACAGAAGTTCCTAATTTTGGTGAAGTTCAATTCATCAATACTTTCTTTAATGGGTCATGCTTTTGGTGTCATATCTAAAATCTTTGCCTAAACCAAGATTACAAAGATATTCTCCTATTTTTTTCTTCCAGAAGTTTTATAGTTCAGGTTTTATATTTAGATTTGTCATCCATTGTGAGTTAACTTTTGTATATGGTGCGAGGTATGGATCCCAGTATTTGTTTTTAAGCTGGGACAAAGTGAGAGAGTGCATGGACTTACATATACTACCAAATGTAAAATAGCTAGCTAGTGGGAAGCAACCGCATAGCACAGGGAGATCAGCTCGGTGCTTTGTGACCACCTAGAGGGGTGGGATAGGGAGGGTGGGAGGGAGACGCAGAGGGAGGAGATATGGGGATATATGTATACGTATAGCTGATTCACTTTGTTATAAAGCAGAAACTAACACACCATTGTAAAACAATTATACTCCAATAAAGATGTTAAAAATTTTTTTTAAGTATTTGTTTTTGTTTGAGAATCCAGTGCTCTAGCACCATTTGTTAAAAAAGACTATTCTTTTTTTCCACTGAACTATATTTCCACCTTTGTCGAAAATCAATTAACCATTTATCATACATGTGCGGTTCTATTACTTGATTCTGTTTGATTCAATTTGTATATCTTAATGCCAACATTACATTGTCTTAATTACTGTTACTTTATAATAAATCTTTAAGTCAGGTGGTATAAATCCTCCAACTTTGTTGTTCTTTTTTAGAGTTGTTTTGGCTGTTCCAGGTCCTTTGATTTTCTTATATATTTTAGAATCAGTTTGTTCATTTCTTTAAAAAAAAAAAGTGTTCTGTGGTTTTAATTGGGATTACATTGAATCTATTGATAAATTAGGGGACAACTGACATCTTAACAATACTGTCTTCTGATCCATGAACACAGTATATCTCATTTATTTTAGGTCTTCTGTAATTTCTCTTAGCAGTCTTTTGTTTTCAGTGTATAGATTTTGCACACTTTTTGTCAGTTTTATTCTTATTTCATATTTTTTGTTTTTGTTTTTGTTTTGCGGTACGCGGGCCTCTCACTGTTGTGGCCTCTCCCGTTGTGGAGCACAGGCTCCAGACGCGCAGGCTCAGTGGCCATGGCTTACGGGCGCAGCCGCTCCGCGGCATGTGGGATCTTCCCGGACCGGGGCACAAACCCGTGTCTCCTGCATCGGCAGGCGGACTCTCAACCACTGCGCCACCAGGGAAGCCCCTTATTTCATATTTTGATGCTATTGTAAATTATATTTCTGAAACTCAATTTCTGAGTGTTCATTGATATATAATAGAAATAAAATTTATTTTTGTAAATATCTTATTTTCTGTGACCTTGCTGAACTCATATATCAGTTCTTAGTAGCTTTTTTGTAGTTCAGTAGAATTTTCTAGCTAGACGAACATGTCTTCTTCAAATTAAGAGAGTTTTACTTACTCCTTTCCATTTTGAATACCTTTTATTTCTTTTTCTTGCCTTTATTGCACTAACTATAAGCTCTAATATAATGCTCAATAGAAGTGGTGAGAGTAGGCATCTTTCCATTCCTGACCTTAGGGGGAAGGCATTCTGCTTTTACCACTAAAAACGATGTTATCTGTAGGTTCTTCATAGACGCCCTTTGTCAGATTGAGAAAGTTCCCTTCAATTCCAAGTTTGCTGAGCATTTTATCAGGAATAGTTGTTAGATTTTGCCAGGTACTCTTTCTGCATTTACTGAGATGATCACATACTTTTTTTTTTAATATTTAATTTTACTTATTTTTGGCTGTGTTGGGTCATCGTTGCTATGCATGGGCTTTCTCTCGTTGTGGCGAGCAGGGGCTACTCTTCGCTGTGGCACGTGGGCTTCTCTTGTCACGGAGCATGGGCTCTAGGCGTGCGGGCTTCAGTACTTGTGGTGCATGGGGTTAGTTGTTCCGTGGCATGTGGGATCTTCCCAGACCAGGGATCGAACCCATGTCCCCTGCGTTGTCCGGTGACTCTTATCCACTGCGCCACCAGGGTAGTCCTGATGCTTACATACTTTAAAAACACTTTTAGTCTGTTACTGTTTACTCTGTTAGTGGTGAATTACATTGATTGAATCTCAGATGTTCAAACAATATATCCCTGGGATAAAACTCAATCATGATGTGGTAAGCTTTTTATATATTCTTGGGTTTGATTTGCTAATTTTTATTTTTATTTTTCATTTTAACATCTTTATTGGAGTATAATTGCTTTACAATGGTATGTTAGTTTCAGCTTCACAACAAAATGAATCAGTTATATATATACATATGTTCCCATCTTTCTTCCCGCTTGCGTCTCCCTCCCTCCCACCTTCCCTATCCCACCCCTCTAGGTGGTCACAAAGCACCTAGCTGATCTCCCTGTGCTATGCGGCTGCTTCCCACTAGCTCTCTACCTTACGTTTGGTAGTGTATATATGTCCATGCCTCTCTCTCGTTTTGTCACAGTTTACCCTTCCCCCTCCCCATATCCTCAAATCCATTCTCTAGTAAGTCTGTGTCTTTATTCCTGTTTCACCCCTAGGTTCTTCATGACATTTTTTTTTCTTAAATTCCATATATATGTGTTGGCATACGGTATTTGTCTCTCTCTTTCTGACTTACTTCACTCTGTATGACAGACTCTAGGTCTATCCACCTCATTACAAATAGCTCAATTTCGTTTCTTTTTACGGCTGAGTAATATTCCATTGTATATATGTGACACATCTTCTTTATCCATTCATCCGATGATGGACACTTAGGTTGTTTCCATCTCCGGGCTATTGTAAATAGAGCTGCAATGAACATTTTGGTACATGACTCTTTTTGAATTATGGTTTTCTCAGGGTATGTGCCCAGTAGTGGGATTGCTGGGTCATATGGTAGTTCTATTTGTAGTTTTTTAAGGAACCTCCATACTGTTCTCCACAGTGGCTGTATCAATTTACATTCCCACCAACAGTGTAAGAGGGTTCCCTTTTCTCCACACCCTCTCCAGCATTTATTGTTTCTAGATTTTTTGATGATGGCCATTCTGACTGGTGTGAGATGATATCTCATTGTAGTTTTGATTTGCATTTCTCTAATGATTAGTGATGTTGAGCATTCTTTCATGTGTTTGTTGGCACTCTGTATATCTTCTTTGGAGAAATGTCTATTTAGGTCTTCTGCCCATTTTTGGTTTGGGTTGTTTGTTTTTTTGTTATTAAGCTGCATGAGCTGCTTATAAATTTTGGAGATGAATCCTTTGTCAGTTGCTTCATTTGCAAATATTTTCTCCCATTCTGAGAGTTGCCTTTTGGTCTTGTTTATGGTTTACTTTGCTGCGCAAAAGCTTTTAAGTTTCATTAGGTCCCATTTGTTTATTTTTGTTTTTATTTCCATTTCTCTAGGAGGTGGGTCAAAAAGGACCTTGCTGTGATTTATGTCATAGAGTGTCCTGCCTATGTGTTCCTCTAAGAGTTTGATAGTTTCTGGCCTTACATTTAGGTCTTTAATCTATTTTGAGCTTATTTTTGTGTATGGTGTTAGGGAGTGATCTAATCTCATACTTTTACATGTAGCTGTCCAGTTTTCCCAGCAACACTTATTGAAGAGGCTATCCTTTCTCCACTGTACATTCCTTTATCAAAGATAAGGTAACTATATGTGCATGGGTTTATCTCTGGGCTTTCTATCCTGTTCCATTGATCTATATTTCTGTTTTTGTGCCAGTACCATACTGTCTTGATTACTGTAGCTTTGTAGTATAGTCTGAAGTCAGGAAGCCTGATTCCTCCAGCTCCGTTTTTCGTTCTCAAGGTTGCTTTGGCTATTCGGGGTCTTTTGTGTTTCCATACAAATTGTGAAATTTTTTGTTCTAGTTCTGTGAAAAATGCCAGTTGTAGTTTGTTAGGGATTGCATTGAATCTATAGATTGCTTTGGGTAGTAGAGTCATTTTCACAATGTTGATTCTTCCAATCCAAGAACATGGTATATCTCTCCATCTATTTGTATCATCTTTAATTTCTTTCATCAGTGTCTTATAATTTTCTGCATACAGGTCTTTTGTCTCCTTAGGTAGGTTTATTCCTAGATATTTTATTCTTTTTGTTGCAGTGGTAAATGGGAGTGTTTTCTTGATTTCACTTTCAGATTTTTCATCCTTAGTGTATAGGAATGCCAGAGATTTCTGTGCATTAATTTTGTATCCTGCTACTTTACCAAATTCATTGATTAGCTCTAGTAGTTTTCTGGTAGCATCTTTAGGATTCTCTATGTATAGTATCATGTCATCTGCAAACAGTGACAGCTTTACTTCTTCTTTTCCCATTTGGATTCCTTTTATTTCCTTTTCTGCTCTGATTACTGTGGCTAAAACTTCTAAAACTATGTTGAATAAGAGTGGTGATAGTGGGCAACCTTGTCTTGTTCCTGATCTTAGTGGAAATGCTTTCAGTTTTTCACCATTGAGGATGATGTTGGCTGTGGGTTTGTCATATATGGCCTTTATTATGTTGAGGAAAGTTCCCTCTATGCCTACTTTCTGCAGGGTTTTTATCATAAATGGGTGTTGAATTTTGTCGAAAGCTTTCTCTGCATCTATTGAGATGATCATATGGTTTTTCTCCTTCAGTTTGTTAATATGGTATATCACGTTGATTGATTTGCGTATATTGAAGAATCCTTGCATTCCTGGAATAAACCCCACTTGATCATGGTGTATGATCCATTTAATGTGCTGTTGGATTCTGTTTGCTAGTATTTTGTTGAGGATTTTTGCATCTATGTTCATCAGTGATATTGGCCTGTGGTTTTCTTTCTTTGTGACATCCTTGTCTGGTTTTGGTATCAGGGTGATGGTGGCTTCGTAGAATGAGTTTGGGAGTGTTCCTCCCTCTGCTATATTTTGGAAGAGTTTGAGAAGGATAGGTGATAGGTCTTCTCTAGATGTTTGATAGAATTCTCCTATGAAGCCATCTGGTCCTGGGCTTTTGTTTGTTGGAAGATTTTTAATCACAGTTTCAATTTCAGTGCTTGAGATTGGTCTGTTCATATTTTCTATTTCTTCCTGATTCAGTCTTGGCAGGCTGTGCCTTTCTAAGAATGTGTCCATTTCTTCCAGGTTGTCCATTTTATTGGCATAGAGTTGCTTGTAGTAATCTCTCATGATCTTTTGTATTTCTGCAGTGTCAGTTGTTACTTCTCCTTTTTCATTTCTAATTCTATTGATTTCAGTCTTCTCCCTTTTATTCTTGATGAGTCTGGCTAATGGTTTATCAATTTTGTTTATCCTTTCAAAGAACCAGCTTTTAGTTTTATTGATCTTTGCTATCGTTTCCTTCATTTCTTTTTCATTTATTTCTGATCTGATTTTTATGATTTCTTTCCTTCTGCTAACTTTGGGGTTTTTTTGTTCTTCTTTCTCTAATTGCTTTAGGTGCAAGGTTAGGTTGTTTATTCGAGATGTTTCCTGTTTCTTAAGGTAGGATTGTATTGCTATAAACTTCCCTCTTAGAACTACTTTTGCTGCATCCCATAGATTTTGAGTCGTTGTGTCTCCATTGTCATTTGTTTCTAGGTATTTTTTGATTTCCTCTTTGATTTCTTCAGTGATCACTTCGTTATTAAGTAGTGTATTGTTTAGCCTCCATGCGTTTGTATTTTTTACAGATCTTTTCCTGTAATTGATATGTAGTCTCATAGCTTTGTGGTCGGAAAAGATACTTGATACAATTACAATTTTCTTATATTTACCAAGGCTTGATTTGTGACCCAAGATATGATCTATCCTGGAGAATGTTCCATGAGCACTTGAGAAAAATGTGTATTCTGTTGTTTTTGGATGGAATGTCCTATAAATATCAATTAACTCCATCTTGTTTAATGTATCATTTAAAGCTTGTGTTTCCTTATTTATTTTCATTTTGGATGATCTGTCCATTGGTGAAAGTGGGGTGTTAAAGTCCCCTACTATGATTGTGTTACTGTCAATTTCCCCTTTTATGGCTGTTAGTATTTGCCTTATGTATTGAGGTGCTCCTATGTTGGGTGCATAAATATTTACAATTGTTGTATCTTCTTCTTGGATCAATCCCTTGATCATTATGTAGTGTCCTTCTTTGTCTCTTCTAATAGTCTTTATTTTAAAGTCTATTTTGTCTGATATGAGAATTGCTCCTCCAGCTTTCTTTTGGTTTCCATTTGCATGAAATACCTTTTTGCATCCCCTTACTTTCAGTCTGTATGTGTCTCTAGGTCTGAAGTGGGTCTCTTGTAGACAGCAAATATATGCGTCTTGTTTTTGTATCCATTCAGCCAATCTGTGTCTTTTGGTGGGAGCATTTAGTCCATTTACATTTAAGGTAATTATCGACATGTATGTTCCCATTCCCATTTTCTTAATTGTTTTGGGTTCGTTATTGTAGGTCTTTTCCTTCTCTTGTGTTTCTTGCCTAGAGAAGTTCCTTTAGCAGTTGTTGTAGAGCTGGTTTGGTGGTGCTGAACTCTCTCAGCTTTTGCTTGTCTGTAAAGGTTTTAATTTCTCCATCAAATCTGAATGAGATCCTTGCTGGGTAGAGTAATCTTGGTTGCAGGTTTTTCTCCTTCATCACTTTCAATATGTCCTGCCACTCCCTTCTGGCTTGCAGAGTTTCTGCTGAAAGATCAGCTGTTAGCCTTATGGGGATTCCCTTGTGTGTTATTTGTTGTTTTTCCCTTGCTGCTTTTAATATGTTTTCTTTGTATTTAATTTTTGACAGTTTGATTAATATGTGTCTTGGCATATTTCTCCTTGGATTTATCCTGTATGGGACTCTCTGTGCTTCCTGGACTTGATTAACTATTTCCTTTCCCACATTAGGGAAGTTTTCAACTATAATCTCTTCAAATATTTTCTCAGTCCCTTTCTTTTTCTCTTCTTCTTCTGGAACCCCTATAATTCGAATGTTGGTGCATTTAATGTTGTCCCAGAGGTCTCTGAGACTGTCCTCAGTTCTTTTCATTCTTGTTTCTTTATTCTGCTCTGCAGTAGTTATTTCCACTATTTTATCTTCCAGGTCACTTATCCGTTCTTCTGCCTCAGTTATTCTGCTATTGATCCCATCTAGAGTATTTTTCATTTCATTTATTGTGTTGTTCATCATTGTTTGTTTCATCTTTAGTTCTTCTAGGTCCTTGTTAAATGTTTCTTGCATTTTGTCTATTCTATTTCCAAGATTTTGGATCATCTTTACTATCATTATTCTGAATTCTTTTCAGGTAGACTGCCTATTTCCTCTTCATTTGTTAGGTCTGGTGGGTTTTTATCTTGCTCCTTCATCTGCTGTGTGTTTTTCTGTCTTTTCATTTTGCTTATCTTACTGTGTTTGGGGTCTCCTTCTTGCAGGCTGCAGGTTCGTAGTTCCTGTTGTTTTTGGTGTCTGTCCCCAGTGGCTAAGGTTGGTTCAGTGGGTTGTGTAGGTTTCCTGGTCGAGGGGACTAGTGCCTGTGTTCTGGTGGATGAGGCTGGATCTTGTCTTTCTGGTGCGCAGGTCCACGTCTGGTGGTGTGTTTTGGGGTGTCTGTAGACTCATTATGATTTTGGCAGCCTCTCTGCTAATGGGTGGGGTTGTGTTCCTGTCTTGCTAGTTGTTTAGCATAGGATGTCCAGCACTGTAGCTTGCTGGTCGTTGAGTGAAGCTGGGTGCTGGCGTTGAGATGGAGATCTCTGGGAGATTTTCGCCGTTTGATATTATGTGCAGCTGGGAGGCCTCTTGTGGACCAGTGTCCTGAAGTTGGCTCTCCCACCTCAGAGGCACTGCACTAACTCCTGGCTGCAGCACCAAGAGCCTTTCATCCACACGGCTTAGAAGAAAAGGGAGAAAAAGTAGAAAGAAAGAATTAGTAGAAGCAGAAAGAAAGGAGGGAGGGAGCAAGCAAGGAAGGAGGGAAGGAAGGAAAAAAAGAAAGAAGACAAAGTAAAATAAAATAAAGTAAGATAAAATATAATGAAGTTATTAAAATAAAAAATAATTATTAAGAGGAGAAAAATAGAAAAACGGATGGATAGAACCCAGAACAGATGGTGGAAGCAAAGCTATACAGACAAAATCTCACACAGAAGCATACACATACACACTCAGAAAAAGAGGAAAAGAGGAAAAAATCATAAATCTTGCTCTCAAAGTCCACCTCTTCAATTTGGGATGATTCGTTGTCTAAAGGAGGGGAGGAAGGAAAGAAAGAACGAAGATAAAGTAAAATAAAATAAGGTTATTAAAATAAAAAGTAATTATTAAGAAAAAAAAACCCAGGACGGCTAGAACCCTTGGACAAAAGGTGGAAGCAAAGCTATACAGACAAAATCTCACACAGAAGCATACACATACACACAAAAAAAGGAAAAGGGGAAAGAATAATAAATCTTGCTCTAAAGTCCACCTCCTTAATTTGGGATGATTCGTTGTCTATTCATGTATTCCACAGATGCAGGGTACATCACGTTGATTGTGGATATTTAATCCACTGCTTCTGAAGCTGCTGGGAGAGATTTCCCTTTCTCTTCTTTGTTCTCACAGCTCCCAGGGGCTCAGCTTTGGATTTGGCCCCGCCTGTGCGTGTAGGTCACCGGAGGGCGTCTGTTCTTTGCTCAGACAGGACGGGGTTAAAGGAGCTGCTGATTCGGAGGCAGAGGCCGGAGTGACGTTGCGCCAGGCTGAGGCGCGCCGTGCGTTCTCCCGGGGGAGTTGTCCCTGGATCCCGGGACCCTGGCAGTGGCGGGCTGCACAGGCTCCCCGGAAGGGGGATGTGGATAGTGACCTGGGTTCGCACACAGGCTTCTTGGTGGCGGCAGCAGCGGCCTTAGCGTCTCATGTCTGTCTCTGGGGTCCGCACTTTTAGCCGCGGCTCGCGCCGGTCTCTGGAGCTCCTTTAAGCAGCGTTCTTAATCCCCTCTCCTCGCGCACCAGGAAATAAAGAGGGAAGAAAAAGTCTCTTGCCTCTTTGGCAGGTCCAGACTTTTCCCCGACTCCCTCCCGGCTAGTCAGTGCACTAACGCCCTGCAGGCTGTATTCATGCCGCCAACCCCAGTCCTCTCCCAGCGCTCTGACTGAAGCCCGAGCCTCAGCTCCCAGCCCCGCCCGCCCCGGCGGGTGAGCAGACAAGCCTCTCGGGCTGGTGAGTGCCGGTCGGCACCGATCCTCTGTGCGGGAATCTCTCCGCTTTGGCCTCCGCACCCCTGTTGCTGTGCTCTCCTCCGCGGCACCGAACCTCCCCCGCTCCGCCACCCGCAGTGTCCGCCCGTGAAGGGGCTTCCTAGTGTGTGGACACTTTTCCTCCTTCACAGCTCCCTCCCGCTGGTGCAGGACCCGTCCCTATCCTTTTGTCTCTGTTTATTCTTTTTTCTTTTGCCCTACGCAGGTACGTGGGGGGTTTCTTGCCTTTTGGGAGGTCTGAGGTCTTCTGCCAGCGTTCAGTAGGTGTTCTGTAGGAGTTGTTCCACGTGTAGATGTATTTCTGGTGTATCTGTGGGGAGGAAGGTGATCTCCGCGTCTTACTCTAACGCCATCTTCCCGGAAGTCCTCTGATTTGCTAATTTTTAAAGAATTTTTACATCCATAATCATTAGTATATTGATCTAAAGCTTTCATATAATGTCTTTGGTTTGGGTACTAGAGTAATTCTGGCCTCATAGAATGTGTCAGCAAGTATTCCCACCTCTTGAATTTCATGGAAGAGTTTGTGCAGAACTGGTATTATTTCTTCCTTTAATGTTTAGTAGAATTTACCAGAGAAGCCATCTGGGCCTAGAATTTTTCAGGGAGTGGAGGACTGGGAAAATAGGAGTGGTAATGCTTTTAACTAAAAATTCTATTTCTTTAACAGAGGGAGGACTATTCAGATTATCTTTCTGCTTGAGTGAGATTTGGTAGTTTGTGTCTTTCAAGGCTTGCATTGTTTCTGTCCAGTCTGTGGTCACCCTTATATTTGTTTCTGTATGTGAGTCTGCTTTTAAATTTTAAATAAAATTTAAGTAAATTTAGTGATTAAAATATTTTAGGCTTGGTTGCTTTAAAATTTTTTCTATCACTCATTTTAATGTGGTTGATTTTGATGTGCCGTGATTTAATTTTCTTCATGCTTCTGTGCTTGGGGTTTGTTGTGATTCTTGTTGCTGTGAACTTATGGTTTTCATCACCTTTGAAAATTTTTCAGCTATCATTCAAATGTTTTTCTTCTCCTCTTTGCAGACCTGAATTACATGCTTATTATTCTACTTGAAGTTGTCTCTTTTATTCAGACTTGTTTTCACTGTATTTTATTTTGGATCATTTTTGTTGCTGTGTTTTCAAGTTCACCAGCCTATCTTTTGAATTGTCTAATCTGCCATTAATCTCCAACAGTGTCTGTTTCATCTTAGACATTATAGTTTCATCTCTGGACGTTTTATATAGATCTGTTGTATTTACAAAACTCCACTTAACATTTTTTTTAAGATTTATTATTTATTTATTTATTTATTTATTTTTGGCTGCCTCAGATCTTAGTTGCAGCACGTGGGATCTTCGTTGAGGCATGCGGGATCTTTCGTTGGGGGCGTGCGGGCTCTTCATTGCGGTGCGGAGGCTTCTCTCTAGTTGTGGTGTGAGGATTTTCTCTCTCTAGTTGTGGTGCGCAGGCCCCAGGGCACGTGGGCTCTGTAGTTGTGGCGCATGGGTTCCAGAGCACGTGGGCTCTGTTGTTTGTGGCACGCAGGCTCTAGTTGAGGCAGGTGAGCTCAGTAGTTGTGGCGCGCAGGCTTAGTTGCCCCACTGCATGTGGGATCTTAGTTCCTGACCAGGAATCGAACCTGCCTCCCTTGCATTGCAAGGTGGTTTCTTTACCACTGGACCACCAGGGAAGTCCCTCCACTTAACATTTTTAATCTTTCCTCAAGCTTCTTGAATATATGGAATATTAAAATGATTGTTTTAATGTTCTGTCTGTTCTATCATCTGTGTCATTTCTGGGTTGATTTTGATAGATTAATTTTTCTTCTCATTCTAGGTCATATTTTCCTGCTTCTTTGCATGCCTGGGAGTTCAATGCCAGACATTGTGCTAGATATTTTTTTTATTACTTTAAATATTCTTGAGCTTTATTCTGAGTTGTGGTTAGATTTCTCAGAAATACTTTATTCTTTTAAACTTCCTTAGTAGGACCAAAGCAGTGCTCAAGAAGGGCTGATTTTCTCCACTACTAAAGCTGAACCCTAATGTGAATCCTATCTGATGCCCTGTGAATTATGAGGTTTTCCTCCCTGGTGGTAGGAACAGGCACTCTTCCCTGTCCTATGTGAGCTACAGGTATTTTTCCCTTCTAATTCTTTTGGGTGGTTCTCTTCCTAGCCTTGGGTAGTTTCCTCACAGACAAGTGCTCACTGGCACTCAGCTGACAGCCTGAAGGGACCTTCTGAAGATCTCCACAATTGGGGCAGCACTTTCCTTTGTTGTACTCTGCCCTGCAAACTTGAGCTGCTTTGACCTCTCCAGACTTCCAGCTCTGTCATCTCTGGACGACTGCTGGGTTATGATTGGGTTCCTCCTTCCTATACAGCTGCTTAGAAATTCTCTCAGGCAGAGCTGGGGCATTTGGAGAGCTTACCTCATTTGTTTCTAATCTCTCAGGAATCACTGTTTTCATTTCCTGATGTCCAGGGTCTTGAAAAGTGTTTCATATATTTTTATTGTTTTTTTTTTCCCTTATTTTTTGGCAGGAGGATAAATCTGATCTCTGTTATTCGTTGGAAGTGAAAGTCTCACCACTTAGTTCTTAATGGGATCCCTCTAGCCTGTCCTGAGAATAGACTGAGGGCTGTCAAGGGTAGAAGCAAGGAGACCATTTGGGAGAGAAATGTATAACAGTCTGAGAGAGATGATTAAATAAAATGTAATTTTCATTATATGTTACAGTCAGAGAGGTTGTAAGCCATTGATCTAACTCACTCTCCATCTCTTGTTTTAAATTTTCAAACATTTAACTCTGATCTTTTAGTGGTTCTCCTCTGAGTTAGATCTTCAATACCTCCTATCCTCCTACTCCCACACAGTCCATTCATTTATTAGAAGTGTCCCTGGAAGAGGTTGGTGTGGATAGGGGCAGATTTCTTAAAGGAGAGGGGAAAGGAAGAATCAATACTGAAGTGGAGAAAATATCTTCTAAGAAGAACTTCCAAAAGATGTATTCTAAAACAAAGTATCCATGCGTATTTTTTAGTGGTCTTTACATTCTTTTGCCATATATATTTTGTCATCTTCATGTTGAGTGATGGAAGGTGGCCCTGCAGTCTTTTCCAGACCTAGTCTGCTATCCCCAGCCCTTCAGGGAAAAGTCCAAGTACTGCTGAAGGGCAGACACTGATGTCCCTTAACTGCCTTCTGTTCTGTTCTGAAAATTCAGAAGTGACATCCACGCTTCAGTTCTGGTGGCACTAGACATCCTTATGTAAAGAAAATGATTACACAGAAAAAAATATTATAAAGGAAATTTTTAAAATTTGAAAATTAGAAATGTTTTACAGCTGAAAAAATTTAATTCTTTTTGTCTTTTTTCTTTTCTTCCTGGGAAGGCACTGTCCTTTATTTTGAAATTGCCTTTCCTACTTTTGGTATTTAAATGCCGTTTTATGAAATTATGATGGTAGATGATGGTGTTTGGGGTTTTATTTTGGTATCCTTTTTTGACTAAATACAAAGTTATCAATCGTATATTAGTCTCGTAATTTTTTTTTTTGTAGTTAGTTGTGGTTTATGAAATCCACCATAGTAAGATCCTAATTTAAATGGTCTTGAAGTCAAGCCAAGTGCAAGGGAAGTGTTGGTGAGGATCAGGGTAAACCTGGAATATGACCAAAAAATCGAAGTGCTGGAGTTCTCCAATGGCTCACAGTAACCGATCGTAGAGACCTGTAGGACCGGGAGCCTAGAGAGAAGGGATTAGAATTAAGATCAGAGGGCATTTGTCATTTAATATCCTAGAGGTGAGGCAGTTCAGAGTGATGATGAAATCCATAGGGTAGCAATGTTTGTGGGGATAAAAGTCATTGTGAAAATTTCATTTTATACCTTGGTCATTTTTTTCTTTATTTGGTGAGGCTATAGACTGTTGGGGCTAACCCAAGTATGTTTAGTACATGTCTAAAACAAGAAAAGATCTCTTTACTTACTACTGACTTTTGATGAAATCTGAACTCAGAATGAAGTATTTGTTTTCTCTCCACTGTCATCTCATCCTTGTTACCTGCTTGTTCTTCTTAAAAAGATATTTTTATTTGAAGTGTGCTGCATGTGATTTGCAAAACAAGTAAAAACTGTCACTTCTACTTACTGCCAGCCATACAGTTGTAGGTCCTAATTGACTTTGGTACAATCTTTCTTTCTTTCTTTCTTTCTTTTTTTTTTTTTTTACACAACTTTGCAGTAATAGCTTTGGAATTATTTAGTAGGGATTCTAATTGTGTTTCCAGTTCTTTGCATAGTGGAACCCAAAGATTCAGTGTTTTCCTAACATGTAGCAATAACCACTTGTAACAGTGCCTACATTTCTCTTATTATATACGTTTTGCTTTGTACCACTGAACTCCTACTGCTTTTTCAACTTCTTTATTTCATTTAAAATTTTCTGTAAACATTTTTAGTTGTTGCTAAATACTCCAGAGTCAAGGTATATCATAAATTATGGAACAATTTCCTTAACTCCCTAATGTTAAACTTTTAGAGCTTTTTCAGCTTTTTACTTATAAATAAAATTTCAGATTCTTTTACTATATAGCTTAATCTACATTTATTTTGTGGATAGATTCTTAGATATTAATACGCCTACAGTGGACATTTTCATGTATACATTTTCATTTGCATCTTTTTTCTTGGGTAAATTCTTAGAAGTAAAATAATAGGGTTAAATAATTTTTCAAATGTTTGATACCTATTTCTATATATTTTTTGTAAATTCTGTTTTGATTTTTTTGGTTTTTTTTTGTTTGTTTGTTTGATCTTTGGGACTTTGTGGATCTCAGTTTGTTTTAATTATTTGTATGAGCCCTTTGTTAAAACCACTAATCTGCTGTCAATAATAAGCACAGCACTTATTAATTGCCAGGTGTTATTCAAAATGCTTCGTATACGTTAACTTGTTTAGCCCTCATGATGATCAGATATTGTTTTATGGACAAGTTAAATAAGTGATCAGTTTCCTAAGTAAAAATTTAACACAGAAATCTTTGTCCTTCTCTCGTAGCCACTAATAACACTGCTAGTCTTTGGCATTGTACCAGTGTGTTTAATCTGACTAGATTAAACCTCATGATATCATATTCACAAGTACACAATTGTTATCGTATACATTGTGTTTTAACAGTTGTAACATTAGCTAGGTCTTTTGAGATTTTTTTCATGACTAAGATTTAGTATATATTTAAAGTTATTCACCACTTCCAAGGATTTTTAAATTTTTATTTATATTCTACCTGCTTTGAAAAAGGATTTAATATAACTTACAATAAATGAGACATGCAATAGGACTTTTAAACATTAAAGATCCAAAACCTTAAAGAGGAAACAGGATAATTATACCCCAAAATCCAGGCTCATTTGGTATTAAATTTCATTGTTTTTCCTGACATTTCTGGTAAGAATGAAATTCTGGCTCTTGAGGATAGCCCAAATTTATTCCCTTAAAATTATGGTGTTCTGTATGTCAGATGCTACTCTGAATGCTAAAGTATCTGCCACTGAACAAACCTGAAATGTAGTTTTTTACATACTTTCCATTAGCTGGAGGTAAAAGTTTTTTTATACATGTAATGATTTTAAGGAGCATTGAGAAATATTAAGGTACTGTTGCACAAATTCTTTTCCCTCCTCTGTGCACCCATTCAAAATTGTGAAACTGTGCAAGTGTGATAAATATATTGTTTATAGGTTGAAGTATGATACAAAGTGTGAAATTGAAATATTTCTTCCAGATTTTTATTCAGCAGAGTGTTTGTTCCAAGGGCAAAAAAATAGTTATATCTGGGGCTGAAATTTGTGATTGAGATTGGTAGAAAACAAAGTTTAGAAGAGTGACGGAGGCTGTTTTACAAAGGCTCAATAACTTGGAATGAATCCTATAGTCAATGGAGTGCTACTAAAGACTTTTTGAGCAGGGTAGTGATATCATGAAAATGATGTTTCAGGAAGTTGAATTCTGATGGTTGTATAAGGAAGATTGTCCCAAAGGAAGAGACACCAAGAAATCACTTAATAAGCTCATTGCTGTAATATACACACTGATGATTCTTGGATTTGATACTGACTGCCTTAATCCAAGGTGTAAGGAACCCCAGCTTAATCTGGTTTCTCTTACATTTCCATTCTTAACCTTTCCCAACAGCCCACCATACTGAGCTTCCTTCAATTCTTGCTGTATCTTTTCTCCTCTCCAAGTTTTAACGCATACATTCCTCTGTCTATCACACTTTCATTTTCCCTTTCCTTAACATCTCTTTCCAACTCTCCCCATCACCTCCTATCTTGATGTAGAGATAGAGCCTCTAGAGTACATTGGTTCTAATCCTGGTTTCTGCCCCTACTTAGCAGTGTGACCTTGGCAAATTACTTAATCTCTCAAAGCCTCCGTTTCTTCATCTATACAAGGTAGACAATAAAAATAGTTCCTACTTCATGAGGTAGTTGAGAGAATCAATGGGTAAATATATGGAATATATATAGTACTTGGCGCTTAAAAAGCACTGTATAACTATTGCTGTTATTGTTGTCTGGCTCGTATTCATTTTTCTGATCTCAGCTTAGATTTTACTTCTGGGAAGTCTTTCCTGACCCTAAAACTGAGTTAGATACTCCTTTGTGTTCCCTTAGATTCCTGTATTTCCCTCGCCATGTTATATCATCATTGCCTAGCTGTTTGACTGCTACACATTCTTTTTCTGCTACCATCACATCATCATATCCTTCTTGACTGGCACATAGTAACTGGTCAATAAAAATTTGTTGTCTAGCACACACATACAGTTCAAATAGAAAATTAAAACTGATTACAGTGTGGGGAAATTTTGGTATTTAAACTAAACTATTGAGGTTTATTTCAAAGAGTTTTATAGATTCATTTGTATAGCTTTGAAAGTCCAAAACATTCCTTCCTTCTTTCTTTCTTCCTTCCTTCCTTCCTCTCTCTCTCCCTCCCTCCTTCCCTCCCTCCCTTCCTCTCTCTCTCTCTCTTTTTCTCACTTTCTCTTTCTTCTTTCCACCCCATTTTCTTTTAGTCAGCAAATCTTTCATTTGGACCTTGACCCAAGAAGTAAAGGTTTTTCAATTTTACCCTATTTCCATCCCCCAGTTTGAAATTGAGCTATTATACTAAGTGACCTTTTTAGTATCTGTAGGAATTCATGCATTTGCAGTTAAATTCACCCCGTTAGCCTTGGCTGGAATATGAAGAAATGCCCAGAGAGGATAATTCAGTCTGGGCCCTAACCTCGTGAACTATTTAATGTGGAGCCTCAAAGATATAAATTTTTCATTTTAGACTGTGGAGGTGCTTGTTACTCTGCCTTAATTGCAGTGTCTGTTTGGAAAGAAACGATACCTCTGCTTAAAGATGGAATAAAAAAGTGATGACGGGGAGATTCGATTCCTGGAGATAAAAAGTGGAGAGCCAAAAGCTGACCTGACTTTCTTGGTTAGTCAGCCAGGGATGGGGTGGAGGAAACCTCAAAGATTAAAGTGGCTGAGTGACAACAACCACTGAGGCTCTGGGGTCTGATATAAGAGGGAAACTGACCACTGGTAGCCAGGTGAGGACCTCTTAGAAGGGGCCCTGCGGCTGAGCACTAGAAAAGCTTTTATGTGAAGTATTCCCAGTTCTGACATTTATTTATCATCTTGCTGTAGTGGTCATAGTTTGGGGGAATTAAAAAATGACATAGTCTCCTAGAGAATTTCAGAATCTGATAGGAAAGATGGACATATAATGAATTAATTATATTAATAACTGCTAACATTCCCCACCACTTCCAAGGATATAAACTCCTGCTTCATGAGGTAGTTGAGAGAATCAATGGGTAAATATATGGAAAATATAGAGTACTTGGCACTTAAAAATCACTATATAATTATTACTGTTATTGTCTGGCTCGTATTCATTTTTCTGATCTCAGTTTAGATTTTACTTCTGGCACATAGTAGCTGCTCAATAAATATTAACTGAATAAATTAATTTGTTTAATCCTTCCCAATTTACAGATATCTCATTTAGTATTCCACCTTTCTCTCCTGTTCACCCCCTTTGTGGTATAAACAAGATGGATAATAGTATCCATAAGAATAGTAGTGTAGCATAAGACAAAATAATTTTGAGTTAAATAGAACTTCAAATATGAGACTGTAAAGGAGAAAAAATGAATTCTGGCTTGGTAGGGTCACAGAAAGCCTCTCTAAGGGCACAGTCTTTTTACCAGGTCTTTAAGTAGAATAAGGTTTTGATAAACAGAGTAGAGGAAAATAGGAGCTTGTGTAGCCATATCTTACACCAGATGAGTTGCTATACATCTGTCCTGGATCTAGAGTAACCACATACTTTCAATTTCATTTGCTCTTCCTGGTGTATCCCTAGTTTTTTGTTTCATCTTTATCAACAAAGGATCTTTTGGCTTTCTACACCCCATCAGGTGCTGTTCATCTAGATAGAGTTTATACATTCCTTGTTCATATTCCTCTCTTACCCAGTGAATCCCTTATTTCCTCTTCCTGGAAATGAAATACTGTTTCATACTCATTTAGATTCTAACAAAGAAAACTGAGGGACCTCCCTATAAAATTACCTCGTACATTGGGCTTCCCTGGTGGCGCAGTGGTTGAGAGTCCGCCTGTCAATGCAGGGGACACCGGTTCGTGCCCCGGTCCGGGAAGATCCCACATGCCGCGGAGTGGCTAGGCCTGTGAACCATGGCCACTGAGCCTGCGCGTCTGGAGCCTGTGCTCCGCAACAATAGTGAGAGGCCCGTGTACCGCAAAAAGAAAAGAAAAAAAATTACCTCGTACATTTTCTGTGCATTCATGCACATGAGCACATGATTGGGAAAAGGGGGAAAAGAACAGAGATGGAAAAGATTTTAAAGTGTGATGCTTGGCAGAAGGAATAAATAAATCATGATTTTGAAGGAGATATTGGCAAGACTAAACTGACTGGATTAGGGAAGAAAGGAATAGAAACTGGTCAAAGATGACTGAAATCCATAGAATTTGTATTTTAATTTAAGTGCTAAACTTGCTCCATACATTTCTCATGAACATTGAAAGGCTTTATATGAACCTGTGAACTTTATTGGAAAACAGCATCTTTAGATTTCAGTCAGTCTCAATGTCCCTAATTTCTCTGCTTAGAAATCCTCTGACTCATCAAATTAGGATAAAATCCAAATTCTTTTACCAAAGCCAAAAAGTCCCGCATATCTGACTATGACTGCCTATTTATGTGATCTTAATCACTGTTGCCCATTGATATACCAGTCACACAAGATTTGTTTCTGGTTTTGCCTCAGAGTTTTTGCTCCTGCTGGTCTCTCAACCCGGTTGCTCCTCCCTAATAGCTGATTTACTCACCATTCAGCCATCAGTTCTTCCAGAACCACTTCCTTCCCCAGTTATTCTTAATCTAACCCATTACCTTCTTTTATTTTTGTAATAACGCTTACCACTTTATTTTCTTGTTTGTCAGTCTGTCTATTCTAGAGCAATCTTTGTGGAAATTGGTCCTTGTCTGTTCTTCACTGATTGCTGGAGTCCCATTGCCCAACCTTTATACTATATCAGTCTTAACATAACAAACCAAAACGGAATAGATCTTAATTTCAAAAAAATAATAATGCTATTTATTGAGATTTGATTGCTTAAGACTTAAGGTTTGTGTATTCTGACTTCCTTTTTATAATGCAAAATGGATTTTCTTGTAATAGTTTTCATGTCTTTCAGAGCTGATCTCTAGAGAGAAACTTGTACCAACTAAGGTCTTATGGCCAAAAACCAATGCTAGGCAACAGATCAACTGTTAACATTATGTTTCCTCTCCTCTGAGGACTAGGAACTAAACAGTGTTGTGTTGGGGTATTATGAGGATGAAAGTCATTCAATTAGTATTTTTCAGAGTGGCTTAATGCGTGCCATTTGTTAAGCTACCTTAAGAGCTGGAGTTCGTGCTCAAATTTAAGTGAGATAAGGATGTACCTACTGCTGCCTGTGAAAATTTTGATATTATGTTTAATAATGTAGCATCTGGCATCTGAATTATCCTTTTGAATTTTACAGGTCACCAAACTTCTTGCAAACTCCTGAGAATAAATCCCAGATCCTGGTATAAAATCTAATAATTTCACTTCAATCTTTTCATTCTCCAAGATCCACTTTTCATTGTTTTAAGTACAAGCCTGTCTATCAGTTTGGCATAATACCAAGGATATTGATGAATGTTGGTTGCCAAATAAATGTAAAAAGTCTGTTCACTGAAAGTCATTGTAATTAGTAATAATGGCTATCATTTATTTTGAGTGCCTTCAGAGTAGACCGTGCTAAGCAATAATTTATCTTGATAATCTCACAACAGCCTTGACAAGTAGGGGGTCACTATTCTCATTTTACATTTGAAGGCACTTTGGCTTAGAAACATTTACTTCCCCAAGGTCACACAGCTACAAAGGAGCAGAAGTTGATTTATCACCTAGGTCTGTGTGTAAATTTAAAGCTGGTCATCTTGCCGCAATGCTTGGCTGCCTATATCGTTTTATTTGAGGGAGGCACTAATACAACATCCATCCTGGGTTCATATGTTACTAATAATCCCTCTGTATCACAGCCACACACATTCTTAGAGTTCCTGGTTGAGATGACTCTATTGAATTCTATTAAATTTCTTAGATTTAACTAATGGTGCTAGACAGATAGGAAGTAGGCTTTATTTGCAATAATATCATAATTGTTATAATTAAACAATAACCTGAGTTTATGGTTCAGAAGCAGAAGCCAGCAAAAATTTAATCTTAATATTAGCGATAGCTTCGTGTGTGCTTCCATGTATGTGCACGCGTGCATGCGCGTAAGGAGGGAGAGAGTAGTTACTATGCCAAGTAAGAAGTCTGAAGTGTAATTGGCGGGGCGGGGGGAGACCTATACTTATAAAAAGGATTAAGACGATAACTAAGTATATACCAAACAATAGATGAGCCAGATGAGTGATAGCCACAATAATCACCCCCGTGGCTCAGAGAAGAGAGAGCTGTTGTGGTAAGGGAAGTTGCTTGTTATGAAATCCAGTATAGTGCAAGATAATCAGATGAGAGGAGATGTAAGCATACTGAGTGTTGTAGCTTCTCTGGTCTTAGGGGGCGTGGTATAAGGGAGAGGTTAACATTTAGAAGTTGAGAGCAAACAGTGAAGGTTTATTTTTACTTTTACAGAACTTGAAATAAAATGCATTTTGATTTGTTTTCAGGCATAATGATATCAATCCCGTAGTTAGAATTTATTCTCCATGGTATTTTGTCATACCAGAGGTATGTTTTGTTGTAGACCAGGTGAAAAGAAGAGTACCCATTTCAGTATGGCTTCAATCTGTGATCTAAGTTTAATTAAACTGGCTGTATATAAGGGCATGTCAAACTCAGCTACTTCCCTTCAACCCACTTAGATTACAGTGAATGACAGCGTTGTCACTGATCCATTGCTACGCCTATTGCTACCTAAACATATCCTTTTATCCACTAATAGTCCTTGCTTTTTTAAGTCCTTGTTTCTTTAGTAGGATAAAGTAAGTTCTTTGTTGATAATTTATAAAACTGTGCCATATTTACCATTAATGTCTGCTTAGGCTACTAAGAATGCCCAGTAAGTTACATAAGCATTTTAGTAAATGAATTTAATGTCTTTAATTTTAGCAGCACTGAATGCAAGAAGGAAAACCAGGAAATTAAGGTTTGGCTAAAAGGCATTTGAAGTTATCACTGTGGTGATTCTGATCATCTCTTAAGAGAACCAAGTTAGGAAGGATACTAGAATAAGCATCCTTAATATTAAGATAAGTTTCTTTTTTGTGTGCCTTAAAATTCACCACAAATTTTGGTTAAAGTAAGGAGGGCAGTAAGTATCCACTTGACACTGACCTATATATTCATTTAAGTACCTTTCTATTGTCGTATTTTTTTAAATAAATTTATTTATTTATTTTTGGCTGCGTTGAGTCTTCGTTGCTGCGCATGGGCTTTTTCTCTAGTTGCGGGGAGCAGGGGCTCCTCTTCATTGCAGTGTGTGGGCTTCTCATTGCGGTGGCTTTTCTTGTTGCGGAGCACGGGCTCTAGGTGCGCACAGGCTTCAGTAGTTGTGGCTCACAGACTCTAGAGTGCAGGCTCAGTAGTTGTGGCTCACGGGCTTAGTCGCTCCGCGGCATGTGGGATCTTCCCGGGCCAGGGCTAGAACCCATGTCCCCTGCATTGGCAGGCGGATTCTTAACCACTGCGCCACCAGGGAAGCCCCTATTGTTGTATTTTAAATGAGTCTCCTGGGGTAGTCATGGAGAGAGAAGTAAGCATGACCAGTCAATGGCTGACGTTTGAATTGTCTGAAAAGTGGAGTTGGTTTTATAGGATCTTCAAACAAGACTGCATAGGTGGATACTTGAGATTATGTGTATATGTAATAGATATCAGGGTAGGTGGCCATGATACGATTTGCAGAGACTCTAAGAGCCAAAAACTCTAGCCATTTCTTAAAAGGCCATTTAGTGAAACATATTTAATTAGGATTAATTTATTTAGTTGACTCACAGTTTAAAATTAAACCTGAGTAAAGGAACAGGTACAGAAGAGATGGGGAAAGGTTTAGAATTGGAGGGTCCTAAGCTGTCAGTGAGGGAAGTGGTAGAGACAGTGTGGCCTACTTTCCCGGTTTTACCTTGGGTGACCCAAGTTACAGTTTACCAGTTCTGAGCTGCTTTTGAGAGCTAGTAGAGAGAGACTATTACAGCCTTGTAGTATGTTATTCGGTTCTGCTGGAGGCCACCATCCTCTTCCAGGTCCTGGGTGGTATCACTGAGAGTCATTCAGAGGTGAGGACTATTTCATGGCAGGCAGCCTGAAGCTGCTGATAGCACAGAAGTCTTCAGTGGCAAGCTTTGGGAAATCTTGATTCCCAGAAAGAGTAAACATCATAAACGCTGAAGAGTGTTTAAGTTTCCCCTGTTATGCAGTTAAAAGGAAATAATGGGCTAAAAAGGATCTGGCTCAGTAGAATGAGAAGAAATATTTATAAACAGACTAAATATTTTAAAAGCAGGTTTTTATTTTATACTTTCAATTGAGATAGTGCAATCTGGCATTCTATCTAAAAAAATTACCAAAGTAGCTTTTCAAACATAATAATATTGTGGCAGGAGATTTTCCCTCCCCCAACCTTTTATTATGAACAGAAGAGTTCAGAGGAGTAAAATGATCACCTACCACCTGGATTCAATAATTGTTCAAGGTTTGCCATATTCACTTTGTCTATGTATATGTATTTCATTTATTTGTTTTGCTGAACAGTTTATAAGTTTGAGGCATTATGATGTTTCTCTCCTAAATACTTCAACACGCATTTCCAAAAAATGAGGGCATTTGCTTATGTGACCAAAATACCATTATTATACTACACAATAATTCCTTAATATCATCTGTTATCCATGTGTAGCAAGATATTTTATTTAACTCCTTACTTAAGTATATTTCTCCTTGCTCAAATAACCCTACTCGCCCCAGGGCCGTATTTTTCCTTATGACTTTGCCGTGGATCTGATGCCCAGCAGCAATTGATGAAATTGTTTGCATGTTCATATGGTTTTAAATTTGAGAATGTCTAGGGCAGTGGTTCTCAACTTGGGATGCACATTAGAATAACTTGGGTAGCTTTTAAAAATTCGAATCCCCCTTCATCCCAGACCACATATGTCCTAATTTCTGGGGCTAGGGGACTCAGGCATCAGTGTTTGTTAGTTTCCCAGGTAATTTCCAGTGCATGGCCAAGATTGAGAATCACAACTATGTAGATCCTACTGATTTTCAGTGAGACTGTTCAGAAGTGTTTGGATGGACAGTTGACATTTTTCTAACCAGTAAAGAAATGAAGAGTGATACGTGGAGGTCTTTAGGCTTTTTCTTTTTCTTTTTCTTTCAATAAACATTTACTAAACATCTACAGTATTTAAAGCACTGAGCTAAGAATAAGATACGTTAACTGTGATGTCCTAGAAAGATATTGGACTTGAGGGTCATACTTCTGTGGAGTTCAGCTGTAGCTTTACCGGGGAACAAGTTGTGTAACTTAGTAGCTAAGTCCTGAACATCAATGAGACTTTAATATGACCTAGCTTTTCTTTCAGAGGATAACTCTACCACTTCTACCACCTCTCTCTATGCTCCAGCCACACTGGCCTTCTTTCGGTTCCTCAAACATATGAAGCTCATTCCTGCTCTAGGACCTTTTTACTAGCTCCCCCACACCCACCCCACAGCCTGTAACACAGTTTGGCCCTTAATAGTCATTTAGGTTTCAATTTATTTATTTTTTTGTTTGTTTTTAATCCTTTTTTAAAAATAAATTTATTTATTTTTGTCTGTGTTGGGTCTTCATTGCTGCACACGGGCTTTCTCTAGTTGCAGCAAGTGGGGGCTACTCTTCGTTGCGGTGTGCGGGCTTCTCATTGAGGTGGCTTCTCTTGTTACAGAGCACGGGCTCTAGGCACGCGGACTTCAGTAGTTGTGGCACGTGGGCTCAGTAGTTGTGGCTCACAGGCTCTAGAGCGCAGGCTCAGTAGTTGTGGTGCACGGGCTTAGTTGCTCCACAGCATGTGGGATCTTCCCGGACCAGGGCTCGAACCTGTGTCCCCTGCATTGGCAGGCAGATTCTTAACCACTGCACCACCAGGAAAGTCCTGGGTTTCAGTTGAAATATCATCTCCTTAGTGAGGCTTCCCCAATCACCTAATCTAAAGTAACCTCCCAGATAGTCCATATCGTATAATCATGTTTAATTTTCATTTGGCACTTACCCTTCTTGAAATTTTCTTGTTTTGTTTGTTATGGACTCTCTCCCTCTTCTGTAATGTAAGGACACCATGAGAGCTGCGACCTCATCTTTTTTGTTTCCTGTATTTCCAGTAACTATAGGAAAATACCTGAGATAAAGAGGATGCGTAATAAATGTTTGTAGAATAAATGAATAAGTAAAGTGGTGACAGTAATCCTACCTTACATTTGAGATAACTTGTGAAAAGCTCCTGGGGATAATCTCCTATCAATCCTCACGTGTCGTTCCCCAAGGAGCATCTTTTCTTATGCTGAAAGTTTAGAAAATCTAAGCAGCGGGGGAGTTTGTGCTGAATGTGTAACAGAGTGTGTTGGCTCTGTCATTTCAGTAGCCCCCTCCCCAGACTGGGGTTTTAGGGTTTCTTCTTGCTCTCACCGTGAGTCTCCTTGCGAAAAGGCATCAAGAGTAATTGTGCTAATCTTAATACTTCTCCCTCTGAACAGGAATTTGTTGTTTAGCCTTTGGGTAATGCTAGAGAAACAGAATGTGTTGATAAGTCAGTCTTTCCTTGTGTATCACCAAGAGTCAAGAAGGAGGCAGCATTGGTCAGCTAGTTAACTTTCTTTGTTGTCTTTTACAATCTAAAAAGCAAGTGTGTTAAATGCATACAGAATGTTCTTGACTTTTCTCTTTCTTCCTGGTGTAATTTTTTTAAGCCTTAATTTATGGTCTTGTATTATATGCCAGGCACTGAACGATTAGAACCCATCTTGCAATATCTCTATGAGGTAGGCACTATTTCTTATTCTCATTTTATTCATGAATCTTAGGAAGTTGTAGAAACTTGCCCTAGTTGGAGATTTGTGGAATCAGGATTAAAATCCAGGTAGTTTGACTTTATATTCCACAATTTTAACTACACTACCTCCCATTATATCCTTTTCTCAACTTGTCTTTATCATTTACAGATTTCTGTAAAATGCATTTGAGATGGCTCATGGTGAATTTATGTCTCAAAGCAACAAATACCAGGAAAACAGTTTTCAGGGGCCTTGCTCAGAAATCTTGTTCTGTTCCATCAAGATTTTTTTTTTTTCTCCTGTTAAGGATCAATTTTTATTTACTTCTTTCAGAAATCTTTTTCTCAAATTCTCTTACCAGGTTGATTATTCACATTACATATGAACTGAGTTGCCAATTCTTTATTTTCTTTCCCTCTTCCCTTCTTCCCTTCCTCCCTTCCTTCCTTGCTTCCTTTTTCTTTTCCCATTCTCTTTATTTATTTTTTATTGGAGCATAATTGCTTTACAGTGTTGCGTTAGTTTCTGCTATACAGCAAAGTGACTCAGTTATATGTATACATATATCCCCTCTTTTTTAGATTTCCTTCCCATTTAGGTCACCACAGATCATTGAGTAGAGTTCCCTGTGCTATACAGTAGGTTCTCACTGGTTATATATTTTATACATAGTAGTGTATATATGTCAATCCCAATCTCCTAATTCGTCCCACCCCACCTTCCCCTTGGTAACCATAAGTTTGTTCTCTACATCTGCAACTCTATTTCTGCTTTGCAAATAAGTTCATCTGTAACATTTTTCTAGATTCCACATATAAGCGATATTATATGGTATTTGTTTTCCTCTTTCTGACTTATTTCACTCTGTCTGACGGTCCTAGGTATATCCACGTCTCTGCAAATGGCACTATTTCATTCCTTTTTATAGCTAAGTAATATTCCATTGTATATATGTACCACATCTTCTTCATCCATTCCTGTCGATGGACGTTTAGGTTGCTTCCATGTCCTGGCTATTGTACATAGTGCTGCACTGAATATCAGAGTGCATGCATCCTTTCAAATTATGGTTTTCTCTGATATATGCCTAAGATTGGGATTGCTGGGTCATGTGGTAGCTCTATTTTTAGTTTTTTAAGGAACCTCCATACTGTTCTTAGTGACTGTACCAATTTACATTCCCACCAACAGTGTAGGAGGGTTACCTTTTCTCCACACCCTCTCCAGCATTTATTGTTTGTAGATTTTTTTTTCTTTTGGCTGCATTGGGTCTTTGTTGCTATACGGGGGCTTTCTTTAGTTGTGGCTAGTGGGGGCTACTTTGTTGTGGTACGCCAGCTTCTCATTGCGGTGGCTTCTCTTGTTGCAGAGCATGGGCTCTAGGTGCGCAGGCTTCAGTAGTTGCAGCACGCGGGCTCAGTAGTTGTGGTATGAGGGCCCTAGAGCACACAGGCTTCAGTAGTTTTGGCGCACAGGCTTAGTTTCTCTGCGGTATGTGGGATCTTCCCAGACCAGGGATCAAACACACGTCCCCTGCATTGGCAGGCGGATTCTTAACCACTGTGCCACTGGGGAAGTCGTGGTAGATTTTTGATGATGGCCATTCTGACAGGTGTGAGGTGATACCTCATTTTGATTTTGATTTGATTTGATTTGCATTTCTCTAATAATTAGTGATATTGAGCATCTTTTCATGTGTTTGTTGGCAGTCTGTATATCTTCTTTGGAGAAATGTCTATTTAGGTCTTCTGCCCATTTTTGGGCAGAAAATAAACTTATATCTAATTGGCTAATTACTTCATTTATTTACATATTCATTCAGTGAATTTTTGAGAATTTGCTATGTGCCAAGCACTGTGCCAGCTATCATTTTCATGATTAAGTAGTTCCTGAAAAAGACATCCACTCATAAGTTCATTATCGTACTTATTTGTTGTAAATCATAATTAAGCCTTAGTAATCAACTATCCAAGCTGTTCATTTCCCTCTCTTTTCCCTTTTTTCAAACTGATAGCAAGCTGACCTTACTAGAGCTTGTTTAGAAGGAAAATCATGTTGCTAATCTAAAAGGATGTAATGTTCTGTTCTGTATTTGGCTTCAAATCCTATATTGTTAATGTTGAAAGGCACCTTAAAAATAATTAGCCTAACCCTCTCATTTTCTGTGTATAGGAACTGAGTTATAGAGAAGAAAAGTAATTTGCTTGAAGTCATAAAAATAATGGCAGATCTAGAATTCTATCCCAGTTTATCCTTCTTTCCACTATGGGCAGAACCTAGTTTACTTTAACACAGTCTTAGAATTTATGTTTAAATCTGGGAATTTTGCACTGTAGGGTGTTTCCCGCCAAATGGGGAGATTATTTCATTACAGCTTTTATTTTATTTTTTTATAAATTTATTTAGTTATTTTTGGCTGCGTCTGGTCTTCGTTGCTGTGTGTGGGCTTTCTCTAGTTGCGGCGAGCGGGGGCCACTCTTTGTTGCGGTGCGCGGGCTTCTCATTGCGGTGGCTTCTCTTGTTGCGGAGCGTGGGCTCTAGGCACGTGGGCTTCGGTAGTTGGAGCATGCAGGCTCAGTAGTTGTGGCTCGTGGGCTCTAGAGCGCAGGCTCAGTAGTTGTGGCACACAGGCTTAGTTGCTCTGCAGCATGTGGGATCTTACTGGACCAGGGCTCGAACCTGTGTCCCCTGCATTGGCAGGCAGATTCTTTTTTTTTTTTTTTTTTGCAGTACGCGGGCCTCTCACTGCTGTGGCCTCTCCCGTTGCGGAGCACAGGCTCCGGACGCGCAGGCTCAGCGGCCATGGCTCACGGGCCCAGCCGCTCCGCGGCATGTGGGATCTTCCCAGACCGGGGCACGAACCCTTGTCCCCTGCATCGGCAGGCAGACTCTCAACAACTGTGCCACCAGGGAAGCCCGGCAGGCAGATTCTTAACCACTGCACCACCAGGGAAGTCTTCATTACCGCTTTTAAATATCACACCTATACACTCAAGCACTTAACTCCTCTGGATTCAATCCTTTTGCCTTCTAAACTTTAATGTAGTGTTAAAAGCCTAAGATTTCCCCAAATTGAAAGTTTGTATTTATCTCTTTCTTGGTTTCATTCCTATTAGAATCACAGTATTAGAACAGATTGAGGAGAGACCTGTATGATGAACAAATTCAGTTCCCTTGTTCTCCAGATGGCCATTTTGAACTAGTGGTTCTACGCAGTAATGGAAAAGGTGCTGGACTGGGAGTAAGAGATTTAGATTCTGGTTCCAGGTTCATATTGAACTACCTATAAATAACAAGGCAAGTTGGCAAATAACTTCCTTTCTCTGAACCTCATTTCATTCGTGTGTAAAATGAACGATTAAACTGGATAGCCTCTAGCATTCTGTGAATCAGTGAATCCAGGGATTTTGGCATCCAGTTCTACACTACCTTACTACTTGCCCTCTAGAGACTTTTAAAGCATATGATGCGGGCTTCCCTGGTGGCTCAGTGGTTAAGAATCCACCTTCCAGTACGGGGGACACGGGTTCGAGCTCTGGTCCAGGAAGATCCCACATGCCGCGGAGTAACTAAGTCCCTGCGCCACAACTACTGAGCCTGCGCTCTAGAGCCCACGTGCCACAACTACTGAAGCCCATGCACCTAGAGCCCATGCTCCGCAACAAGAGAAGACACCACAGTGAGAAGCCCACACATCACAACAAAGAGTAGCCCCCACTCAGTGCAACTAGAGAAAGCCCGCGCACAGCAATGAAGACTCAAAGCAGCCAAAAATAAATAAATTTAAAAAAAAATTTTAAGCATATGATGCATAAGGACGGGCTTATGTCTTTTCCCTTTTTTAAGTCCATGACATTGCCAGGAATGAGAAATGACATTGCCAGGAATGAGAAATTATTTTTCACAGAGTGAGTGTTGAGGTTGATACATAAATTCCTTCTTTAGACTGTTAATCCTGAAAGGGAAAGAAGGAACTTTGGAACATAGATCCTTTAGTGGAGCAGAAAGTCCAGCAGAGTGCTTAAAATACTTCAGTAGAGTAGCTCATAATGCGGCCACTGATGATGGTGGTAATGAGAATGACAGCCAGCGTTTCTTTCCTGTGTGCTGAATACCATGCTAGGCATTTAAAATGTATTAATCGAATGGATTAAAGTGGGTTAATAAAAGTAGAACACACAGAATAATGCCTGGTATGTGGTAAGAGCTATATAAGTAGTCATTGGTATTGTCATTTTTATTGTTATGTTATTGTGGTGGTGGTGGTTGTAATTAGTCTTCCTAGCATCCCTGTAAGGCAGGTACTATTTTTATCCATTTTTCAGATGGGGAAGCTAAATCAGGCGTTAAACCAAGAAATAGAATAGAATTTAAACTCTAGCCTATGTAGTTAAGTTTGGATAGCTGTTTTACTTAGAGCAGCCCCTTCCCTCAAAGGGAAGGCCCCTTTGAGGAGGTGACATTTAGGCTGAAATTGAAAGATAAAAAGCTAGCCATTCAAAAATAAGGGTAGGGGTACACCAGGAGGCCTTCTATGCAGATAGTAAGGCAAGTGCAAAGGCCTATATTCACCTTCTTAGTGAATACTCTAAAATTACATGCCGGCACAAACTTTCTATCCCCTCCTCTCTGTTTTATTTTCTCCCTAACCCTTCTCACTGTCTCACATATTGTATAATTTATTTTGGTTTTGTCCATCTTCCCCAACAGCGGGATAGAAGGTCCATGAGGGCAGGGATCTTTGTCTGATTTGTTTTGTCATTATACCTAGGGCCTCTTTTAGGCCATGGGGCTTCTTTCAGCAAATTAGGAAAAAAGCCTCCTTTCTAAGAGGTGGCAGCCCCACACCAGGACAAGCAGCTTAGCTAGCATAACATGATCTGGACTTCAACTTCCTCCTGCCTCCTCAGCCAGGAGCCCTTGTGTAAGACATAATTGAACAAGCATCACATGAGAGTCCTACATGCATCCATAGTACCTCCAGCAGCGCCAGCATGTAGGAGGCACTGAATAAATATTCATAGAATGACAGCATAGTTTAGAATGAAGCGGGTGAGTGGTTATGAGATGAGCAGGTAGGCAGAAACCAGATCTGGTAGGGACTTGTAAGGAGTTTGATTTTTTTTTTTTTCCCCTAATAGCAGTCAGCTAAGAACTACTTTTTTTTTTTTTTTTTTTGGCTGCGTTGGGTCTTTGTTGCTGTGTGCAGGCTTTCCCTTGTTGTGGCGAGCAAGGGCTACTCCTAGTTGCGGTGTGCGGGCTTCTCATTGCAGTGGCTTCTCTTGTTGTGGAGCACGAGCTCTAGGCGCGCAGGCTTCAGTAGTTGTGGTGCACAGACTCAGTAGTTGTAGCTCGCAGGCTCTAGAGCGCAGGCTCAGTAGTTGTGGCGCACGGGCTTAGTTGTTCCGCGGCATGTGGGATCTTCCCAGGCCAGGAATCGAACCCATGTCCCCTGCATTGGCAGGCGGATTCTTAAGCCACCAGGGAAGTCCAGAACTACTTTTCAATGAATCATAATCTTCTGTATTTTTAGTAAGCAATGCAAGTAATTCTGTAGTACAGAAAGGCATAGGCCAAGTTAATTGAAGTCCAACTTTCAATACTTTTGGACCTTGGCTTTAGGAATCTGTCTCCTTCCTACTTTATCCTTATCGATTTGGCATTGCATTTTGCCTGCATATGTTGGTTTATCATGTTCTATCAAGATCTGTGTGGGCATTGGGGTAAGCTATATATAAAATGATCATTTTTCTTGCAACCTCAAATCCAGACACAGTAGGGTAGAATTTTTCAATGAGGGCTGTTGCAGAAAACCCAGGACATCTGGTCCTTGTGTTTGAATAGTGACTGAGCAGAGAGAGGAGAGCATCTGGATATTATTCTCTTTAGGAACTTCTTGTATGAATTAGTCAAGAACCTCTAATTTTTTATCAGCTCCCACCCTCACTCCCCCCAAAACACCAACCTTCACTGATGTAATTTAGGGTTCCCAGTTCACTGAGGAGATGACAGCTGGAATCTTGGCATTAAATGACTGTTTGTTTGAGCTTTTGTTTCTCTTTCGTGCTGATGCTTTTTTGGCACCCAAGGCCACATTTGAGAATTCACTTTCTCTCTGAGAGGTTTTTGTTGGCAGTTTTTATCTTATTTCGTTTCTTTTCTGTGATAGGTTAAGGTTACAGCTTGGAAAAAACAGAAAAACTGAAACTGCAGGGTTTATTGATGAGTTCCTGCCCCACCATGCCCTAGGCCTAGTACGTGCATGCTTCTGATGAATCACTGCTGTTAGTATTTAGTATTTACTGATCCTCATATCCCAGTATTGTGCAAAGCATAGAATCTGCCCAAGGGACTTAATAGCTGAATAGCCTACTCGATCTGTTGGTTTCTCCCTCCCTCATCTCTGTTGGTGGCTACAGGGAGGAATATGGGAGACATGAAACTGTAAGCAAGAGGAAATCTAGACTCTGTAGCTTTATTGCTGCCTGGGAAGTGGCCTGAGAGATCAGATGCAAGGATTTGATACTCTGTGCAGCTGCCATAAATAACCTCCTCTCATTGGGGGTGAGGATGAAGTATTTCCACATGGTTGCTCAGGTCTCTTCTCTTTGCCCTGATGCTTCTTCCCTCTTTCTTTCATTAATTGCTTAGCAGCTGCTGATGCAATTAAAATGAGATGTGTCTGCAGTCTCTGTGGTTTGCTGTCAGGGCCCTCTCTCTAAGGTCTTCATCTTGTTGCTAGGGATGGGTGAACATCTGATGTTGAAGCAAGAGGAGGGAGGGACCTGTGGCTGCAGTTAAATGCATTTTTCTAAACGCAGCAGCTTGCAGAGCTAGATTTCTCCTGACACTGTAATCCTTTTACCAAACCAAGTGCTAGTCCCTTGTGCTGTTCATTAATGGAGCTTATATTTGGCAGCACAGTATATAGAAATGAATTCTGCTGAATTGCTTTTGTTGGTGATATAGAAAGTGCTTTTCATTTTTAAATAGGCAAGAGCAAGATGGAAACAGCAATCTCAAAGTTCAGAATTCTGAGTCAAAACCTATAATCCCCAGGTTTCTATGAAAAGCAAGAACCTGGAGATGTTAAGAGGGCTGGATTGCAACACTTAATCTGTTTTGGGTCACTGGGTGGAATATACACTACACCTGCTATTATGTGTCTCCCTACTGGCCAGCATTTTCAGCCTGCTTCTGACTTCTGTTCCTTTTTTGCTTGTCTTCAGAATTGCCAGGAGACGCTCAGAGGACCTAACCATTGTGTTTCTACTCAGTTTCTGGTAGAGGAGGGCTGACTGCTCTTTACCAGTGCTGCTTGGTAATCATGTGGCAGGTGGATGGCTGTGAGACATGAATTCTCCATCTGCTTACCTGCACCCCAGACCACTGTATGCATTTGCCACATTCGCCAAGGGATCACACTGCCTACTCAAACTTCAGCATGCATGAGAATCACCTGGAGAGCATGTTAAAACACAGATTTCTGGGTTGAATCCACCAGAGATTGTGATTGAGTAAATCTGGGGTGAGGCCATTTGGCATTTTTAATAAGTTCCCAGGAAACGCTGATGCTCATGCTCCCAGTCTGGAGACCATACAGAGTAATACTGGCCTAGGGATGATGCTTTACACATAAATAAGACCCAGTATTTGCTGATTTGATTTGATTTTTCTAGTATTTCAATCTTAGGATGTGATAGATTCCAAAGATTTTTATCTGCTTTTACCTTCAAATGTTAGTCAGTTGAAATTATCTGAGTTTTTTACTTTCAGCAATCCCCCTACACAGATCTCTTGTCAGATCATCCATGTTCGTTGCTGGCTATATATCTGTTAGGGTGCTTGATTCTGTTACGCAAAGATGTAGTTACTTTGCAACTTAAATGTCTTATATGTGTTTATGATTAGACATCTGATCTGATATTATGCGCCTGGATGACAGGTTCCAAATTTTTTCCTAAGGTAAGGGAAATATGCAATGTATGTTTCCTTGTGTACTCTAATTTATTAAATTCCTTTACTGTTTTAGAACAGTTATAGAGTTGCAGAAAAGTTAGTTTAGACAATTCCCATATACCCCCACACCCAGTTTTCCTTGTTGTTAACATCCTGTATTATTAGATGATCTACGCCTTACAATAATGCACCAGTATTGATTTGTTATTATTAAGTCTGGATCTTATTTAGATTAACTTTTCCTTTTTCTGTTCAAGTCTAATCTAGGATACCACGTTACTTTTAGTTGTCATGTCTCTTTAGGCTCTTCTTGGTGGTAGCAGTTTCTCAGACTTTTCCTTGTTTTTGATGACTTTGGCAGTTTTGAGGAGTACTAGTCAGGTATTTTGTAGGAGGTCCCACTGTAAGAATTTGTCTTAGGTTTTTCTCATGATAAAACGAAGGTTATGGGTTATTGATAGGATAACCACAGAGGTAAAGGGCTATTTTCATCACATCTTATCAAGCACACATACTGTTAACATGATTTATGACTGTTGATGTTGGCCTTGATCACCTGGCTGTGGCTTGTCAGGTTCTTCACTATAAAGTTACTCTCTTTTCTTCTCCTCTTTCCATTTGTATTCTCTGGAGGAGAGTCACTAGACATTGTCTACAGCCTGAGGAGTGGGGAGTTACACTCCCGCTCCTTGAGGCCACACTATCTATATAAATTATTTCAAATCTTCTCCATGGGAACTTTTGATTCTTCTTCCCCATTTACTTGTTTATCCAGTTATTTATTTATATCAGAATGGATTCATGGATATTTGTTTTATATTTTGGGTTGTATTCCAATATCACTTAATTTTGGTTCTCAAGTAGTTCCAGCTTCGGCCATTGGGAGCCCTTTCAGTTGGTTTCCACATTCCTTTGCATAGCATCCTTAATGTGTGTGTATGTCCCCATGCATACTCGCTTGTGTGCATTGTTACTGTTGCACTTCCTTGCCTTCTGGTGCTATAAGATGTGGTATACTCATCTTGTATATTTCATACTCCAGCCCTAGAATGAGCCATTTCTCCAAGAAGCCCTGATCCCTTTTATTAGAGAATGGTACTAGAAAATAAGATCTAGGCAGTAGTCATGCCCCTTGCTACTGGAGTGGGGCCATTATTTATTTTTATAAATTTACTTATTTATTTTTAGTTGCGTTGGGTCTTCGTTGCTGCGTGCAGTCTTTCTCTATTTGTGGCAAGCGGGGGCTACTCTTCGTTGCCATGCGTGGGCTTCTCATTTCGGTGGCTTCTCGTTGTGGAGCACGGGCTCAGTAGTTGTGGCTTGCGGGCTCTAGAGTGCGGGCTCAGTAGTTGTGGCACATGGGCTTAGTTGCTCCGCGGCATGTGGGATCTTTCCAGACCAGGGCTTGAATCCGTGCCCCCTGCGTTGGAAGGCGGATTCTTAACCACTGCGCCACCAGGGAAGTCCCGGTACTTTTTTTTTTTTTTTTTTTTGCGGTACGCGGGCCTCTCACTGCTGTGGCCTCTCCCATTGCGGAGCACAGGCTCCAGACACGCAGGCTCAGCGGCCATGTTTCACGGGCCCAGCCGCTCTGAGGCATGTGGGATCCTCCCAGACCGGGACACGAACCCGTGTTCCCTGCATCGGCAGGCGGACTCAACCACCGCGCCACCAGGGAAGCCCCCTAGGCCATTATTTTTTGAACAAACATACTCTAGGGAGTAGAAGTGGGACAGCAATGGGGGTGAGGGCAACTTTTTTTTTTTAAACAAACTTTGTGAAACTCTTATTCTTTAAACAATGTGTATGTTTAACTTTAATATTTGAAAAATAGTTGTGGGGACTTCCCTGGCGGTCCAATGGTTAAGACTTCGCCTTCCAATGCAGGGGGTGCGGGTTCAATCCCTGGTCAGGGAATTAAGATCCCACATGCCTCAGGGCCAAAAAAATCCAAAACAAAACAGAAGCAATATTGTAAAAAATTCAATAAAGACTTTAAAAATGGTCCACATCAAAAAGTCTTTTTTTAAAAATAGTTGTGTATAGCTAATCATCAGGAAATGCAAATCAAAACTAGGAGATAACACCTCACATCTGTCAGAATGGCCATCATCAAAAAGAACACAAATAGCAAATGTTGGTGAGGATGTGGAGAAAAGGAAACCCTAGTACACTGTTGCTGGGAATGTGAATTGGTGCAGCCACTGTGGAAAACTATGGAAGTTTCTCAAAAAACTAAAAATAGAACTATCATATGATCCAGCAATTCGATTACTGGCTATCTAACCAAAAAAACACAAACATTAATTCGAAAAGATACATGCACCCCAATGTTCATAGCAGCATTATTTACAGTTGCCAAGATATGGAAGCAACCTAAGTGTACATCAAGAGAGGAATGGATAAAGAAGATGTTGTGTATATATGCAGTGGAATAGTACTCAGCTATAAAAAGGAATGAATTATGCCATTTGCAGCAACATCGAAGGGCTAGGAGAGCATTATGCTAAGTGAAATAAGTCAGAGAAAGACAAATACATTATGATATCATTTATATGTGAAATCTAAAAAATACAACAAACTAGTGAATAAAACAAAAAAGAAAGACTCACGGATATAGAGAACAAAGCAGTGGTTACCAGTGGGGAAAGGGGGGGGCATGATAGAGGTGGGGGGAAGGGTGTTATTAAAGTATTATATGAAATCACATGTGTGAAACTTTTGAAAATTGTAAAGCACTATAGAATTTAAAGAATCTTTCATTCAATTAAAAAAATAGTTGTGTGCCTAGGAGGAAAATGTTAAAGGAAAAAGACGAATTTAAAACACAATTAGTTACACTCTAAACAATAAATTTTACTGTGGTGAGAATCCTAGTTCAGTACATAAATCTTTGTCCACATTTCTGATTTATCAGTTAATATGCTTTTGCTAACCCTGTTTTTATTTTTTAAATGTGTGTTTTGTTTTGTTTTTTAATTTATTTTGGCTGCGTTGGGTCTTTGTTGCTTAGCGCGGGCTTTCTCTAGTTGCAGTGAGCGGGGGCTACTCTTTGTTGCGGTGCGTGGGCTTCTCATTGCAGTGGCCTCTCTTGTTGCAGAGCACTGGCTCTAGGTGCATGGGCTTCAGTAGTTGTGGCACGTGGGCTCAGTAGTTGTGCCTCGCAGGCTCTAGGGCGCAGGCTCAGTAGTTGTGGCTCATGGGCTTAGTTGCTCCGCGGCATGTGGGATCTTCCTGGACCAGGGCTTGAACCTGTGTCCCCTGCATTGGCAGGCAGATTCTTAACCACTGTGCCACCAGGGAAGTCCCACAAACCCTGTTTTTAAATAGCATTAGGAAATTTCTTATCGCTCAGAATTTCAGAAGTAGGTCAGGTTTGGGTTTTTTGTTTGTTTGCTTTGGATAACGTGATGACTCCAGCTTTTTAAGGATTTCATTCAAATACCACAACATGAGGTTAAGAAGGGAAATTTCTTTCTATTTCTTAGGAGAAAGGAAGCCTTTCCCAGAAGCTCCCAGCAGACTTTTATTCTCACATCTGTGACCATAACTGGGCCATAAGCCCTCTTTTAAACTAGTTGCTGACAAGGGGAATGGGATTTCAATAATTGTCTTTGATGTTCTCAGGTGAAATGGATGTTGGAAGCCAACCACATCTGCTACCCCAGTCATTACCTGTTAAGTACTTTTTGAGAAACCTCCTCCTCTTTCAAGAAGCTTTACTGTTTAGTTAAAGGTAAAATATGAGTGGATAAAACAGTTGATCATCAATATGGACAGTGTCATAGGTCCATATTTATTGAATGAATTAGGTGAATGTAAGTAAAACTTTTTGACATAGATGTGCTTTAGGAGTTCTTAATTAGGGGGAAATACATGAAAACAGTTTAATAACTAGACCAGGAAGCTTCTTGAAGAAGAGAGAAGACTTAAACTACTGTTTACTCATCAGCTAGTCACAGTGCTGTCCTACTTCTGTCCAGTGTTGTGCTGGTAAATGTTTAACCAGCTGGGAGAAGGGGACAGGGCTTTTTGTAGTGTTTACCAATTTTCAGAGTGTAAATAAAACCCTGGCCTATTTTAATCTATCAGTGTGGAGTCAACTGCCTTGCACACCACTGCTTATTTCTAAGAGGATTGTTTAATTTTCTAATTAATCTACTGAGACCACGTATTGACAAAAGCAACATTTCACTTTTTTAGCCTTGTAAATCATCAATAATAAAACCTAGATTACCAATATAAGGTAGTTTGGTTGTGGTGTTTTGGACAGTGGTGTGTTAGAGAATTGTAATTTTAAGGTAATATAAAATACTGGTCTTTGTAGACTTTGAGAAATGAAAGAAACCTTATAGTTAGCTTTAGGTGGTAGGTGAAATGTTACTAATTCAGTTTTTATGGAGCACCAACTATGTGCTCCGTGCTGTAAAAACAAAAATAAATAAGACTAGAATCTCAAGAGCCTCTCTCCTCAGTCTATTAGAAAGACAAAAAATTATCAACAGATAACTTGAAGTGGAAGCGTGATAAGGGCCCTTGAGCTTTAAAATGCTATAAGAACACAAAGGGGAAGTCAGCTAAATTTGGGGACATCATGGAAGAGGGTGTTTGAATTATATCTTGAAAGGAAATACGGCATTTGCATTGAGGAGATGAAAGGAAAGGATCATTTCAGGCAGTAGGAAGAACATGTCCCTAATTGTTGAGGGATGAAAAATCTGATACGTTTCATGCCTTTTTTGGGTGACATGCAGGTAAAACCCAGGGTGAGTAGAGGATAGAGAAGAGAAAGGAGAGATAAGCCAAGGCCATATTGTGAAAGGTCTTAAGTCATATTATGGAGTTTGGATTTACTTATTATTAAGTATGAAACTTCTTAATATAAATAAGATTTTAATACAAAAGTTTCTGCTTCTCCATATCTTTAACCAAACCGGGTGTTTATGATTCTTTATAATTAATGCTAATTTGATGGGGGAGATGCTTTGTCATTTTAATCTGTGCCTTCCTAATTATTAGTGTGGTTGAATGTAATTTTTAAAATATATCTATTGGTCATTTGTATTTCTTCTGTGTATTGCTTGTTCATATCCTTTACTCATTTTTCTGTTGAATTGTTTGTTTTTCCTAATGATTTGTAGGAACAATTTATATGAACTATAGATATGAATCCTTCATTTTAAGGCTTTTTTAAGACAGTAATTCTAGCCTTTGTGGTGGATGGATTGGAAAAAGGAGAGACTGTTGTCAATTTGGCCAATTGGGAGATATTACAATAACCTATAGCCATAGACCAGAGATGATGTGTTGTTAAACTGTGGCAGTGGGGGAAGAGGGCTGCAGATATAGAGATCAAGCTGCCACCCAGTGGCTTTGTAGTGGAGCTTGGATTAAATGTCAGTACTACTGCCTTTTAATTTAGTGATTTTTCTAGAATACATTGTCTCCTTTACACTCTTTTCCTTCTGATTCTAGGAAAGAAAAATAAGGGAGTTTTATACAGCAGAGTCTACAGTAAGGTTAAAATGAACGGAGGCTCTAATTTAGGAATCTTGTATATAAAAGAGAAAACAGATGAATATTTTTTATCTGTTCTCAGGATATGATGGACTTTTTAAGCATGAATCCTAAGGGAAGAAACATAAAGGAAAATATTGATAAATTTTTACTTAAAACTTTAAATTTCTTTATCAAAAAAGATCATAAACATCTCCACAGGATCCTGCTGCAGTGCAGTCCTCTGGAGCGGTATCTGTCCTCTCATGTTCCATATATCAGTGGACTTAAAAGTGGGTGTCCTCTTTTTTCTTTCTTGCCACTTGCAGATCATTATCTCTCCTTTTTCTCTAAAACCTCCTAGGTTTGTAAGTCTTGTCATTTGTCTGTTTTAGTAATTTTATAGACACTGGGTTACTTCCCCTCATTCTTTAATTGGAATGTTTAATTTGATTACATTTAACATAATTACTGATGAGATTTATGTCTGCCATTTGCTGTTTATTCTCTATATGTTTTTAATATAAATTTATTTATTTGTGGCTGCGTTGGGTCTTCATTGCTGCATGCAGGCTTTTTCTAGTTGTGGCGAGCAGGGCCTACTCTTCATTGCAGTGCATGGGCTTCTCGTTGCGCGGGTGGCTTGTTGCGGAGCACGGGCTCTAGGCGCGTGGGCTTCAGTAGTTGTGGCATGCGGGCTCAGTAGTTGTGGCTCACAGGCTCTAGAGCGCAGGCTCAGTAGTTGTGGCTCACGGGCTTAGTTGCTCCATGGCATGTGGGATCTCCCTGGACCAGGGCTCAAACCTGTGTCCCCTGCAGGTGGATTCTTTACCACTGTGCCACCAGGGAAGCCCCTATTTTCTATATGTTTTATGTCTTTTCTGTTCCTCTATTCCTCCACAAAGTCTTCTTTTGTGTTAAGTGGAGATATTCTAGTATACCATTTAAATTCCCTGATTGTTTCTTTTAATATAGTGTTTAGAGTTATTTTCTTAGTGGTTGCCCCAGGGATTACAATTAACATTTTAATTTATAATAATCTAGTTTGGGTTAATGCCAATTTAATTTCAGTAGTATGCAAAAACTGTGTATGTGATAGGCAGAATAATGACCCCCTAAAAAAATCCTATAACTCCTAGAACCTATGAGTGTTACCTTTTGTAGCAGAAGGGATTTTCTAGATGTGATTAAGGATTTTGAGATGGAGAGAGTAGCCTGGATTATCCAGGTTGGGCCCAGTGTAATTACAAGGGTCTTTATAAGGGAAAGTGGGATGCAGATAAGTAGGAGTCAGAGATTTAAGGATGTTATACTGCTGGCTTTGAAGATGGAGGAAGGGGCCATGAGCTGAGGAATGCAGGCAGCCTCTAAAAGCTGGAAAAGGCAAGAGAACGAAGTTTCCCCTAGAGCCTCTACAAGGAAATGTAGCCCTACCAACATCTTGAATTTAGCCCAGTGAGACCTATTTCAGACTTGCAACTTCCAGAACTATAATAAATTTGTGTTGTTTTACGGCTGTAAATTTGTGGTAGTATGTTGCAGCAGTAGTAGAAAACTAATATAATCATGGGGCTACCTTTACTGGTGTTCTTTATTTCTTCATGTGAATTCAAGTGACTGCCTAGTATTCTTTCATTTCAACCTGAAGGATTCCTTTTAAAATATTTCTTATAGTGCAGGTCTGCTAACAATGAATTCTCTCAATTTTTGTTTACCTGGGAATATCTTAATTTCTCCTAGTTTTTTTTTTTTTTTTGCGGTACGCGGGCCTCTCACTGTTGTGGCCTCTTCCGTTGCAGAGCACAGGCTCCAGACGCGCAGGCCCAGCGGCCATGGCTCACGGGCCCAGCTGCTCCACGGCATGTGGGATCTTCCCGGACCGGGGCACGAACCCGCGTCCCCTGCATCGGCAGGCGGACTCTCAACCACTGCGCCACCAGGGAAGCCCGCTCCTAGTTTTTTAAGAATAGTTTTGGTAGATGTAGAATTGAATGCTCACCCAGGCAGTTGACAGCTCTTCACTTTCTGCTTGGCAGAGCCTCAAGGTCAACCAGAGATGAGAGCTTAGAGCCTCCTCAGGCCTTTTCTGAGCAAGTAGCGGTCAGCCCTGGGCATGTGGGTTCCTTCTAGATTCCCAGGAACACATCAGAACTTTTCAAAGCCTCTGTGGACAGCTGCTTTCCTATCTTTCCTTTTAAGCTTTTTGGTTAGCCTACTATTTGCCCCAACTGTTACCTACTGTCTTAGGCAGCCACAAAGTTAAACACTTGGCAGTGAATATTTTTGGCCATGTTTCCATCCCCAGGGAGAAGGCTTTTCACACTGGGCAAGCTCTAAATCTGGTCAAATATAGACAACCTTGCAAGTGGGGTTTTCCAAGAAGCCACTAGAAAGGTCAAATAATGACAATTCTTTAGGAACAAAGCTTGTTCTGCCCTTTCCAGTAGTTGTCAGGCTGCTGCTTTTCACTGTGATTGTAGGCAATTGATTTTCAGAGCTGGGGATGGGAATAGGGTAAATTCAGATGCCACAGAGCTCACTTTTCTTATTGAGATTCGGCTTATTTCTTGAGTAAATGCTTCCCTGATTGCTTCAAGCCTTCGGCTAATTTCCAGAATTCTGAAAAACTTAATTCTGACGATTTTTTTGTGTGTGTGCGGTACGCGGGCCTCTCACTGTTGCGGCCTCTGCCGTCGCGGAGCACAGGCTCAGCGGCCATGGCTCACGGGCCCAGCCGGTCTACGGCATGTGGGATCTTCCGGACCGGGGCACGAACCCGCGTCCCCTGCATCGGCAGGCGGACTCTCAACCACTGCGCCACCAGGGAAGCCCCCTGACGATTTTTTTTTTAGTTTTCCTACTTCTTTTATGGAGGAGAGAATTTTCAGAGATCTCCGCCATTTTTGAGGATGTGTCCCCTCATTCTTTAAAGGTTTTAGTTCCTGGCTCACAGTCACTCTCTCCAGTACTACTCCTGGCTTAATTCTTCTTAAACTCAATGTTCATACTCATGATCTTACTAATGCCTTTGCTTCTTAGTTCTTGGCCACATCTCTCCCAGTGATTTTATTCTCCATCCTGTCTCAGCTACTAATCCTAGGTCATATCCTAAACCAGTGCCCCCGGCGGTGCCTCTGCCAAACTATGTTTTTGTAAATAAAGTTTATTTAAATACAGCCTTGCTCCTTCATTTATGTGTTGAATACAGTTTCTTTCACACTATAGTAGCAGAATTGAGTATTGCAGCAGAGACCAGTGGCTCTCAAAACCTAAAATATTTACTGTCTGACCCTTTGCAGGAAAAGTTTGCAAGGCTTCTGTCCTAGACCTACTCATTTAGAGCTGCATCTCCTCTATTATCCCAATTTCAAGCATCCTGTTCTTCATCCAGCCCCTCGTTTTTAAAAACTTCTTAAAATTTGTTTATTTTTGCAGTTCCCTTCCTCTAGAATCCATCAATCCTTTGACCTCACCACCTTTTGTACTGTGCATCTCACTTTTTTCACATATTTACTTCCCTCCTTACCCTTACCTCCTTACATTATTGATTACTTCCTTCTATACACTCTTAACTTGCTCATTGATAAAACCCCAACCAAGGTTAAAACCATCTTTTGGCTTACTCCATGCCTACACCTTTGCATCTAAATGTGGCTAGAGAAAACTATGCAACTGTTCTGCCTGTTCTCATATTAAGTTCATGGTTATTACCCTTACGTAGGCCTTTAATACTTCACGGCAATCCTACTACATTTCCCTATCTATTCACTCTTTCCTACCTTCTTTTCTCTTCAAACTTCCTGCATCCCTCTCTCATCTTCAGTCTCACCTTGCTTACTGTTTCACTGAAAAAATAGAAGCAAGAGCTTCTACCCATTCTACACACATCTTCCCATTTATTTTTTTACTGGCATATACCCATTTATCTGCGTGTTTGCTCATGGGCTGCTTGTGAACCTATCTAGAGCTAATCGCTCCTCTCATACAAAAGATCTCTTCCTCCTGTCTCTCAAGGGCTTCACTCCAACATATCACCTTTTTCTCTATTGCAGAATTACTATTTTTTCCTGTATATAGATTATTCCCATCAGCAGCACACATGCACTAATTTTTTCTAATCTTTTAAAAACAACCTCTCTTGATCCCACGTCCTCATCCAGAAAGTGCCCTATTTCTCTGCTCCCTTTAGCAAAACTTCTCAAAGAGCAGTCTATACTGCAGTTACAGTATAGACTCAAATTATAGTCTTCACAATCATCTCCATTCTTCTCCTTTCTCTCCTAAACCAACTTTAGTTTGGCTTTTTCCTCTGCCATTCTACAGAAACTGCCCTAGTCAAAGTCACCAGTGACCTGTACATTGGTAAATCCAATGATCCATTCTCAGTATTTTTTTAAGTAGGAGTCTTCTTGAGACACAATTCACATGCCATATAATTCACATTTTGAAAGTATGAAATTTAGGGGATTTTAGTATATTCATAGTTACGCAGCTATCACTATTATCTAATTTTAGATCATTTACATCTCCCCAGAAAGAAACCCTGTGCCCATTAGTAGTCACTATACATTCCTGCCTTCCTGTAGCCCTTGGAAACCATTACTCTGCTTCAGACGGTATGAATTTGCCTATTCTGGACATTCATATCAGAGGAATCATACAATATATGGCCCTTTATGTCTGGCTTCTTTCACTTGGAATAATGTTTTTAAGGATCATCCGTGTTATATAGCGTGTATCCATACTTTGTTTTATTTATTTATTTATTTATTTTTGGCTGCGTTGGGTCTTCGTTGATGCGTGCAGGCCTTCTCTAGTTGCGGCGAGCGGGGACTACTCTTTGTTGTGGTGCGCGGGCTTCTTATTGCAGTGGCTTCTCTTGTTGTGCAGCACGGGTTCTAGGCACGCGGGCTTCGGTAGTTTTGGCACGTGTGCTCGGTAGTTGTGGCTTACGGGTTCTAGAGCGCAGGCTCAGTAGTTGTGGCGCACAAGCTGAGTTGCTCCATGGCTTGTGGGATCTTCCCGGACCAGGGACTGAACCTGCACTGCGTGTTTGCACTGGCAGGCAGATTCTTATCCACTGCACCACCAGGGAAGCCCCATACTTTGTTCTTTTTTATAGCCATATATTCCATTGTATGGATATATATATACCACATTTTGTTTATCCATTCATCAGTTGATGGACAAATTAGAGTTGATTCCCCTTTCTGGATACTGTGAATAATGTTGCTGTGAACATTCATGTGCACATTTTGTGTAGACATATGTGTTCAGTTCACTTGGTTTTATACCTAGGAGTGGAATTGCTAAGTCCTATGATAACTCTGTTTAGCATCTTGAGGAACTGCCAAACTTTTCCAAAGTGGGTGCAGTCCCACCAGCAATGTAAGAAGGTTACAAGTTCTCCACATCCTCATCAACACTTGTTATTGTCTTGTTGTCTGCTTCATTTGAGCCATCTTGGTGGGTGTGAAGTGGGATCACATTGTGATTTTAATTTGCATTTCCCTAACGATTAGTGGTTCTGAGAGTCTTTTCATTTGCTTATTGGTCATTTGTAAGTATATGTGTATGTGTATGTATATATAAATATTTTTTTTGAAAAATGTCTATTCAGATCCTTTTCCTATTTTTAATTGGGTTGTTTGTCTTTTTATTGTTGAGTCATGAGAATGTGTGTGTGTGTGTTTGTATTCTGGATACAAGTCCCTTATCAGATATGTGATTTGCAAATATTTTCTCCCATTCCGTAATGGGTTGTCTTTTCACTTTCCTGATAGTTCTCAGTTCTCAATCCTTATCTTTCATCAGATTTGATTACTTTCTCCTTCATACACTTTCTTTACTTGATTTCCAGAATACCACATTCTCCCGATTTTTTTTTCTCACCTTACTGGATTCTTCACCTGTCTCCTTTGCTGCTTATTTTTAATCTCTCCAACCTCTAAACATTGAAGTGCCCCCGGGCTCAGTCCTCAGACTGCTTATTCTGTCACACCACTCTTTGTTATCTCTTCTGCTCTCATTTATATGCTGACAACTTCACATTTACTATCAGTCTCATATATTCATCTGCCTACCTGACAATTTTTTTTTAAATTTATTTTTGGCTGTGCTGGGTCTTCGTTGCTGTGCACGGGCTTTAGTTGTGGAGAGCGGGGGCTACTCTTTGTTGAGGTGCACGGGCTTCTCATTGCGGTGGCTTCTCTTGCTGCAGAGCACGGGCTCTAGGCGCGCGGGCTTCAGTAGTTGCAGCATGCGGGCTCAGTAGCTGTGGGTCACAGGCTCTAGAGCACAGCCTCAGTAGTTGTGTCACACAGGCTTAGTTGCTCTGCGTCATGTGGGATCTTCCCAGACCAGGGATTGAACCTGTGTCCCCTGCACTGGCAGGCAAATTCTTATCCACTGCACCACCAGGGAAGCCCCTACCTGACATTTTGACTTAGATATCTGATAGGCATTTCAAATTTAAAATGTCCAAAGCCAGACTTTTGAATTTTTTCTCCAAAACCTGATCCTTCCTCAGTCTTCATCATCTCAGTAAATAGCAGTTCCATTTCTCTAATTGCTTGGGCCAAGGAGTCATTCTTCTCAATCCACCAACAAATTATACTGGCTTTATCTTCAGTATATTTAGAATCCAACTCTTCTTACCACTTTCACTGCTACCATCTGGTCTAAACCACTGTTTAACCTCTTCTGGATTATTGTAATAACCTTTAATTAGTCTTCCTATCTTTAGTGCCTTATAATTTTTTCTCAACATAGCAGAGTGATCCTTTTTAAGCATGTCAGATTATTTTACTCCTCTACTTAAAACCATGTGGTGGCTTCCCATATCATTCTTAAAAAACTCAAAGAGTTCTTATAGTCACTTAGATCATCTAGCCCCTATTTTCATTTTGACCTCCTTTACTCTCTTCTCTCCCTGTCTCACTCTTTTCCTTAATATTCCTCAAATGCTCCAGGCACATCCCTACCTTATGGCCTTTATGCATGTTGTTCCTTCTGTCTACAATGCCCACCCTTCTGTTATTCTCATGGCTTCAGTAACAGTACTTATGCAGAGCCATATGGAAGCCAGAAGGAAAAGGAAAAATCAATGAGGTCAATCTAATCTTTATTTAAATTTCAGTATTTTGTTCATTGTGGATTTTTGCATTACATTTGACTTTTTAAAAATACTGCATTAAAATATCATTTATCTTTATTACTGAGGTTTTTGGTGCCCCCTTAAATTTTGCACCTGCGGTTGATACTTCCCATGCCTCATTTGCCTCACCCTGTTCAAGAAAAAGGAATAGAAGCCAATCTCTTCCTGATAGAGGGTATCTACCATAAACCTACAGCTAATATCATAGTTAATGTTGAAAAACTGAATGCTCTTGCCTTAGGATAAAGACCAAGGTAAAGATGTCCTCTCTTACTACTTCTATCCATCATTACACTGGAGGTTCTAGCTAGTCCAATAAGTCCAGGAAAAGAAATAAAAGGCATCCAAGTTGGAAAGGAAGAAATAAAACTGTCTTTTTTTAATAGATGTTATGATCGTCTATGTGGAAAATGCTAAGAAAAAAAACCCAGATAACATGAGACTTTAATAAAGAAATATTTATTAGAATCATACAAAAAGAAACTGCTAAGGAAGCTACAAAAAAGCTATTAGACTGATAGTAATATGTGAATTTAGCAATAGTGCAGGACAGAAGTTCATTGTATGACAATCGATTGAATTTCTATATTCTGGCAATCACATTGAAATTTTAAAAACATAATTTATAATGACATTAAAGTATAAAATAGTGAGGGATAAACCTGACAAAAGATGTGTAAAACCTGTACACTGAAAACTACAAAACATTGCTGAAAGGAATTTAACAAGACTTTAAATAAATGGAGAGATTTACCATGTTCATGGATTGAAAGACTCAACAGTATTACAGTGTCAGTTGTCCTCAGATTGATTGATAGATTCGGTGAATCCTAATTCTCAGCAGTCTTTTTAATAGAAATTGACAAACAGATTTTAAAATTCATATGGAAATGCACTTACACTACCTGACTTCGGTTCTTATTATAAATCTATTTATCTATTATAGATCTTCTGGTAACTGTCTACTTGGTGCTATACATGTCAAAACTTATTAAATTATATACTTGAAATTTGTATGGTTTATTGTTTGTCAGTTATACTTTAACAAAGTTGGTAAACTAACTAACTAACTAGACTCCCATTGTAATCAGAATGTGAAGCATCTCATGTCCTGTTACTAGGAAAGTTCACTGATGTAAACTTATAAAAGATAGTTTAAGAATATGTGTTGAAAACCCTACAATTTCACTTGTAACCAGTTTACGCTTATAAGAAGTAACTGGAAACATTTTACAATAACTTATGGACAAGTATGCTTAAAACACAAATTCAGGGCTTCCCTGGTGGCACAGTGGTTGAGAGCCCGCCTGACGATGCAGGGGACCACGGGTTCGTGCCCCGGTCCGGGAAGATCCCACATGCCGCGGAGCAGCTGGGCCTGTGGGCCATGGCCACTGAGCCTGCGCATCCAGAGCCTGTGCTCCGCAATGGGAGAGGCCACAACAGTGAGAGGCCCGCGTACCACAAAAACAAAACAACAACAACAAAAAAAAATTCAAGCAACCCAAAATTCTGATTATAGGAAGCAAGTTAAGAAAAATTTCAACATATATATATATATATATATATGACATTATGCAGCCATCAAAAACTATATTCTCAATGGCATAGGCAAATATTCCTGTGAAAGTGAAAAAATGCTTAAAAATAAGTATACTGGGTATGCCCAGCTTTTTTTTTTTTAAGATAAGTATTAAAATATTTATAATGATTTTCTTTGGAAATGAAGCTTTTACTTTCTTTATACCTTCCTGTATTTTAAAATATTTTTTTGCCACAAACAGGATTTATTATGCAAATATAACCTTAAATTTTTAAGTAAAAATTTAAAAATAAATATTGGCTCTAATATGGTTTGGAAGAATCTATAAGGTACCTTGTGGGAAGGGAGATTTTTTTCATTCTTGGACAGAAAGAAACTCTACAGCTTCATAAACTACCCAGAAGAAGTGGTTGATTTTTAGGAAGAGAGTCTTATCAAAGACCTTGCATACCTATAAGCACATTGTTTTCAGAATGTAAAATCCTTTCTAATTTGAATGGTGATCAACTTTATAGTTGATTCTTAGGTGGGACTATTTCCCAAGAAAAGATTCAGCTAAGGTATTTAATTTTGTATTCTCTAGTGGTATTTAGTTTTTGTCTTTGTCTACCCCCACCTCAAAAACAAACAGAAAAACCCCAACACCCCAGAATTGGGAATAAAATAGTATAGTTCCAGAAATCGGCTCAGCAAAGTGCATTTTGTCATGGACTCATCAGCTAGGCATATCAAATTCATCTAAGGAAAAACCCCATCAATCAAATTTTTGACATCCATACTCTTATGTGTATTTCTGTAGGTCATGCAAATTAATTTGATTGGTGTTTTATATGGAATCTCTTGATGTGTAATTTTGTGTGTGTGTGTGTGTGTGTTACGCGGGCCTGTCACTGTTGTGGCCTCTCCCGTTGCGGAGCACAGGCTCCGGACACGCAGGCTCAGCGGCCATGGCTCACGGGCCCAGCCACTCCGCAGCATGTGGGATCTTCCCGCACTGGGGCACGAACCGGCGTCCCCTGCATCGGCAGTTAGACTCCCAACCACTGCGCCACCAGGGAAGCCCTTGATGTGTAATTTTGAAGTGATTAATTTAGATGGCTTTCTTAAAGGATTAGTTTATTGTAACTAAGGGCTTTATATGCAGGTTATTTAATGAGATTATATTTAATTTGGCATACTGCCTTGGGCTATCTAGTTATTAAAGTAGTATCTGTATATAGTTTTTTTTAATCTTTTCTTTTTTTAATTTATTTGTTTTATTTATTTATTTTTGGCTGCATTGGGTCTTCGTTGCTACCCACGGGCTTTCTCTAGTTGCGGTGAGCAGGGGCTACTCTTTGTTGTGGTGCGCAGGCTTCTCATTGAGGTGGCTTCTCTCGTTGCTGAGCACGGGCTCTAGGCGCGTGGGCTTGTGGCACGGGGCTCAGTAGTTGTGGCTTGCAGGCTCTAGAGCACAGGCTCAGTAGTTGTGGCACACAGGCTTAGTTGCTCCGCAGCATGTGGGATCTTCCTGGACCGGGGCTTGAACCTGTGTCCCCTGCAATGGCAGGCAGATTCTTAACCATCACCCCACCAGGGAAGCCCTGTATATAGTTTTAAAAATTAAAAGTGCAGGGCTTCCCTGGTGGCACAGTGGTTGAGAGTCCACCTGCCGATGCAGGGGACACGGGTTCATGCCACGGTCCAGGAAGATCCCACATGCCGCGGAGCGGCTGGGCCCGTGAGCCATGGCCTGTGCTCCACAACGGGAGAGGCCACAACCGTGAGAGGCCTGCGTACCGCAAAAAAAATAAGTTAAAAATGCAACTTGGCTTATAATAGAACAGTCCCATGCCCTATCTCTCCACACTCTAGGTTCTTGCTCCTCAGAGGCAACACTTTCAAGTCTTTTATTTGTTTCTTCTGGTATTAACTTCCATAGTTCAAAAAATATGCTTATTCTGCTATTTATTTTAATATTTCAAATTTATTAAATTATCTATTAACTTACTATGATGAAGGATGAAATTTAATTCTCTTACCCTTCCCACCTCACTGCGTGCACACTACCTCTCTTATGCTTCCTTTCTTGCACAGCCTTTTGTCTTCCTTGGATTTGTTTTTTGTTTGTTTGCTGATAGTTTTATGTATCCATCAATAATTCATGTCCAGGGACTTCCCTGGCAGTCCAGTGGTTAAGACTCTGTACTTCCAATACAGGGGGCCTGGGTTCAGTGCCTGGTCAGGAAACTAAGATCCCACATGCCACACAGTGTAGCCAAAAATTAAAGAAAAAAAAAAGTCATCTCCAAACTCTTCAATAGAACTGAAAATCTTTTCTTGATATGTTATAAACATATTTGATTTTTTTTTTTTAGGTTTTTTTTTTCCCCTTAGAGACATTACTCCTTCAGTGCTCTTTCTCTAACTGTGAACTGGTGGCTTTCCAGGCCAGCTCAATAGCTTTTGTCCTTGGAATTTCCTTCTGTGTTGGATCCTTGCCTTTCTGGATGCCACATCTTCCTCTTTCTCAGTTTATTTCCTTATGATGCTGGAGCATATCCTTCAGGAGTAGCTTTCTGAGAAAAGGAGTATGGGAGGTAAATATTTTAAGACCTTACAAGCCCAAAAAGTTTGTCTAAGTATTAAATTCAAGATTGGAAATATTAGGTTGAACTATGAGAAACTGCTGTTAGTTAATAATTTTTGGCATACAAAAATGGTACTTTGATGTGTTTGACCTAATAATTTTACCTGATGTGCTTTGGTGTGGGTTTCATTTCATCTCTACTACTAGTAGCTAAGTTCTAGATAGCCATTTCAATCTAGAAATTTATGTGTGGACAATTTTTGGTTTCTTTTCTTTTCTTCTTTTAAATAAATTTTCTTTCCCTTCCTTATTCTTTCTACAACTCTACTAGTTGCATTTCAGCCCTACTATACTGCTCTTCTCAATTTTTTATTTTTTCACAATTTTTCATCTCTTTGTGTTTTTTCTAGGAGATTTCTTCAACTTTATCCTCCAACTTCCTACTTTATAAATATATATATATATTTTTTTAATTTCTACAATATCCTTCTTATACTCTGAATGCTTTTTCATAATCTCTTGTTCTTGTTCCATGGATGCAGTGTCTTATGTATGATATGATAATTTTTTCATTTTGTTTATTTCTGCCCCCTACATTATCTCTACTTGCTACAAGTTCATTCATTGTTTAGTTTAGACTCATATTGGAGTGTTTTTAAATCAAATGTCTTGCCATTCTTGATTATCCACTTGTATTTAAAAGCAAAACAGTACAGTCCTTTTTTAGACGCTGTGTTTTCATTGGTGGAGCTTGTCAATTGGTGGGCTTTACTCTAGTGGTGATTGACTATTTAGGTGAGGGTCACCCAGTTGCCAGCATCCGGTCTTTTGACTTAGGCAAGTCATTTTTCACTCAGAGGAATGAACCAATCTTTTGCCTGCTTTCACAGAGCCCAGCAAAGGGAAAGGAGTTTTGTGTTTTACTGTTGCTGTCAGTGTTGTACTTTATCTCTGTTCTCAGTTGTGCTTGGCGTGGGTGAGTATGGAGCCTGTCTGTTCAACATATCCAGAGAATAAACCTTCAGACTTCTATAGAATTGTGAGGGGTAGGGGGTGGGGAGATGGGAAAACTGCATTGTTGATGAAGATGGTCTAGAGTTCTGATGTATCTTTTAAAGATTTGGAACTGATCTTTCTGCTTTTAGCCCTGTCCTCTTTTCAGGAGTACCTGAGGCCACTGAGCTTTTCCTAGGTTTTGAATGTTTGCTAGTATAGTTCCTTCACTTCCACTTTACAGGCTGAGGTCTCTCACAGGCTTATGTTTCAGCTTCCTTTGGTCTGCTAGGTTAACATTTGTCCATCTGTTTTCTAGTTTCTTAAATGTTTTTGATATCTCATGCCTGCTCTTCTCTTCTCTCTTGCTCTCGTAGTCCTCAGAGATTTGTGCCTCTTCTTCTGTTGACATGTTTTCATTTTAATTAGGTTTTGGAAGAGGAAGAAGAAAAACACATATATAGGGCATTCACCCTCAGTTGTACAGGGTGTGCCCTTCAGGAGGGTCCCCTCCTGAGAGGGGTTGAATAAAGAGTTGAAATCCAGCCTGAGCTTGGCTCACAGTATCTTGAACCTGGTCAATATCTTGAAGGCAGCTTCTCTCTAATTCACAAAGGTCTTACGCTGTTGGTAGCCCTGGGTGTTTTATTTGTTGCTCTTGTCTTTAGGTAATCTGAATCTGACATACAGTTCTGCTTTATTTTTTCACTTCTACAGCAAGTTACCCAGTTTTTTGGTAAATATCCCTATGTATTCCCTTTGAATACAGTAATAAATAAATTTTCTTTCTTTCTTTCTTTTTTTTTTTTTGGCTACGTAGCGCAGCATGTGGGATCTTAGTTCCCCGACCAGGGATCGTACCCATGCCCCCTGCAGTGGAAGCTCGGAATTTTAACCACTGGACCGCCAGGGAAGTCCCAATTCGTAAATTTTCTTGACTAGTTTCCAGTATAGCTACCTAGCACCTAATTCGGTGTTCAGTATCCTTAGTTAATGCTCATTTGCCTTTGGCCTCATTGACCCATGTGCCAACCGTTCTCAGTAGATTGAGGCATGAATGAATTACTTCAACATTATGAGTGCTAAATTCTTGTTCCATAAACAGTGATTCACAGAGATGAAAACTGAATGTAAGATATTTTGAAATGCATACTTTTAATTGAAATAATGTACAAAAGGAAATATTCCGGGCTTCCCTGGTGGCACATTGGTTGAGATTCCGCCTGCCGATGCAGGGGACACAGGTTCGTGCCCTGGTCCGGGAAGATCCCACATGCTGCGGAGCGGCTGGGCCCGTGAGCCATGGCCGCTGAGCCTGCGCGTCCGGAGCCTGTGCTCCGCAACGGGAGAGGCCACAACAGTGAGAGGCCCGCGTACCGCAAAAAAAAAAAAAAGGGAAATATGCCTTGCAAAGTCAAATTAGCAGTGACTTTGTTAAATTTTCAGGAGGAAGTTAATTGCCTAAAAGAAAATAGAAACACAGTCCGTTTTGAGGGGCGCTGCTGGTTGTCCCCTTCATGTCCTACTTAATTACACTACTCCTCACCAACTTTCATTTCTTAACTTTTAGGTTGGCTTAAGGAAGAAGAAGGAAGGAGAAGGGAGTCAGGAATAACTGGACCTGATGATAATAGGTGTCAGCAACATTTTCTACTGTGGCCTTTAAAGGAATGCTGGGTAGAATGATGACTATATTGAAACAGAATGAAAGGCAGCAAAGTTTTGAGTTTAGTGAAACAAAGTAGTTCTCAAGCTTATTACAACCACCATTTGACGGTTTTTCATTAGTTGTCTCTAAGTTTAACCTTTCCTATAAATCGCAGGCAGAGGGGCAGCTGTAATGTGGCAACCTATGGCTCTTCTCTTTTATCTCCAGAATAGAGATGTTTGTCTTCAAGATAATAATTTCTTTCCTTTATAGCCTTTCTTCCTATGAGTGATGTCTCTGCCTGTTGCTTTCTAGAAGAGGTTCCAGAAGGCCCGTCCTTTGCTGTTTATTCAATACTTTAGGAGAGGCTACTCTGCAGAACAAAGAATGATATAATTTAACTCTACAAGGATGGCAGAGACTAAAGGAATTAGTTCTTTGTTCAGAGCAGCTGAAGGAAATAGCAGCCCATTGTTTTCCAAAGTGGATCTTGTCACACACCGTTTGTGAAACCTCAGGCTTGCCTTTGTATACATTTCAGTGTCCTAAGAGGTCAGAGGGGAAAAATCCTATCCTGCCATCTCCTTTATGCCATGGAGTGGCTGTTACATAGATAAATGAGACTATTCCATCCTGTCAGTGCCATATTTTTAGCACCTAGCACAGTGCCCACTTATAGTAGGACCTTAGTAAATTCTGTTGTGTAAATGCTGAAATAACTAATAAATTCTGGGACAGTGGTTCAGAGAGCTGAATGACAGGGATGAAACATCAAGTTTCTGAAAAACTGTGGTGTGTTTTCCTACATTTGTGGAGAGACTAGTAAATTATCCCAGCCTAATTAGATTCTCAAGATCATTCGTTTATTCATTCTTTCAGAAATTTTTATTGAGTACTTCCCATGATCATGCACAGTGCTAGACTCTGGATAGAGTGTTGAAGGAGGGAAGGCCTTCCTTCATGGAATTTCCAGTTTATTGTGGAAGGGAGACATTATAAAAAGTGAATTTGCATGCGATAACTGTGCTACAAAGGAAACATACCTCTGAGATACTATGGAAGTGGACTCTGTAGCTTAATTTTACTGAAAACTAACGTGGTTAGTCGAATCTCTTTACTACCTAAAAAGGTCATCTTTTGGAAGGCTTGTCATATTTCTGCATTGTAGCAATGTGTAGACACTAGATAATAAGGAATAGCTTAGTATAATTTGTTTTCTTTTGTTGGTTTTAAACTGTGAAATATATCCTGTAAGTTTCAAAGAATAACAATAAAAAGGACACATGCACATGTTACCCATCTTAAGAAGTAAAGCATGACAATGCTTTAGGTTTAGAACCTTCTATATGACCCTTTCCTCATTGTACCCTCTCCTTCCTCTTTACTTCCCTCTATGTAGCATTTTATGTTAGTCACCTGCTTATCTTTTATGTTTTTCCATTTGTCTGTATCACTAAGCTACCTTTCTTAGTTTTACCGGATTCTTTTTTTTTTTTTTTCGCGGTACGCAGACCTCTCACTGTTGTGGCCTCTCCCTTTGCGGAGCGCAGGCTCAGTGGCCATGGCTCACGGGCCCAGCCGCTCCGCGGCGTGTGGGATCTTCCCGGACTGGGGCACGAACCCGTGTCCCCTGCATCAGCAGGCGGACTCTCAACCACTGCGCCACCAGGGAAGCCCTACCGGATTCTTTTTAATTAATTGATTGATTTTTGGCTGAATTGGGTCTTTGTTGCTGCACGCGGCCTTTCTCTAGTTGCGTCTAGTGGGGGCTAGTGCGGTGCACGGGGTTCTCATTGCGGTGGCTTCTCTTGTTGCAGAGCATGGGCTCTAGGCGCACAGGCTTCAGTAGTTGTGGCTTGCGGGCTCTAGAATGCAGGCTCAGTAGTTGTGGCGCACCGGCTTAGTTCCTCTGCGGCGTGTGAGATCTTCCCGGACCAGAGCTCGAACCCATGTCCCCTGCATTGGCAGGCCGATTCTTTTTTTGTGTGTGTGTGGTACACGGGCCTCTCACTGTTGTGGCCTCTCCCGTTGCGGAGCACAGGCTCCGGACGCGCAGGCTCAGCGGCCATGGCTCACGGGCCCAGCCGCTCCATGGCATGTGGGATCTTCCCGGACCGGGGCAAGAACCCGTGTCCCCTGCATCGGCAGGTGGACTCTCAACCACTGCGCCACCAGGGAAGCCCTGGCAGGCAGATTCTTAACCACTGCGCCACCCGGGAAGTCCCTGATTCTTTTCTTGATTTAAGTAGAATCACAGTGTCATGCCTTTTTCTGTGACTTGCTTTTTCCTTGTCTGTGTTGATATATGCAGTGTCGTTAGTTTATTTTTACTGCTTTTAGCGTGCCACTGTATGAGTATATGAAAATATATCATCCATCTGTTGATGGGCACTTAGGCTCTTGCCAGTATTTTTGCTATTACCAACATTGCTGCTTTGAACATTGTTATGTCTCTGGGGCACAAGTGCCAAGGTTTCTCTAGCGTACACACCTAAGGGTGGAGTTGCTAGGTAGTTGGATGTGCACATGTTCTACCTCACTAGGTAAGGCCAGTTTATGAAAGTGGTTGTACCAGTAGTTTATGCCTCCACCAGTTTTACTTAATCAGTACTTGGTACTGTCAACTTTAAAAATTCTTGCCAGGGCTTCTCTGGTGGCGCAGTGGTTAAGAATCCGCCTGCCAATGCAGGGGACACGGGTTCGAGCCCTGGTCCGTGAAGATCCCACATGCTGTGGAGCAATTAAGTCCATGCCCCACAGCTACTGAGCCTGTGCTCTAGATCCCTTGAGCCACGTGCCTAGAGCCTGTGCTCCACCACAAGAGAAGCCACCTCAATGAGAAGCCCACACACAGCAGCGAACACCCAGCACAGCCAAAAAATAAATTTAAAAAAAAAATTTTTTTTTTTTGCCAGAACGGTGGGTGCCTAATACTGTTTTAAATATGGCCAGTAAGGGATTAAGGACAATGTGAGCATCTATCAGTATGTTGTGTACTAAAGTCTGTCTTTTCTTTCCCTTAATCTCATTCTTTGAAAGAAACAAACCCAAAGAGGGATACAGCAGTAGAAATTTTAAAATTCTCAGGGCATACCCTTAGATTTATAGGGGAAAAGTCTTGCTTCCTCTGAGTGCTGTGAAACAAGGCCAATGTACTAAGATAACATCCTTCTAAATATATGTGTCTATAGACTTTCCCTCTGAATGGAATTCTTGTCTTCCTCATCCTACTCTTACTAGGTTGGTATTGAAATAACTTGGTACTTTGCCACATGGCTTGGAATATGCTGTATATGAAATGAGAGCTTCTTGGAATGTGACTTTATTTTTACTTTTTTTTCCTATTTCTCCAGGAGCTTAGAAATTTTTTGGTATACTATTAGGCAAAACCTTAGTGTGAGGGAGAACAGAAAGACCTGCTTTGGGTCTGTTGGTGTGATACTACTAAGGCACAGGATGGTGCCCATTGTGAAATTTTACTAGGAGTTTCTCTTTAGACCAGTGGAATTAATTGGATGCTGATTAAGGACGTGAGGTAAACAACAATAAAGTTAAAAAGCGTGTGTTTCTGCCACGTGCATTTGTTAGAAATATAAATGCAATACATCTCTTCTGTACTGGTCCCTTCCTCCCTTCTGGCAGTTGTGACTTGGTTTATTTCATTTCTTGATAATTCTTGTGTGTGTGTGCCTGCTCGCTCACTCTAATCTTTTGCTCGATCAGATCAGCCCAACTTTGAGGCTAGAAATCCATAGAATCTCTTCTAGCAACCCAAGCAAAACCTATCAAGGAAAAAAAGTAAAATATGTTTAGAACTAGACTGTAGAATACTAGAGGTGTGAAAACCATACCAAAGTAGGCCATTTTAATATTTTATAGATTGAAAGAAAATATTGCCTGAGAGGTAAATGCATCTCAACTTTTTCATCGTTTATTATATTTGAAATACACATATCTCTATGGAGCTCTAAAATTGTGTTTCTTCCAACACCTGTCATGCTTGGACCCTAAGCCTGATGTTAGTCCAAAGCCACTGTGGTTTAGGTGCTGCCTTTATCTCATTTATATCATTTTGAAGAGGTTCCTGGTTGGCAGTGTTTTATTTTTGTACTGAAAATGTGTGTCTGAATGTAGAGGTCTTCATTTTGATGAATACCCTTGTAAGAAAGCTGAAGTTAATAGCAGTGGTATTAAGGATAGCTCCATCTGACAGTTAACACCAGTTTGGAATTTAAGCAAGATTAGAATTTAGGAGAATAAAATCCTAGCTTTTTTTTTTTAATCTCATAAGGAAACTGAGGCCAAGCAAGCTTAAATGACCACAGCTATTACCTAGAAATCTTTTTGTTTTTAATTGGATTATTACTGCTTTACAGTGTTGTGTGAGTTTCTGCTGTACAATGAAGTGAATCAGGTATATGTATACCTATATCCCTTCCCTCTTGGACCTCCCTCCCACCCATCCCACATCCCACCCATCTAGGTCATCACAGAGCACCGAGCTGAGGAGCTGAGCTTCCTGTGCTCTATAGCATGTTCCCGCTACCTGTCTATTTTATGCATGGTAGTGTATACATGTCAATCCTAATCTCCCAATTCGTCCCACCCTTCCCTTCACCCCCTGTGTCCACATGTCCGTTCTCTACATCTGCATCTCTATTCCTGCCCTGCAAATAGGTTCATCTGTACCATTTTTCTAGATTCCACATATATACGTTAGTATATGATATTTGTTTTTCTCTTTCTGGCTTACTTCACTCTGTATGACAGACTCTAGGTCCATCCACATCTCTACAAATGACCCAATTTCGTTCCTTTTTATGGCTGAGTAATATTCCATTGTATATACGTACCACATCTTCTTTATCCATTCATCTGATATTGGACATTTAGGTTGTAGAAATCTTGAGGGTGCTAGAAAACAGTACTAGAAGCCAGGAAAGCTTCCTTTGCAAAATTAAGGCCTGCTTGTTATAAAGGACTCGGAGCAGATGAGGGAGGGCCTCTCTGACCTTTGTAAAGACAGCTAAAGCATTTGTGCTGTCGGCATTTTTCCCTTATTAGAAGATGGCCTACTCATTTGTTTTTCCAAAGGTTCCTTCTCCAGCAAGTGATTAGCCAAATGCCTCATTGAAGTGAAGGTTAAGTGCTTTCTCTCTAAGTCCTTAGAGAATTAGAAGATTATTACCATTTGTCACCTGCTGACCAGTTTTATCTGCTTGGGGAGATTGTGTGCTGGTAGGTTATACAGTTTCTTCTACAAGAAGGAGACAGATGTACAGACTACTGGAGATTATGGCAACCTCTTTCTCAGTCTTCGTGGTACAACAAGGACGATGTTTCAGCTACCCATATAAGGCAAATCGTTTAACTACACATCAGAATGTCATTTTGGGACTTTCTCTCCTGGGTTGCTCAGATGGACACTAGTGAGTTCCATTTTAACTCTTCTGATGGAGCCCAGTGTAGAGTAGTACAAGAATTATGGAAGGGGTATTCACCTTATGTGCACATCTTCCAACCTGAAATAAGAATGAGCTTGAAAAACTAAAAAAAAAGAAAAACTCATTTGATTTTTTAAATTGCTGATTTAGTAGCCAGCTCCTGACCTGCTTTTAGCCTGAAAAGAGAATGCTGCTATTTGACTTGTGAGCCTTCTAACCTTTATTCTGTAGTAAAGGCCAGTGGATGATGCCCCTTTGGAGGATCCCTAGGACACATTTCATAATAACAGAAACTGCAGCAGCAGCATTTAACATTTATCAGAGTATGTGCCAGGCAACAAGGCTGAATGCTTTTTATATGATATTTCATTTAACTCTCGCTGTAGTTCTTTGAGACATGTATTATTATGATTTCCATTTTATTAATGGGAAAACTGGCTAAAAAAGGTTAGATGACTTGCCTAATGTTGCACAGCCAATAGTGGAGGATCTGTTTGAACCCAAGTTGACTATCTTCAAAGTCCATTTCTCTTAATCATCTCTTTTTACTTATCTTCACCCTTTTCTCCTGTTTGAAGAAGTCTTTCAAACCCTTATCACATTCATTCTTAAACCAGAATCCTCCTCTACTACTTTCTAAAATAGGCCATATCTATGTAATTTTTCAGGGATATTCTTTTAGAATATTCTACAAGGTACAGATTATATTAGTTTGGCCAAAAAGTTCCTTCGATTTTTAAGGAAAAATAAAAGACATTTTTCATTTTCACCAAGAACTCTATTGAACAACGTATTCACCGTTTTGTTCCACTACGTTCTGCCATTTTTCAGGTAACTTCATAATTCCATCTTCCCAAAACTTTTTATCTTTTTGAGCAAAGAACTATTCCAGGTGCCTTTTACAGTCTTCCAGGGAATTGAAATTTTTTCCATTAAGAGAATTTTGTAAAGACCGAAATAAATGGAAATCCGAAGGTGCAATGTCTGGTGAATATGCCAGATGAATCAGAACTTCCCAGCCAGGCTCTAACAGTTTTTGCCTGGTCGTCAAAGAAACGTGGTCTTGCGTTATCCTGATGGAAGATTATGCGTTTTCTGTTGACTAATTCCAGACGCTTTTCATCAAGTGCTGCTTTCAGTTGGTCTAATTGGGAGCAGTACTTGTTAGAATTAATCGTTTGGGTTTCCGGAAGGAGCTCATAATAGAGGACTCCCTTCCAATCCCACCATATACACAACATCACCTTCTTTGGATGAAGACTGGCCTTTGGTGTGGTTGCTAGTGGTTCATTTCACTTGCCCCACAATCTCTTCTGTTCCACATTATTGTACAGTATCCACTTTTCATCACCCGTCACAATTTGTTTTAAAAACAGAACGTTTTCGTTACGCTAAATTAGAGAATAGCATTTGGAAATACGGTCAAGAAGGTTTTTTTCCACTTAATTTATGTGGAACCCAAACATCAAAGCGACTAACATAACCAAGCTGGTGCAAATGATTTTCATCGCTTGCTTTGGATCTTTTGAGTATGCTGGCTATCTCATGCGTGGTATAACGTTGATTGTTCTCAGTGTCTCGATTTGATCGCTATCAGTTTCAACTGGTCTACCCGCCTGTGGAGCATCTCCAGAACGAAACTCCGCAGACCACTTTTTATTTATTTGTTTGTTTGTTTAGGCTGCGTTGGGTCTTTGCCACTGCGTGTGGGCTTTCTGTAGTTGCGGTGAGCGGGGCTACTCTTCGTTGTGGTGCGCGGGCTTCTCATTGTGGTGGCTTCTCTTGTTGCAGAGCATGAGCTCTAGGCACGCAGGCTTCAGTAGTTGTGGCGTGCGGGCTCTAGAGAGCAGGTTCAGTAGTTGTGGTGCATGGACTTAGTTGCTCCGCGGCATGTGGGATCTTCCCAGACAAGGGCTTGAACCCATCTCCCATTCATTGGCAGGTGGATTCTTAACCGCTGCGCCACCAGGGAAGTCCGCAAACCACTTTTGACACGTTCGATCAGTCACAACACCTTCTCCGTACACTGCAAACATCTTTTTTTGCGTTTTAGTTACATTTTTACCTTTCTTGAAATAATGAAGCATCATATGCCAAAAATGTTGCTCTTTTTCTTCCACCTTCAATATTAAAATGGCTACACAAAAATTCACCAATTTTGATAAGGTTTTTTTAAATGCACGCTAATATGAAAGCTGTCACAATACAGTCTAACAAAATTGTTTCAAATGAAGTTAAAGACAGCTAAGCACTACTAGAGCCCTCTTACGGAAAAAACCGAACGAATCTTTTGGCCAACCCAATAAATAAAGTGGTTAAGAAATTTTACATGTTGGACACAGACCCAGAAACTTAAGAGGTTTGTTCATTATGGAGACTTCTCAAGAAAAACTCTATCCTTTTAAAAAGTTCTCAGTTGCATTCACAGATAAGTGACAGAAAACTGAGACTGATAGATGCTGGTAAAATATTAGATGGTATGGTTGATCCTACTGGTTATGGTAAAAGCTAAAACATTATCCTAGTTTACTAGAAAGTTGAAGAGCTGCCAGAAGAAGTTGGAGAGAGGAAGAAGAAACACGTGCTACTCATGGCCCCCATTTCGTTTATGAACTTAAGTCTTTCCTGTCTGCCAGCTACTTGCCAAGTAGAAATTTCAACCCCCAACCTGTACTCTACGAAATCTAGCCTTTTATTGTCCTGGCTTAAGAGGGACTCAGACTCTGCCCAGTGTTCAAGCTCTTGGGCCTGAACTGTTTGAATATTACCTATGTATAAATATAACATCATGGAAATAGGAGGGGGCATGAGATAAATGGAGATAGATATAGATATAGATAGATAGATAGATAGATAATGCATATTGTATGTTGTATGTTTTGTGTTATATTTTAAATACATCTGGGCTTTGGATAGTCATTTGTAACCCAGGAAAGGAGTCAAGAATTAGTGTAGATCTCCTTAAGTGAAAGCAAGAACAGTGGCTATAAATGTCAGTTTACAGGGTTATAGTCAGGAAGACATTAAAAACAAACAGAAAATGTTATAATCCTTTGGGAATAACAACAAATAAGTTTAAAAGTAGAATACTTTGTATAGTCTTGGTAATACCTAAGGAAGGTCCTGAGAAGGGTAAATAAATTACCCTGGAAATGTAAGCAGTACTATAGACTTTTTTTTTTAAGCTCTAGAGAGCCTGAAAGTTGATGGAATAGTGTGTATCAAAAAACTGTAAAATATGCATAGCCTTTTATTCACTAATCTCATATATAGGATGTTAGCCTGTGAAAATCGTAAAACAGGTACAAGATATGTAGCCATTAAGATACTCCTCTCGGCCTTGTTTATACAAGTGAAAATTGGGACAACCTAAATATCCACCTGTAGTAAATTGGCCAAATAAATTATGCTTTATTTGTTCAAAAGGATTCTATTCAAACATTTAAAATTATGTTTTAAATTAATCGACACAAAAATGTTTGTGGTACAGTGAAATTCTGATAAAATGGTTTTTGCAATCTGAAAATTCCATTTGGTCTTCAAGAAAGTTCCCATATTTAATAATAATTCAGAATGTTCTGATAATCCAACTATAACTCATTTCTGTAGTATAATTGAGTAGATAAGAAGGATTGATGTTTGCCGTCTGGCCATATTAATACTTTTGTGATGAAATGCCTCGACTATCATTCAAGTGTTTTGTTTGAGGCAGTTGCAGAAATTTAACGCTTTTAAGAGCAGGAGAGATTTGAAGGGTTTTATATCTTAAACAGGCATATTAAGGATGAAGCATGACTCTACCTTCTAAAAAACATGAAATAAATATTCCATCAACAGATTATTTTAGAAGAAATAAATAGATTGATGCCGAACCCACTCCAGAGACAGGCGACTGGAGAGACACTGTGATTGCCTATCTTACTAGAGCACAAGGACTGGGGAAGGGACAGTTTTCTATGAAAGATGGATGCTGGGCAGACAAAAACTACATATACACTATGGTTTTAAAAATTAAAACTTGAAAAGGTAAAGACTTGGAGGGAACATGCTTAAATATTTACAAAATATAAAGATTATAAAAATTGTAAGGGACATCAACTCTTAAATTCCAGAAGCTGGTCCAATCAGAAGGAACTTCAGGATTTTTGTTAGGTGGCTAGAAAAGAACCTGTCTGTCCACTGAGCCTGGAATTAAGAGCTTGTAAAGCTTGAACTGCCGCAGCTACCTTGCCACCCAGGAGGAGAGCCTGTCTGAAAATGAAGCAGAACCGAAAAGACACCACCAAGGGAGGAAGGGATAGAAACTAGGCCTCCATGACATCATGTGAGCCTTTATATCAGGCCATGCCTAATTTGGACTTTTTAAGTTATATGATAGCCTAATTTGGACTTTTTGTTTAAGCCAGTCTGGTGTGCTCTTCTGTCACTTGAAAAAGTCCTAATACAGTCTCCTTAGAGATCATAAAGTCCAACTACTTCATTTCATAAGGTCAAAGTTTGGAGAAGTGAAATGACTTGTCTAAGGTTATACAGCTAAGTGGTGGAAAACTGAGACTAAAACCTGGCCCTGCTGCCTCCTTTGTAAGCTCATTACTGCAACATAAATCAGTTTAAGTAGGTTTGGGGTGAAGTCTTTGATGGGTTTGAGGATGCCATTTAAGATAAAACTAAATTAGCCCTACACAGTGTGTCTTTTGGAATGACAGTGACTGCTATTGGCAGAGAACTGACTCCAGTATTGTAGCTCTTACTTGTTCAAAGTATTAGATAAGAGTTCTGTCTGGGGCTTCCCTGGTGGCGCAGTGGTTGGGAGTCCGCCTGCCAGTGCAGGGGATGCGGGTTCGTGCCCCGGTCCGGGAGGATCCCACATGCCGCGGAGTGGCTGGGCCCGTGAGCCATGGCCCCTGGGCCTGCGCGTCCGGAGCCTGTGCTCAGCAACGGGAGAGGCCACAACAGTGACAGGCCCACGTACCGCAAAAAAAAAAAAAAAAAAAAAAAAAGAGTTCTGTCTGTACACCATAGCATTTCATGACTGATAACTTAATGACTCATTCATCTGTGAACTTAGTGGATAATATTCGGCTGACTGTTCTCATGTTGCCCATTTCCTGGGCCTCCTTAAGCTTCTAGAATAAGCAGACTCAAACATTTTTCCATGGGCTTGCGTAGTAATACGAAATGAAATATGGACCTCAAATATATACCAAGCTCTTTCCTGCCTTAGGGATTTACATATGCTGTTCCCTCTGCCTGCATTGCTCATTCCTAGGTTCTTCATGTCTTCTCATCTTTTAGGATCAGCTTAAATCCATCCTCTTCAGAGAGGCCATCCCCAACTATACCAGAGATAGCTCACATTGTCCAAGAACCTCTTACCACTTGCCCTATTTGTGCCTTAGTAGGTTTCTATTATAGTTATTTACCAGTCTCTTTCATTTCCCGCTGCATACCCAGTGTCTAGGACAAGACCTACACATAGGGGTACTCAATAATTCTTTGTTAAGTGATTGAATTTTAAAGGTATTCAGGGCTTAAAGAAAAACAATAAAAAGCACTAAGTGTTTGGGCCCTTCCCTAGCCCTGTCCCAAGTACCTTAATTGCCCTCATACCTCCACTGACTGAGCATATGGCACGAATCCTGAATAGAGAGGAAACTAAAAGCTGTACTTAACCACTGTACTGATAATTGTCTCAGGCATTTTTGAGTTAATATTTTATTGCCTCTGTTCTTCAGCTTTTCGTGCCTTGTTTTTTCTCTTTGTGACTTCTCACCTACCCACTTGACTCTGACTCACATTCCTCACACTGAAAGGGAGTATCAGAGAAGTGAGGTGGCCCTGAGAGCAGGGGAGGAAGGATGGAATGATGAGGGCCACGAGAAATCTCTTTCAGGCCTCTAATTGCTCTAAGGTCACCGTTTGGAGTCTAGAATGAGGAGGACTTTGAGTGCCTCTTTTTCTTGTTCAGTGCCCTCAACTTGAGTGCTTAGCTGGCAGGCGGGCACCTTTTCCTCCTCAGTTACTGTCAGAACAACATAAAGGTCAGACAGAGAAAGACAAATGAGAGCAGCTCAGGGAAGGGAGGTTACCACAGTAACAAGCAGGCCAGACTGCTATTTGGAAACAGGCCTAATCTTTCTCCTCCTCCTCCCTCCTTCTCAGCACAAGAAGATGGGTATTGTCTAGCTGACCTGCATCCTTGGGGTGGGCACCATAATCCTTTTCTGACACTTCCTAGTGACACTGGAATGAGCTGCTTTGCATTTTAATTTGATAAGCAGCAGCCACAGTTTTCTCAGAAGTGCTGGAGACATGGCTTTTTCTGGCCCTGTTCCAGGTAGGATTCTGGTCGCCACAGAGAGGGGTTTGGGATTGTTGTTTATTTCTTAACAAAGAGTTTGCATACGTGCACATGATGGACGATGCCACTCACTTCTTGGCAATTAGAATCAAATGAATATGGGCAGTGGCTGGTTTATGAATATCTGCCTTACGAAGATCACAGAAATGTTTGTGTAGTACTGCCCATATCCCCAGCTCTTAGGTACCACCCAGCTGTTTGGGGCCAGTCCTATGGCCCGTTGTCCCAGTGACCTATGCAATGGAAGTACTGACTTAATGTCATTACCCTTCTGCCTCCCCCCCTTCTACTTATGTGCCCCAGTATTCTTAACTCTTTTCACCTGCCTGCCTATTTCCTCATTAACCTAGGTCCCTTTTCTTACAATAAACGTAAACCTTCACATATGTAAACATCGCTCCCTTTTCCATTAAAAGTAGCTTTTTTAAAAACTAAATTTTAAAAAAGTTCTCAATATAATGAAGAAATCAAATACTGAAAAATATAAAAGAGAAACTAAATATCATCCAGAGTCTCACTACCCAAAGATGATTGCAAGAACATCCTTCTAAATCTCAACTTCTGTTTCTCACTTCTGATCTGCATAGTGTATAAGAATTGTACATAGGGACTTCCCTGGCGGGCTAGTGGTTAAGACTCTGAGCTTCCATCCCACGTGCCACACGGTGCAGCCAAAAAAAAAAAAAAAAAATTGTATATAGTTACATAAAGATCAGTTTAACATTAATGGGCTAATTTAATACATACTGTATTATAAACTTTTTTTCACTCAAAAATATGCTGTGGATCTCTGTACTTGTTGGTAGTTATAGATCTATGCTATAATGGACATTCAGATTGTTTCTGGGTTTTTGTTTGACTGTTAAAAACTAATACTGAAGCAAACTGTACGCGATACATTTTTGTGCACTTGTCCTTTTATCTTCTTAATATAAATTCTAAAAGTGGAATTTTTGGACAAAAGAGCATGTACATTTTACATCTTAATACCTATTGCCAAATCGCCCTCTCCAGAGTTTCTACCAATTCATATTCCCACCAACTAATACTGCGTTAACAGTGTCTGTTTTTTTTCCGTATTCTTGCCAGATTGGATATCGTTCAGCTGTTTCATCTTTACCAGTCAGATAGGTGAAAAATTATATTGTGTTTTTATTTGTATTTATGTATTATTCTGAAGTCCTTAAAAAATACTCAGAAGACCCCTCCAGATTGTGCACTGATGACCCACCTCTTCCTTGTAACACACTTCCAGTCTTCTTTTCCTGGAATGCTGGCAATTAAGCATAGTAGAAGCAATATAAAACTAATCTCACTCCTCTTTCTCCAGTCTCCCCAAATCAAAACTGAAACCTGTTCCTCCTCTTTTTTCTTTCTTTTTCTTTCAGTAATAGAATACCATTCCACTTGAATTTAATCTCCAGAGACTGGGATTTTCATCTGTTTTGTTCATTGCATATCCTCTGCACTTAGAATAGTGCCCAGCATATATTAGGTGCTTATTAAATATTTGTGGAATGAATCATCTCCTAACCATCTGAATTAGAAATTCTAGTCATACCTGACTCCTGTACTGATTACCTACATGTCTCATGTGTCGTGAAGTCAAACTGCTTGTATGTCCTGAATGTCTCTTGAGGCCTTCTCCTACTTCTTACTTACTGGGTTTGTTGCAACAGGCATCTAGCTAGGTGCCCTCCTTTTCAATCTCTTTTAGTCTACCCTCTTCCATTAATTTTACTTTTAATTATACAAACCTGATATCACTCCTTTGCTTTAATTCCTCAGAAGTTTCTTAATACCTGCAAAGTTAAGTCCAAATTTTACTCTCCCTGTACTACTCTTTCCTCCAACCAAACCAAACGACCTGCAGTTCTTTGAATATACTAATTGTGTTTGTTCATGCCTGTGCACCTTTGAACAGGCTGTTCCTTCTGCTTAGAGTATGCTTTCTTTTTCCTTTTCATTTTTTTAAAATTGAAGTATAGTTGATTTACAGTGTTGTGTTGGTTTCTGGTGTGTGGCAAAGTGATTCAGATAGATATATAGATATATATATATATATTCTTTTTCATATTCTTTTCTATTATGGCTTATTACAGGATATTGAATATAGTTGTCTGTTGCTGTACAATAAGATCTTGCTGTTTATCCATTCTATATATAATAGTTTGTATCTGCTAGTCCTAACCCCCCAATTCAACTCTCTCCCACCCCCCAACCCCTTGACAACCACAAGTCTGTTCTCTATGTCTGTGAATCTGTTTCTGTTTCATACATAAGTTCATTTGTGTCATATTTTAGATTCCACATGTAAGTGATATCATATGGTATTTGTCTTTCTTTTTCTGACTTATTTCACTTGGTATGATAATCTCTAGGTCCATCCATGACACTGCAAATGGCATTATTTCATTCTTTTTTTATGGGCAAGAAATATTTCATTGTATATGTGTACCACATCTTCTTCATCCATTCATATGTTGATGGACATTTAGGTTGTTTCCAAGTCTTGGCTATTGTAAGTAGTGCTTCTATGAACATAGGAGTGCATGTATCTTTTCAAATTATAGTTTTGTCTGGATATATGCCCAGGAATGGGATTGCTGGATCATATGGCAACTCTATTTTTAGTTTTTTGAGGAACCTCCATACTGTTCTCCATAGTGGCTGCGCCAATTTACATTCCCACCAACAGTGTAGGAGGGTTTCCTTTTCTCCACACCCTGTCCAGCCTTTGTTATTTGTAAACTTTTTAATGATGGCCATTCTGACCAGTGTGGGTGGTACCTTGTAGTTTTGATTTGCATTTCTCTGATAATTAGCGATTTTGAGCAACTTTTCATGTGCCTATTGGCCATCTGTGCGTCTTCTTTGGAGAAATGTTTGTTTAGGTCTTCTGCCCATATTTTGATTGGGTGGTTTGGTTTTTTTGTTTCTGAATTGCATGAGCTATTTATATGTTTTGGAAGTTAAGCCCTTGTCATCACATCATTTGCAAATATTTTCCCCCAGTCTGTAGATTGTCTTTTCCTTTTGTGTATGGTTTCCTTTGCTGTGCAAATGGAGTATGCTTTCTATTCTTTTCTTGGGGAACTCCTTTAGGTCCACTCCGCTATGAAGTCTTCCCTGTTGCCTCTTGGCAGTCACTCCCTGGGCAGGGTACTTGCAGCCCTCTGTTCACCTCTGTTATGATTATTTGTTTAACAGTTGTCTCCTAATATAAAATGAAGTTTTGCAAGCTAGGATATAAACTTTGTAAATACACTCTGCAAATACAGGATATCTGTTTTTTCTGAGCCTTATAGAGTTCTTCATTTTATTACACTGTTGAATGGATTTGTGAGTATTACAATAAGGACCATGTTTAGTAATGAAGGCTGTAAAAATCTGTTACCTAGAATATAGCAACTCTTATTTACATTGTTGGATTTGCCTACTGCTCTACCTTGGTGAGAGATTTTTAAGGCCAGAGTTTTTTCCAATATTGAATGCTCTGATGCCTTTCTAAGTTACTCTGTTTTGGAAGCTTAACTTTACTGGCCCTTGAAAGATGAAGTGCCCTTCTCAATTTCTATAAGATTTTGTGAGCCCTGTATGTTAAGTATGTTGTACAAAATTCTAAATTTCATATAGTGTTGTTATTTGGTATTTTCACTTTTGTTGGTCTATATTAGAAGAGCTAAGCTAAGGAATTGTTGAAAAGTGAAACACAGTTTAGCAAGGCTTAACTGCCTTATTGATAGGTGTTTCAGTTCCACTTCAAAGGATATTTGTACTGGAAAATCAGAACCATATTATGATGCCACTTGAAGCAAAAAAATCATTGTATGAAACCAAGGATTTACCAAAACAAATGTGCAAATTCAGATCTAAAAAACAGATTAAAAACTCTTGAACAACCTTTGTTCTCTTTATAAAAGATGAGTTGGCTTTACCAAATTCTAAATAGCAACCACCTCCTTTCCTCTTTCACAAAGCGTCTCAATTTTTGACAGAGTTCAGTGTCTAAATCCAAATTAATCACATTGGAAAATATTGAAAGAGTTTGCACATGTAGTCAGAGATCCTTTCGTCTAGGGAATCCTGGTAGATGGGAGAGAACTATAAGACTGCAGACAGGCAAATGTCCAAATTTTCAAAATTGAAGACCATCAAACATAACATTGAACTTTAGCTAAGTCCTAGAACAAAATGTTAAACAGATAGTTTGTGAAGTACTTGCACTCTTCTTCCTGGTCATGCCGAAGGTTTTTTGGAGTAGCATGTATAATGGAAAAGAGCACAAGCTCTAGAGTTAGGCATACCTTTGTTCAAATCCTGGCCCTGCCACTTAGTAACTGGTCATTATGGACAAATCAATTAACCTTCATGGGGCTTTGTTTATTTTCTGTCAAACAAAGCATCATCTGCTTCATAGGAGTGTAGGAGATTTACTAAGATAACTCTGGTGCACAGTAGACACACAGTAACTTCTGATTATCTTTCCTTCACCTCTTGATGCTTTCCCTTACCCAGTGCAATTTAGCTTCTGTGCCTTACCCTTTCCTGCAATTTCAGCTTGCACAACGGCAGCCCATTTTCTTCTTGAAACTTCATTTTCCCTTGACTTCTTGTGACACCATTCAGTTTGGGTTCTCACTTCTTTATTATTGCATGGGTTCTAGAGCCAAATTGCCTGAGTTTGAATCCCAGTTTTATCACTTGGTAGCTATATGACCTTGGCCAACTTACCTAGCCCATATAGCTTTAGTATATTCATCTTTAAAAGGAGATACAATGTTAATTACCTCAGAGGGTCATTTTGAGGAATACATATGAAATGCTTTGAAAAGTGCTTGACACACACACACACAGTAAGCAGTAATTGAAGTTTGCTTCTATCATTTAAAAACCTTATTGGATCATATCACTTTCTTGCTTAAAACTCCACAGTGACCTTCTTTAGTATGACATGTAATCTCCCACCACTTGACCATTCCCTCCAAACTATTGTGGTTCCCTCTCAGGCCATGTATTTGGTGTTACATCTGACTAAAATAACCTAATTTTCCTTATCTTCCAGTTGAACTTACTTCTAAGACTCAGCTGAAACGTCAGCTGCCTCTCTCCCAGGTGTACACAAGTGATCTTGCCACCTTTTACTTCTTTTACATCCTTTATGATATTTCTTTAATTACTTGTTCACATTTGTTTACCTGCCCAGACCTAGGGACAGGGATCATATTAAGATTCATCACTTGCCATAATACAGTGCTTAGATTATAGTAAGTATTTAATGTTTCTGAATGAAGAAAGGAATCCGGAAAAATAATGCTTATTAGAAACCAAATTAATTTCTAAAACATGACACTCTAAACTTTCTCTCTCTTCCCAATAGAGTTTTTGGGTGGGTAGATTGGAGTGCCTTGATTTCTTCAAGATATTTGAAAAAACCTTTTATGATATTCTTGATGACATGTCAGTGAAATGTAGACTGGATGGTGATACAGTTGGGTGACTTTATAGTTGGCTGAAGAGCTATATTTAAAGAGTATTGATCACTAGATGTTAGCTAGGTTAGTATACCACAAGTCTCTGCCATTGATCCAGTCCTGTTCAACATTTTCATTATAACTTGTGACTAAATAGAAAGTATGCATATAAATTTGTGGGTGATATATAGTGGTCAGGACTTTTTCAGTTGTGATGGAAACCTGGCTCAAGCTAGTTTAAGCAAACAAGGAATTTGTAGGTTCTCACCAGTGGAGTTCATTAGTTTCCGGCAGGGGCTCAAATAATGTCTTTGGGATTCTGTCTTTGCTCATTTCTATTCTACTTTTCCCTGAATTGGCTTTTTTCTTAGACAAGCCTTCTCAAGTGTTAGGGAAAATGGCCACTAGCAGTTCCAGGTTTAGTTAGTCCTTCCAGCTTAAGGGACCAGGGGAAGAAAGAATCTCTGTAGCCTGTGGAGAACCTATTCCATGTAGTCTGAGTAAAGTTGGGCCCACTCCTATAGTGGAATGAAGTTGGGGGAATGGATTTCCCACAGGAAAGAGAAATTCCTCTACCAGAAGAAGGGAAGACATAATGAAGTCAAAACTATACTAGAATGAACCACTGCAGATGGACAGTTCAAGTACTGAATGTCTGAATAGAGATTGACAATGTCATAAAAGACTGAAAGATAGAATTAAATTGTAAGATATTGTTGTTGTTACTATTATTATCATCATTATTGTTATTGGCTAATATTTATTGAACTTTTACTGTGTCTTGGGCACTATGCACTAAGCACTTCATATTCAGTTAATTGCTACAATGACTGTATGAAATATAGGTACCCCTGATGTTTTTACAGAGCTGAGATTTCATCCAGTCTGTCTTTTAGGATGATGAGCATTTAAAGTTTAAAACAGTTACCTCCATTTTTATTACATGAAGAAATAAGGTACAGAACAGCGTATGTAGTACACTGTCATTTGTGTAAAAAGAATGAAGGGAAGGTACATATAAACAAGCAAATACATATGCATTGGGTTGATTGCTTCTGGGAAAGGAAACTGATGGTGGTGGGTGGGGGTCAGAGGTGGAAGAGAATGTTTTCAAAGTTTGGGTAGAAAAGATCTAGGGAGTTTTAATGGCTATGAAATTCAGTATGAGCTTTCAAGAGTGACTTGACTCTTAGAATAACTAATAATGGCTACCATTTGAGATTGCCAGAATACTGTAGACATATTGCTAGGCCCTTGACATACGTTAAAGAATTTAATCTTTTAAGCCATCCAGTAAAGTAAGGGTTATTTTCTCACCACAGGGTTGGGGCGGGGTGGATAAAGTTCAGATAGGGGTTTTATTTTTATTTTATTTTTTTTTTAAACTTATGTATTTATTTATTTATTTTTGGTTGCATTAGGTCTTCGTTGCTTGCGCAAGCTTTTCTCTACTTGTGGCGAGCGGGGACTACGCTTCATTGTGGTGCACAGGCTTCTCATTGCGGTGGCTTCTCTTGTTGCAGAGCATGACTTCTCGTTGCAGAGCATGGCCTCCAGGTGCACGAGCTTCAGTAGTTGTGGCACGCGGGCTCAGTTGTTGTGGCTCACAGGCTGTAAGCGCAGGCTCAGTAGTTGTGGCGCACAGGCTTAGTTGCTCCGCGGCATGTGCGATCCTCCTGGACCAGGGCTCGAGCCCGTGTCTCCTGCACTAGCAGGCAGATTCTTAACCACTGTGCCACCAGGGAAGCCCTATTTTTATTTTTTATTTATTTTTTAAATATCTATTTATTTGTTTATTTGGTTGTGCTGGGTCTTAGTTGTGGCACGTGGGCTCCTTAGTTGTGACATGTGAACTCTTAGTTGCAGCATGCATGTGGGATCTAGTTCCCTGACCAGGGATCGAACCCTGGCCCCCTGCATTGGGAGCGCGGAGTCTTAACCACTGTGCCACCAGGAAAGTCCCCAAATAGGGGTTTTATGACTACCTATTATAGAAAAGATTTCACCCTTGAGCGGTTAGGTTAGTTAGATGATCTTGAAGGTTTTTCCACACTATGATGTGATTTTATAATTTTGTCTTGCACATGCTCTCTAGGAACCCAAGTAGCTTTGCTGCCTAAGGTGCTTTGTTTAGACAGAATGACCTCTCATTGGAATCACCCATTGTTTCCTGTCAAATCTGTAGGTCTTATGTGGAAGTTATAAAGAATCAGTTGATATTCTGTGACCTAATATTATAGAACACAAAGTCACCTAGGAGACAGTTGGGCATTGAAGCATATCTAAGCAGATGGCCATTTCCCACTTGGTTCAGTAGTGCTAAGGTGTCCATAATCAGGAGTTAACTCAGACTGTACAACACCCTTCATACCACTTCGAAGTTTTATCTCTATACCTTTAGCTTAAGTAGCAAAGACAAGGAAGACTTCTGTAGGAAAGGATGGCTTCTGGTTAATTAAGGGACCCATTTTAAAATTTCTTTTAGATAAGCCATGTTTAATTTCTGAACTACTAAATTACAATTTCAGAGAAGTCTTATACTTAGCAATTTGAGAACAAATAGGCACTAGAGGAGTGATTCCCCCTCTGCCCACAAGGGTAAGGATCAATTTTATTAGTAGTTAATGACCATCATTCTTTTGTCCGTTTTAGAAACAATTAACTGAGTGCTTTATTCTCCCATATTTTTAAAATACTCATTACTCAATTGCTGAAGTTTATTAATACCTAACTTATGAACATCCCTTACTTAAAAAATCCTTAGTCTGGATCTTAGGAGCTGTCTTATCTACTCCACTCTTGCTAATAATTTTCCCTGCCTTTGTGTCTCTTTTTCCTTCACTGTCTTTCCAAACTGTGTGGCAGACACTGTTGTTTGCCTACTGAACAGGCAGCCTCCCTCAACTTCCTTGCTACCAGAATCCCAGTTTTGTATAGGAATCAGATGGCATATGCTTCTGGAGAAGCTGAGCACTTACCCAATCCCAGAACATGAAACTTGATTAATTCTCAAAATATAGCACTCAGACCCCTAAGTATCTCTCATACCTTTTCAGAGGTCCTGCCACGTCAAAACTATTTTCATAATAATACTAAGACATTACTTGCCTTTTTCACTCTGTTGACATTTGCACTGATGGTGCAAAAGCAATGGTAGGTAAAATGGCTGACATCTTGGCAGGAGTCAAATCAGTGGCTCCAAATTGTACTAGTAATAACATTCTTAACTGCTGTGCCCTCACAGTAAAAGGTAAACATTTTTATATAGCTAGTTTCACTTTAAAATATCTTTAATAAAGCAGTAACAATTATTAGCTTATTAAATCTTGACCTTTGAGTACATGTCATTTTATATTCTATGTAGCAAAATGGGAAGTACATATAAAGCACTTCTTCTGCATCCTGTTTGTCTCTAGGAACAGCGCTTGTGCAACTGAGTCCCAAGCTGAACTAGCCAGTTTTTCATGAAATGCCATTTTTACTTGAGAGAACAACTAACAAATTATAGTTATTCAGACTTGGGTATTTAGCAGACATTTTCTTGAAAATGAATGAAATAAGCCTGAGACAGGCTGGGACCAGGGACCCTTTGCTGCAGTGCTTGCACCTGTCTCCTCCAGCAACAAAATACCAAGAAACTATATGGGACTAAAAATAGCTTCGTGCATGCCCAGTTGGGGCAAATTATGGACAACAAGATACAAAAAGACCAAAAACTCAACTGCCACTTCTGAAGAGCCAAGAGCAAAAAAACAGGGTACCAGGAGCAAAAGCAAGATATTGTGCATGCCCCCTGCACACACCACCACCAAAGTGGTGGACAAACCACCTAAACTACCCCTCTGGCCCAACCCCCGGACCCACCCCTACCATTACCCCATATAAAGAACCAGCTCGCCCTGCCTCAGTGAGCAAGCCAGGGAACTTGCTACTTGTTTTTGCTCTCTCCTGCTGCAGCAGGAGCCCCAGTGAAGCCTTGCCTGAATTCCTTGTCTTGCATCTTATCAATTTCTACTGATTAGAGAAGGCCAAGAACCCTGGTTGGTAACAAGCCTATTATTCCAAGGACAACAACTGACAGTTATTTGTTGTTAATGATAAAATTTGAGCTTTCAAACTAACATTACAATTTTGGAAATTTTGTATCTACCCCCCTATGAGTTTGACACCTTACCAGTATTTTAAAGACTTTCCTGATAAGCTCAGAGACAATATTAACAAATAACACTTTTCAATATTAATGGACTATGTCAACATTTGAAAGAGCTGTCTAACTCAGTGAACCAGTATTTTCCAAATGACTAATGCATGATGTTAAAAAAAAAAAAATCATGCACTTAAAGAAACATTCCAAGTGCAAGCTAGACCAATGGATTGTAATCTAACAGAGTACAAAAAGTTTCAGATTCCACATTGTCAATAACCTTTAAGAACTATCACTCATTGGGACTTCCCTGGTGGTCTAGTGGCTAAGACTCCGTGCTTCCCAGTGCAGGGGCCCTGGGTTCAATCCCTGGTCAGGGAACTAGATCCCACATCCCGCAACTAAAAGATCCTGTGTGCCACAACTAAAAGATCCCACATGCTACAACGAAGATCCCACGTGCCACAACTAAGACCCCATGCAGCCAAGTAAATAAAATAAATATTAAAAAATAAAAAGAACTATTACTCTTTGCATTTTGGGGTCACATCAAAGGAGAATACCCACAATTATCTGAAAACGACATACAAATCTGTGTGAGACCAGCTTTCTTTCTTTTTTTTTCTTTTCTTTAAAATAAATTTATTTATTTTTTGGCTGCGTTGGGTCTTCGTTATCAATGTTATCACATGTCTAGTCTGGGTATCTACCATATAGTCAAGATACAGTTCAATCACTGCAGGGATCCCTGTGTTGCCCTTTCCTCTCTACACCCACCTTCCTTCCTCCTCCCACCAAGTGTCTCGTGTCACTTCAAAATTGTTAGCTGTTAGTTGTTTTAAATTAATTAGTACATACTAAAATCTTTCAGTTTTAATTCTGACACAGTAAATATCAACAAATATAGCCTACATAAATAAAAGCTGTGTAAGGTTCTCAATTTTTAAATCTGTAAAGGTTTCCCAAGACCTGGAAGGTGAAGAACAGCTGGCTTAAAGCAGGGAGAATCATTCCCATTTCTCCTTCCCAAGCTGCTGCAGAGCAAGATGTGGTTTGTGATGTCACAATTACAATGCTTGTGTTTTCTCATAGGACCATCAATATAAATGATGATTAGGTTCTTAAGTACAGTTAGTCATCCATGTTGGAGGATACGTTGAGACTTTTCTTTTGACATCTGTGATTCTGAATGATTCAGAGAAAGGCTTTAGCTTTCGGTTGTGTTTACTTTCCTTAAGGGGAAAGAGGATGGAGTAGAGAAGACACGTTCCAGCCGTGATGTTTTTAGGAAATGAGTATGTAAAAGGAGGTAAGAAGCGTGTTCAGGAGAGGAAGTAGTTGCAGCCAAACAGAATTTTTCTCAAATTCTTTATTCTTGAGAGCTAATTCTAGTGCTTCCTTTGGAAGCATGTAGGAATGGGAGGAGGGATCATCAACCTTGCGTGAAAAAAAATGTAGTCAGTTTCAGAGGTAGGTAGTACTTAGGTCCCTATGGTTACTCATCAGCTACAAAGTTAATAGTTTTGCTGAAGGAAAATGTGGTGCATTTCAAGCAGGCAGGAGACTGTAGAGTGAGAAGATTTGGAAGAGCAAAAGAGATGCTTCATTCAGCAAAAACCTTTGCACAGTATTGGACACTGCCATGTGATTTGTGTTATGCATTGATTTTGCTTATGAGATTTTTTCCTTTGTTCAATTTCCAGCATAATTTACTCAGTGCCACACATTGGGAGTTTTAGACAGGCTTGAATATTAGGATCGTTTGATCTGCCATCTCCTTCTCTTTACCAGAAGAGTCTTTAGGGTCTGAGCCTGAGACTCTATAGGGATCATCTCGGAGAACTCCCTATGGCTAATCTGTAGCCTTTAAATTATGTGTTCACTGCACTTGCATTTTCTAGTACACACTGGAACAGCCTTCACTGCTGACCTTGACCAAGTGATGATTGGTTAAAATTGAATGCTAAAGTAAGTCTTCTTTGAATAATAGAATATGTAGCTTTTAAGAACTGTTTGATGTTTGGCTGTGGTGCCAGCTACCACATCTTTCTTTTTCTCTTTTACCTCCTTGTCTTCTACTACAAAATGTCTGGGAAATTAACCAGAGTTACAACCAAATTCTTCTTCAAAGCAGCCCAAGTGAAATCTGGAAGCTCAGGAAACCGGCAAGCCTCGTTTTCCCCCTCTCCCCTCCTCTCCCCTCTCCTTCTTTCCTTCCTCCCTCCCTCCCTCCCTTCCTTCCTTTTTTCTTGGAGAGGCACTTGGAAAGGTACTTAGTGTTTGAAAAGGGACTGATTTCCTCCTTCACTAGTAGTTAAATGTTAAGCTCTTTGGGGATTTACTCGGAATATTCTGTTGCTTTCTGACAAGAGCTTCACGGAGAGGAAGAATTCAGATTCCTGCCTCCATCTTCAGTTATTCCATGATTTCCACCCTCCAGCCTCTCATAATAAAGATATTTCAGAATAAGCAAAAATAATCCTAAATTATTAAACAAGAATACAGTGAACTTATTTTGTCTCAAATTGCCAATCGACAGAAGGCAGTTCAAACAACTGAGGGTTTTAGCCCCTGTGTTTTAATTTGAGAGAAATATAAATAACACAATAAACTGATAAATGGGATTTTTTAAATTACCTTTTTTTTTAATAACCCACAATAAAAACTTTGTGAGCAAATCAAGTTTACTATAATACATCAGGGTGAGTACTTATATGTTGTCCATCAATCAAGATCGTATATTACTGTTAGTGTTGCTGATGCCGAGTCACTATAAAATCTTGAAGGATCTCTGGAATTATTGAAGAAAGAGAACTTCTTATTAATATAGTATTTAGTATATTTAATGACATTCTACTTTCTGCACAGTCTTTCCTGATAAATGTGAACATTCATCTAACCATGATCCCCAGTAATCTTTCACTCTTGAATAAAAGGGAGTTTCTTAGAGCTACTGTAGTTATCAGTCGAACCAGCTCCTTATCTGCCTTTTGACTGTGAAGGTAAAGATATCAGACTCATATTTGTGAAGGGGAGAGTCTGTCCCAAATATTTCTTAGCTACATTTTCTACCCCTAAAATTATGTTGCCACCTTGAAATTTTTTCCCTCCATTAGTGCCTCTCAAGTGTGGGAGTGCTATTAGACTAATATCTAAAGGTGAATTGAAAAGAAGTATCATTAAAAAAATAAAGGACATGAAATATTGGGAAACTTCAGAGATCTCCATCTTTAAATTCTCTGTCTCTTTTCAGGTTTTGTTTTGTTTTGTTGTTTACCTTCCCATGTCAGTGAAGCCCCAGGAGCCATGGTGGCACTTCTTAGCATTTCAGAATCTGAGAATTGGCCCAGCTTTTTTCATTGTCATAGTTGTTAAGGTATTTAATGACCTTAACTTTTCATATTTCTATTCCTTATTTTCCCTGCTGGCATCAGTCTCTTGACAATCCCTGCTCTTATATCCTAGGCATACAGGAAACATGGCAAAACGAGTCCTTTTTTTATTTTTATCCTCTCCTGGAGAGTGTTAAATGAAGCTATGTTTGTTCCGATGAATAGTAGAATTTGAAATCCCACAAAGCCACATAGGTTATTAGATGAATATCACAGAGCTGTTTATTATGCACTATGGCTTAATGTAGATTATAAATGTGACCAAACAGTAATTAGCAGAGCTAGATCTGTAATTAAACATTATTGTGCTGCTCCTTAGATTTCTTTTGCAAAGTAGAAGGAAACTGAACAGTAGTTCCACATCCATAGGTGGATTTCCTCACTTCTCCTCACCCTCAGAAATCTCGTTTAATCAGATAGTTAAATAAAGTCATCCTCACACAAACAGAGATCCTGAACTCTACTTAGTAACTTAACTCTGATCAGTAAGTGTGGTTTGATGCATACACACATTAATCAGCTCCTCGTGTGTATTAGTTCTGTTATTCTTAGTGATCAGTTCAGCTAAGTTTCTTCTCTTCAGATGTTTTCCCGCGGGGTTTAATTTGGCAAGCTGCTTGAATGCAACAGTAGTGTTTTGTACTTATGTCTTAGACGTTGTTTTCTGGGTCTGCTAGTATAGAATTGGGAGCTTAGCTTTGTCTAGATGTTAGTAGCTTATCTTTTCCCTGGCCTCCCAGCAGCACTGAATAACCTAACAGGAAATGAAACCACTTACAGAAAAGAGCTGTCTTTGATGGCAGAGTGTGTAGGTGACTCCCTGGGGACTTACCGCCTTCTCTGATTAGGATTGCTGCCTCAACCATGGGATAGGTTGGCAATAGGACTTGCTCAAGCGAGGCAATCAGAAAGTTCACAGGAGTGACCTAAAAGGTTCAGGCCAATTTCTTTGTCCAAGAAAGAGGACTTGGCAGGAATTTCTCTTGCTAGTAGAAGAAAGGTATAGAAAAGAGAACAAACTCTTAAGCAAAGGAAATGCACATACTAACTGTGAAGTTGCTTCTGTCTTAGTTCTTCCCCAAGAGAAAGAACCAAGAAACAGAGGTGAGGCTAAGAGTAAAGATGGTCTGTATACTCTGTCTCTGATTTCCCCTTTCTAGTAACTCTCACAGGTAAAATCTCCAGGAAACTTCCTTTCCAAAGAGTTAATGAACCACCTTCTTATAATTCCTGAGAGGGCTTAATGATAGAGCCAGAGTCCAGCACTACACAGGAGTAGTAGGAAATCCAGTTCATTTTTTCTGTTGTTTTCGCCTTCATATCTGTGCTTAGAAATTTTAAAGGGTTTTTCAGGCATCTACCACATCCCAAGAAGTTTGCCAAATTGGATTATAAATGCCTGATTTTCAAGAGTACAAAAGACCAAAAATGCCTTTTGGCATTTGCCATTATGCAGAAGATTCATTAGACAGGCTTCCACTTCCATTTTATGAAAAGGGTGGAGTTAGGGAAGTACAGGGTGGATGTGTGTAACAACAAACAGATAAGGATAAGGTTTTGGCAGCTTTTCAGGGACCAGAATTGATCAGAATCAGTGTTCTAGCATTCTGTGAACTCTGATAGTGACGGTCTGCAAATACCATCACTTGACTTGTAAGCCAAGAAGTCAGAGAGCTCCCTGAAGAGAATGGATGCAGTAGCCAGATCTCAGCTTCCAGGGTAGTGTTCGAGGCCAGGAAGGTGTAGGGGTGTGTGTGTGTGTGTGTGTGTGTGTGTGCGCGCGCGCGTGCGCACGTGCATATATGTGTTTAAAAGGAGGGAGATGGATTATAGATAGAGTGGTGGTCATGCAGTAAACTATTTCAGAACCAGAGTTCTGTTGCAGAGCTGTCCAGCAGCTTGGATTATGGGTGCGTGTGTGCCTTGCTTTCAGTGTGGGTCTGTTGAAGGAGTACGTTCAACCTGGTCTTTCACAAGGGAAAGAGAGTCCCAATCCTTGACTCTTATTTTCTAGGTCTTCTGATTGGTATCATACTTAATCTTTAGGGAAGATCAGTCAGTTTGTGTATTGAGTGCCTTTGCATATTCCAGACACTGTTTAGTTAGGGTGTAGGCAGTATTGACTCAGAGTTGGTACTTTGTCAACCTGATAAATGCTAGGGTTTAAAGAATTAAGGGATTATTGCTTTTTATTACAATTTTTCTTTTAACTCTAGATGCGTTGC